>NC_072481.1:63162611-63480476 GCF_027574615.1 Eptesicus fuscus
TGGATTTCTGAATTACAGACAAAGAATTGTTCACCTGGATAAGAAATGTGGGGACTTAGTACCAGGGCCTGTGCAAGGTATCGTTTCTTACATATTTCTCAGCTCTGGGTCATCAGGCCTAACACTTGCTCTGGTTGTAGGAGTCATAAAACTGCTGTTGATTCATAATAGAGTGTGTGATCGTGTTTGATCATAGATACACACTCCAGTAGTAAAAATGCTCTAATTCTGTCTTGAAAACATGAGTACTTAAGGGGTCTGGAGTTGTTTTAAAAGAGAAATAGATGTTATCATAAACATACTTTACAAGTATATTTTTAAAATGTCAAAAATATGTGGGTCTTATAAGTAGAAAAAATATTAATAGAATTGGCAAAATGTATATATCAGAACTTTTTTAAATTTTTTATTGAACTTATTGGGGTGACATCTATAATAATAAAGGCATAATATGCTAATTAGACCGGACATCCTCCCAGACGACCTTCCAGACCAAGCTGGGGCTGCCAGGGAAGCCCAGGTCCCGGGTGCCTGCTGGTGGCTGGAGGGAAGCCCGGGTCCCGGGTGCCAGAGGGAAGCCGGTGCTGGCAGCTGGGGAAAGGAAGGCCTACTCTTGCACGAGTTTCGTGCATCAGGCCTCTAGTTGGTTAATAAAATTATATAGGTTTTGCCCTAGCCAGTTTGGCTCAGTGGATAGAGCATCGGCCTGCAGACTGAAGGATCTTTGGTTCAATTCCAGTCAAGGGCACATGCCTGGGTTGTGGGCAAGATACCTTATGTGGGATGTGCAAGAGGCAGCCAATCAATGATTCTCTCTCATCATTGATGTTTCCATCTCTAACTTCCTCTCCCTTACTCTCTGAAATCAATAAAAATATATTTTTAAAAATTACATAGGTTTTAGGTATACAATTCTATAATATATCATCTGTATACTGTATTATGTATTCATCATCCCAAGTCAAGTCTCCTTCCATCACCATTTATTTATCTCAGTACTTTTTAAAGGCTGTCTCTAAGTCAAACATTTTCAAATCTCTCATGGAAGAGCTCTGGCAGCTAAGTGACCAAAGGCTGTGGTTTCAGATCTCAACTATAATACTGCTCAGTTTATCGATACATAGCCAGTTTAGGAGACATTTTGTTTATTTATACTGTATATTACATATGTGTGTTTTTTTCAACTTCTGTTATATACAATGAATTGTGTGCAATGTCTGAGCTAATATTGTACCATGGAGGACCAGTAGCAATTTCCATGAAGTGACAGATAAGTATTTTTGTGTTGTTTTTCTTTTTTTGGAGTGGGGGGAGGCGGGTATGCCCAGGATAATTCATTTGAAATCAACCTTGAGAGATTTCCTGCTGACAAGACTGAAGGAAGGGAGGACTAGAACAAAAGTTAAATTCTTCAGTTCTAGGAAACTGCTTTGTCTTTAAGGCCGCCTCCTCCAAGTTCTGCTAGTCCATCAAGATGAATTATTTAATTTTCTCCACTAAATAAAGTCAGGCATACCATACTGAGCTTTTGACAAAAGAAAAAAAGAAATTTCTCGATGGTTTTACAAACCATGCATTCAATGAATGTTGATTTGTTAATGCAAATTGACCATCAAGATTTATATCCCACAATAATCCCTCAAAATGATTTAGCAATCACTCCAGCTTCTCTTTGAATAACCTGACTACCAGGACTGTCAGTAGTTAGAACATTGGTTGATCTGACCTCCTATATGCCTTTAAGCCTCTGGCCAAGCAGAAACATGGTCCTAGGGCAAAAGCAGGTGAGCAACTTAAGGGACACATACGTGCACCTTATGAGTCATTGGGAATTGGCTATTTTGAACATTTGTACCGCTTTCACATAATACTAAACTCTTTCTTAGCAGCTGATAAAGGCTACTGTGTGCTATGAACAGCACAAGCAGTACTTCAATACATTTTTCCATGTTAAATTCACATTCGATCATCCTACTATAGATTCCTGTCTTTAGCATCATTACACTAAAAATAATTATTCCCTGGTTAATATTATATAATGCTGTGTAGGCTCCATAGAAAAAAAATTAAAGATACTTGGGTCTTGTCTTTGGGACCTTACAATTTTAAACAGAGAATGACACCAAACAGAGACACAGAAGCTATAACTGCGTGAATTAAATAAGGAAATCATTACATTGAGAAACAAGACAGCTTTGGTAGACCTTTAGTTGATGAATGAAGAGGCAAATATAGAAGCAACCCACAGGGAACTGCTGGTTTTTAAAAGGGCTTAATTAATTATTTAATTAAGACACTCTTCTGTAGGAGGGCAACTCTGGAAATTGTGCAGATTTGACAACTGCAAAATAATCAAAGTTCTGGGGTGGGAGAAATATTTCAGTACTCCTATTATTTTAATGTCTAAACCTTGCAAGAAATGGCATCAGAACTAAGGTCCAGCAGATTCTGTTGGCTTTAAGTTTTGCCTTCATCCGCATGTAACTAAGAGCAAATGTGCAATTTATATTGAGAAAAGTGTCAGGGTTGTGCTCAAATGTATATTGAACTCAAGCTTGTGACAATGCTCATTAAAGTGAATACAAATAATACATTTTTATGAAAAAGTTTACTTTTCATAAAACCTCCAAAAACAATACCTAGTGGTGTTGTTTTATATTTTTTGCAAAGTGGAGGACAGCTGGATTCTCATATCACCTTCCACATTCAACCTATTGAAAATCTTGGTGTGCTGTTGTTGTTTTTAATGACAATTGCATCTGTTTAAGGAGTAAAACATAATGTTTTGATATACATATACATAGTAAAATGATTACCACAATCAAGCTAATGAGCATATCCATCTCCTAACACATTTACCATTTATTTTTTGTGGTGAGAACACCTAAAATCTTCTCTTAGCAAATTTCTAGTATATAATACAGTATTTTTAACTACCGTCATCATGCTGTACATTAGATCTCAAGATACTGTAGAAAATGAGTACTAAGATATTAGATATATTAATGGACACATTTCAACAGCATCAGTCGAACAATTGAAGTCAATGAACTCTGAAAACAAATTATTATGAGGCCATACTTATATAAGCATGTCTAAATAGCTGGTGTTGAAGCATTTATTTTATCTACTTTGTTCAGGATAAACTGAATTAATAAAAGATAATGGGCCTAATGCAAAAATCTGTTTCACTAGTGCCTTATTGACACAGCTCAAACCCTCCAAAATTAGCCCTTTTCATTTGGAAAGTGAATTCTTTCAGCTAGAAAATTGTAGTGATTTCCCCCCGCCCCCCTGCAAATTGCATACCATTTTAAAAGAACATGCTTGAGAAAGACACATGAGAAAGAGATCTAACTACAAAGTGGTACAGATGACCCTGCTGTCACTCTTGCTCTCTGGCAAGCAAATGTGGATCTGAGGTTCTAGCCAAAGGCTCACTTCCCCAGGGTGATTTCTATAGGTATGTACCTTTACCACAAAGCATACAAAATGTGGTTTTCTGGAAATAAGGATGAAAATCTACCGAAGTGAGGGCTGTCCTCTATGCTTGAAAATGTAAGAAATAAAATGCTTTTAAACAGAGGAGATCCTCAAAGAGATGCTTTAGGATGAGAATGTCCAGCAGTTTTCAAACCACACACACACACACACACACACACACACACACACACACACACACACACACACCCCTACAAAATAGAAAGCTTTCCAAAGAATCAAAAGGCTCCTGACAGAATTCAGATCTTCAAGTCAATGAGGGGCTGAATAACACACAACTCAGAGACTAAGAATCTTCCTATGAAGCATTTTCTATAACCATCGTTAGGATTTTCTTATGTGGTACTATGATATTTTTGTCATTAACATTTCAGCCAGACTGTATATTTATTCATTCATTCAACCATCAAGTGCCTATTGGATTCTAGCATTGGGGATGCAAAATGAATATGTTATGGCCCCCGAACTTCTTGAATCTGATGGGTGAAAACACTCACTTCCATTTAGGGGAGCTTCATCAGAAGGAACAAATAGAAAGGTGATCCAGGCAATGGAAATGGCATGTAAGAAGGTCTGGGGCAGAACAAAAGGTACTTTGGGGTCATGGCAAAACTGCTCACAGTGAGTAGGTGGGAGTAGCGAGTTAGGCAGAGGCCAGATGGCCAAGGGAAAAGAAATCTTTGATAGATGTTAAACAGAAATAGGATAATCAGAAATTCATTTAAAGAACAACCTGGGGTAGTATAGTGTTCCTGAAACAACTGGATGCTCAATTTGCCAAAATAAGTTGTGAAAAAAAGTTACCTCTATGCCCACAGAAGAGGCATGGACCTCTTTCAAATGAAGAACTAGGTCTTTTTCTCAGCAGCTGCTGTCCTTGAAAATAGGACCACCAACTGAGGAAGGTTGAAGGAGAAGGCTTTACTCTCAGAGACTGTATTGGCATTGCTGAGAGTACCTGCAAACCCGTGGCCATTATTTTTCAATCAAATGCATATTCTGACAGCAGTAACCAATGCAGACACAAAGAAAAGCCAACAGACAGTAAGAACTGTCTACATTGTCATGGGGATGATTAAAGAACTGACTGAGAAAGCAATTTAATACACTACTCGTATTCCTTCATCTTCTTCAAATTGTGCCTGCATCAAATGACAACTTGAGCTATAATTATTCCATTTATCTGAAGTCTTCTTTCAATATCATCATTTATTTCAATATAATCTTGTTTTTTAAATAATTTTTTTGTTATTATTATTTCTTGAAGTGGTAGCACATTCACATAGTTCAAGCATCAAAAGTATAAGAAGCCCTAGCCAGTTTGGCTCAGTGGATAGAGTGTCAACCCAAGGACTGAAGGGTCCCATGTTCAATTCCAGTCAAGGGCACGTACCTCAGTTGCAGGCTCAATTCCTAGACTGGGTCAGCCATGTGTGGGAGGCAACCAATAGATGTGTCTCTCTCTGTTCCTCCCACTCCCTTCCACTCTCTCTAAAGATCAATGGAAAAATATCCTTGGGTGAGGAATAACAACAACAAAATGTATAAGAAGATACATTTATACCATGGAATACTTTGCAGCAGTAAAAAAAGAAGAATCTCTTACCCTTTGAGACAGCATGGAGGGACCTGGAGAGTATCATGCTAAGTGAAATAAGTCAGTCAGAGAAAGACAAGTATCACATGATCTCACTCATATATGGAATCTATTAACAAAATAAACTGATGAACAGAGTGAATCTAGAGACATGGAAACATGGAACAGAGTGTGGAATCTCAGAGGGAAGGTGGGGGAGGGTGGGTGTGTGGGAGGTAATCAACCAAGGAACTTGTAAGCATATGTGCATGGCACATGGACACAGACAATGGGGCGGTGAGGACCAGGGGAGGGGGGCAGAGGTGGGATGGAGGGGGTCAATGGGGGAAAAACGGGGACATATGTAATACTTTCAATAATTATCTTTTTTAAAAGTATAAGAAGATATACAGCAATACCTCTTTTCCATTTCTTTTTGCTTGTTTGTTAATCCTCACCCAAAGATATTTTTCCCATTGATATTTTTAGAGAGAGTGGGAGAGAGAAGGAGGGAAAACTGGAGGGAGGGGGAGAGAGAGACAGACAGACAGAGAGACAGAGAGAGAGAAACATAGATGTGAGAGAGATACATCGATTGTTTGCCTCCTGCCACTCAGGTTCGTGCCCTTGACTGGGAATTGAACCTGTAATCCTATGGTGAGCAGGCCGAGGTTCTAACCACTGATTGACACTGGCCAGGATTCAACTTCTGTCTTCAATCTGCCAAGTTCCTATGCCCCCAAAATAGGTAACCAACATTGTTAGTTTCTCATTTACTTCCCAGGATTTTAAATATATACAAGCCAATACAAGTATAGATTATTTTCTCTCTTTTTATTTCATCCTATTTTGACACTTTTTTCTCCCTGCCTAAATCTGAGAGATTGTATCAGTCAGCTCTGGCTATCATAACAAAATCCCATAGATTGGGCGCCTTAAACAACAGAACTTTATTTTTTCATAGTTCAGGAGACTGTACATCCAAGATCAGGGTGCCAGCATTTGGGTTCCAATGAGAACAATCTTCCTGGTTCACCATCTTCACACTGTGTCCTCAACAAGCTGGAAAAGAGTAGGGCTACCTCTAATTTTGAGACAAAAAGAAGAAAAAATAAGTCCGTGAAAAGACAAACTTAAAAAACATTTTTTTTCAGAGTTTACATTCAATATTATTTTGTACTAGCTGTACCCAGCCATACGTTGCTGTGGCTCAGTCTGGTTAAATGGAAAAGAAAGAAAAGAGAAAGCGCACGTTTCTAATATGTTTAATTTCACAATGCTTGTGAGTATACAATATTTTTTGTTGTTCCATTGTCTGTGCAGATATAGAGATTGTCTGGTTTGCTGACTCTAGAACACGCAACATGTAATTGTCCATGTGAGAAGCAATCCGTGTCAGGATCTAAACCGCACAATTCTAAAGATTGGCCCTGAGCTTTGTTGATGGTGATTGCAAATGCCAATCGAATTGGGAATTGCAATCTCTTAAATTGAAATGGCATATCCATTGGAATCATAGGAATGCGAGGAATGAGGACATCTTCACCTTTAAAAGGTCCTGTCAAGATTGTTAATTTTTTTTCTGCAAGCCATTGCAAAGCTCTGGCTGGTTGATATTTCACAACATGATAATTGGCACGCTGATTTTCAATTGCAGTATGTGCGGTGGCATCCCTGGCAGATCGAGTGAATTCAAAAATTCTGTTGGATAAGTAACCGCTTCATCTGCTTCCACAACAGTGTCGATGGACTTGTATGTGACTGCCTCGCTTTGAATGTTAGACTGAATAATATTGTTAAGTTCGTAGACATCTTTGTTCTTGGCCTCAAGAATAGCTCGTTCACTCAGCCAATCATGATTCTTATAATTGGTTTGAATATTGGGAAATGCTTTTTCAACCAATTCTTCTTTTGACGTCACTAAATTGCAGAAGTTATGAGGCAATGAAATTCGTCCTGAGGTCAGATCAACCGGCACCTTTCTGTTCCCAATTTCCAGCAATTGATGTGAGAATATCTCAGTTGATTGATCGTTTTGCAGCTGGACACACATATTTGTAGTTAATTTTAATGTCTTTATGTGTCGCCACAAAGTAGAGTATTTCAGGCAAGCATTTATTTCGTCCGCTGGTGTCGATCGAGGAATTACAGGTAATGTTTGCCTGAAATCTCCTGCAAGCAATATTAATGCGTTCCCAAATGGTCTGATGTTTCCACGCAAATCTTGCAATGATTGATCAAGAGCCTCAAGCGATTTTTTGTGTGCCATTGTGCATTCATCCCAAACAATAAGTTTGCATTTCTGCAATACTTTTGCCATGCTGGATGCTTTGGAAATGTTGCATGTGAGAGTTTCAATGAATTGCATGTTCAATGGCAATTTCAAAGCAGAATGAGCAGTTCTTCCACCTGGTAGCAATGTTGCAGCTATTCCGGACAACACAAGAGCTAAGGCTATGTCATTTTGGGATCGAATTGCTGCCAGAATCAATCTAATTAGGAACAGTTTACCAGTTCCTCCTGGTGCATCTAAGAAGAATTCTCCAACCCCATTATTGACAGTTTGCATTATTTGATCGTAAATGCCTTTTTGCTCAAGCGTTAGCTTAGGAATATTTGATTGCACATACAACAAAAGATCACCCATGTTGTAATTTTGTTCACGACACAATTCTACATGGAACAAAGCAGCAGCAGATTGATTCGGTGATGGCATTCTCAATTGATTGAGAACTTTGTTCGCGATTTCTAAGCACAAATCTTCAATCATTATCAACATTGAAATGGAATCGTAAAATTGGAAATTTGGAAATCGTAAATGAATTGTAAATTGGAAACATTGAAATGGAATCGTAAAATATTTAGTATAGCGTTTGTTGCTTTTACATCCAACAGATGGCGCTGTTTTTTTAAAAAAAGCATGTTTTTACCTGTCACAGGTGTGACATCTATATAATAGTAGGTATAAGGTATATGAAAACACGCGCGTATTCGAATGCAACGTTGTGTCAAAATTTCAAAGTAATCGGTGAAGAACTTTCGGAGATTTAAGATTTTGAACAAACTAACATTTACATTTTTATTTATATAGATTAGTTTCAGGTGTACAACATAGTGGCTAGACAATCATATACTTTACAAAATAGTCATAGAGATGTAAGTACAACATAGGGAATGTAGTCAATAATATTGCAATAACTGTCTATGGTGTAGGTGGGTACTGGAAATATGGGGGGAAACACTTTGTAAAGACATGAACATTTTGAGGTAAAAAAAATAGTTTAGAAATATTTATGACCTGAAAATAATCAAGGTACTCTTGAATTGAGGGCCCAACTGGCAGAAGAAATGTGAAACGAGTGGGGAAATGATGATGTAAAAAAGTAAAAACACTGACTCTGTCACAAATTCTCCAGATCTCTAATACAACAGTTCTCCCACTGATATAATGGTGAGTGAACACTGATGTACTGGAGTCAAGAGCAAACAGTTCAATGTCTTAAATAACCCCAGCAAAGACTTTAAGGGAAGTTCATTTACTATATAATTCAATTTCTATGGCTGTTAAGAGCTCCCATCCCCAGCCCACTCCACAGGAAGGAAAAGCATTAAGCAAGCTGTTAAAATAATGCATTCCCACAGGACAAAACATCCTGCAGTTTTTCAAACAGGGATGTCAGCCTCCAGTCACCCTCTGTCAAGAGTTCTGCTTTTTCTGGAATAGTACCCAAGTGTTTATAACATTTCCTGTTAAAAGGTATGCATATTAAGAAATAAATTTAAGTTTGTACTCTAGGAGCTAACATGCTGGGAGACGAAAGTGTGACAGGCTTCCCTTCTTGGCTGAAAAGTCCACATGACATGTCCATTTGGACCTGGTGGTGCCTTAACCAACGTTTGAGATTCTAGTCTTTTGTCACTTTAAACCAATTCTACTAAGAAAATATTAATTTTTTATTACATCTCATAGAAAATAAAGATCATTATCTTCGTTTACTCAATTCACCTCCCTCCATAAACACACACACAACAACAACAACAACAACAAAACATTCCAATGACGAGGGTGGACATGTGGTCTTGTTTGAACCTATCATATTACCCCATCTTCTTGGCATGGTGATTGGTTTGGGGAGAAGTATGTGACTTAAATTGATCCAATGCAAGTAACTCTGACTGGAGCCAAAGAGAAAGAGCCAAATAGTCAATTCCTCACTGGTAGAATTGCTGCTAGGATGAGATGGAAGAGCAAGATCATGAGGAGCCATGTTCCCCGTGGCATGGAGAAAGCCAACTGCAACAAGAACCAGAAACACTAGCCCGAGTTAGAGAGTGTGAGCCCTAGAAGTGTTCCTGGGACAGAATCCAGACATCCTCAGGACCACTTATATCGGGTGCTTAGAGCCTGATATAAGTCAGTCCTGATATGTGTTAAATACAATTTTGTTGCATGAGTGAAATAAATAAATGATTTTAAATGAACACTTATTTGGGGGTAGTGATTCTTAGAGCTTCTAATTTGAAGTAACTTTTATTTGAAAATATCTTTCAAAAGCAACTAACTAATAAAATCATCACGAAGTAATAATACTCACTTAATCTGCAGCCAACTATTGAAATATACTACTGTAAACAAAATTAAAATCAAAGAGTAGTTAGAAATCTGTCTAGGTGGCAAAATAAGTATTTAAAAATAATATCAGAGATAGCTGTCATTTTGAACAAACACAGCATACCTCTTAACTAGTGAAATTTAAATATTTTCCCTTTAAAACTCTGACATTCCAAGAGAGTCTGTTCATAAGGTAGACATGTAAAAAAAAATGTGGGTTTATACTTGGAGCCAAATAGTTATTGACTATAATTTAGTTAAACATGTGCCCAGAATGCTAGACTTGCTGCCTTTCACAACATTGCTTTTGGAAGTCAGCCTTTCTCCACTCTCTTTCCCCAAGACATCTTTTTTAAATGGGAAATTGATTGATGAAATCTTAGGCATGAGTAAATGCTAATGCATATAATAAATTAAAATGCTATCATTTTATAAGAAAGGTTTGTTGGCTAACAGTGTTATTACTTCTAGTAATTCAAAGTCTAGTGTTTAACTTACATAATGAAAACAGGAAATCAATTATTCTGTCCATAGTATGGTAAAACTCATTTTCAAAATGATGTTTTCAGAGACAACCAGACTGACTTATCCACTGACTTAAAATGTAGGGTGTCACATTTGAGCAGTTTTCCCCCCACTTTCAAATGTATTGAATAGTGTCCAAACTATGAGGAAGCATTTTTTGCATTTTCTGGACAGGGATGTGTGCAAGTTCATATCTAGCTAATAATTCAGATGCATCCTCCCAAAAAAGCATATTCTACAAGTAAAGTAGTTCTAGTATTTATGGGTGGACAGCTACCAGAACATCTCTTAAAGGCTACATAATAAAAGTGCATTAAAGCTGCCTAAAATAATTAACCATAGATACTGAAATGGATTCAGCTAATGGATTCTGCCTCCCAGAGAGTGCCCTTTTTTAATAATAAAAAAGGCAAAACACACGTTTTCCTCCTCTTTTTTATCACATCCAGCCACCTGACCAGGGACTGCCCACAGCACCCCTGAGCCAGCAGCAGGGAGAGGTCACCTGGCGATCAGACACTCATGCTTCTCTCCAAGGGCAAATGGGCTGCCTCAGCAGCTGTCACATCCTGCTGCCCTTGGAAATTGGAAACTGCTCTAAAGTTTCAAACTTATCTCCCGCTTTGCATTACCAAACTGGCAATTATACCAGATCCTTGTAAATGCCTGTTATATATGAGGGTGGTGAAGGCTCGAGAGGCTGGTGAACAGGGAGAGGGCATTTGTGTTTGGGAAGGGGCACTACCTGCCTGGCTCAGCCAGCTGCCATCTATTGGATGGTTCTGGAGAGGAAACCAGCCCAGAGGAAGAGGAGGGCGCACCAGGTCATCTGGTCTCTCGTGTCAGTAGGCAGACTCACATCCCCGTGCACGGTTGAAACAATAGGGGGTCTTGTGAAGAGGCCGCTAGTTTTCCAAGGCACATAACGAGGGCCTTCTACCATCCATACCAGGGACTCAGAAACCACAGTTACTCAGCGAGCTGTTCAGTAAGACAAGCCCCTTGTTTTCCTACTTTCCCCCACGATGTTCTGTTTCGACCATCTTTTTGCTCAGTAGCAGTTCCAGCAGAGGGCAGGCAGGGGAAAGGAGAGCAGTGATGTATTACAGCAGATAATCTAGAGTCTTCTGAACATGTTAAGACAAATTGTCTCGATTACTAAGAGCAACAAAGGTCTCTCTGTCCAAATGTTTTCTTTTCTATTTGTCTGTAAAAGGTGATACCAGTTCTCAGGGTCTCTTCTCTCAAGGAATTGAGAGACTGGTTTGGGAAAGCAAAATGAAGACACACAAAATGGTGAGAAAGCGTGCTTTAAAGCCAAGCTACCCCAGCAAAGTCATGGGTTTCAAGAGAAGGAAGAGAGCGCTTCGGGTGCTGACGTTGGTGATAGCACTTATAGATTAAAAGTACACAGTAAGCCCTAGCCAGTTTGGCTCGGTGAATAGAGCATTGGCCTGTGGACTGAAGGGCCCCGGGTTCAATTCTGATCAAGGGCATGTACCTCCATTGTAGGCTGGATCCCCGGGTGCGTGCGGGAGGCAACCAATCAATGTGTCTCTCTCACATCGATGTTTCTCTCTGTCTTTCCCCTTCCCTTCCACTCTCTCTGAAATAAGAAATAAAGGGGGGAATTATTTACATTGAAGTAAATAATTAGTGCAGAGAAATAAGAGTCAATGTTGGAACAAATAAGAAATAAGAGTCCATGTTGGAACAAACATAGTAATTGCTGAAAATTCTCTGAACAGGCTTGGGTGACAGCCTCAGAGAGAGGACTCACAGGCTTCCTGTTAGAATTTGGTTTATGTAGAACAGGTTTCATGGGATCTCAGTCCCAGGCTTTTGTGATGATCAGCCACAGCGAAGGGGTGGTTGGTAAGTCAGGATTGGTTGGCATTCCAGGAGGAAAAATACACAGTACCTTTCCATATCATTCACTAAAGTCTGTGTGACAGTGTCGTGAGCAACTCACTATGGGGAGGTCTTCATCAGATAAACAGGGCTGCAAAATTCATGGCCAAGGAATGCGGGCTGGAGAGGCACTCCCAGGCACAGCTGCCACCTGAACACCCAGGCTGGCTGGGAACCAAGGAGACATGCTGAAACCAGGAGCCTCGGTGGCGAACGGCGATGTTACAGCCGCTTAATCCTGAAATGAAAAGTAAGTGCTTCTGGCTTAAAGAATAAAGGGAAAACAAGAGCAGTCTTGGCTGAATTACTTTTTTTTTCTTCTTCAAAAACAATCATGCTGTAGACCAGGTTCTAAAACCCACTTAATATTTGAAAATGTGAGGAAATCGATGTTTTCTGTCAATATAATTTAAATCCACCCAGGTGTACTGATATATTAAAAGCACTTGAACGCAAATACATTTTGATCAACACGATTAAATCAAATGCTTACTTTTCGCTATAAGGGATGACATTTAACTTACCTGAATACAGTTTTAGACAGTCGGTCCTCAAAATAGCTGTTGCTTGTTTTTAAAGCATTTCCTACTGAAAGTCCAGCAGAAGCTACCAGAGTTCTTTTTCTGTGCAGATGAAATTGCAACTGGAGGAATATGGAAAAGGAGGAGGGGGGAGGCATTTCAATACTTCTAATATATTCCTATGATGGAATTATCTTCTTTCTAGACAAAAGGACTCATAAAAATTCACAAAGGAACAGCTGCAAGTTTAAATTATTGTTAGAAGGATCTAAAGATGATTTTAACACACAAGTAAGTAAGTAATATTTTGTTTTTACTTGTTTACATCGAAGAGGCTACAGAATGGCAAATGTCAGATGTCCTGATTATGGAGTCGCCATTTCCATGAGAGTAAAGGAGCAATAATAAAGAGTAAAAACAGAGCAAGAATGAGAACAAACGGATCTTGCCTTTCAAATTCCAATTCTTAAATTACATGTATTAACCTATAAATATCTGTGGCAGGCTCACAGTGATGTAGAGAGAACTAATTAAAGTATATCTTGTCTCCTAGAGCCATATAAAATTGCCAACACAAATAGCAATTTCAAATGGTTTATCATAATCCCTCGCAGGATTGTCATCAACCAATAATAACCAATAAGGAACAAAACCCAGTTTGTCTTCCTGCCATCATCCTGTATAAACATTAATATTATGAAACTAATATGACACATGGTATCTTCTTATGGCTGCTAACATTGAGGACAGTCCTCACAGAAGAAAATCCAAGGCCATTTATAAGCATTACTCATAGCTTGTGTTTCTGCTTCATTAATTCAAAACAGACAAAAATAATTTTTATACCAGAAGTTTTCTTTGGATACCACCAGTTTTTTTCGATTTAACCTAACAGAACAGCACGGCGACACTGATAACTGTGGCCGCTTTCCTATGACCTCATGCCGGTGGACAGCTGGAAGGCCAACCACAGACCCAATAACTTAAGTGCACAGTAATCACAAACACAAAGGGCTTTTTTAAATGAAAGGTGTCATACAGTCCATGAGGTAGAGAAATAGCTATGACAACACTAAGCACGCAAAAAATATCCACAGCTGATGAGCTGTGCTCTCTGCTGGTATATGACACAAAGCCAGTGACCCTGAACGCCACAAAATTTCCAAAGATGAAGGACTATGGTACATAGTAACACTTTGAGTACTTTTTTTAAAAAGCAATCCTTTCCACACCAATACTCTATCATTCTATGCTAAGAAAGGGTACTGAGTGTTGAAATGGCCCCAACTTTCTTTTCTTCACTGAGCATGGCTCAAATGTTAGCAACGCTTGCATTTCCATTATTGAGAAGCCTTAGGCAACCTTCCTATTCTTATAAAATGTGAGACTGTCCCCCCAAATGACAGATTTATAGTATAATGTAAACATATATTTTAATGGAGATACACAGCGATCGCAAACATTTAGATAATTAGGAAGTGTATGGTATATTGTTGAAAGCAATTTTAACCCAAATATGTCACTTGCAGATTCAAGACAAGCTCAGTTTTTTATGTAAAAACTAGAGGCCTGAAAAACAAACAAACAAACAAAAAAAAACTAGAGGCCTGGTACATGAAATTTGTGTACGGGTAGGGTCCCTAGGCCTGGCTGGTGATCAGGGCCGATCTGTGGGGTGATAGTGGGGTGGTCAGGGGGCCCCAGCTGGCACCCGCCTTGGCCAGCCTGGTGCCACCCACCGCCAGCCTCACCCCCCACCACCGCCGGTTGCCTCCCTCTGCAGGGCAACCGGCGGGGCGATTGGGGGGTGGAGGGACCACTGGCATCTGCCTTGGCTGGCCTGGGGCCTGTGGGCTGGGGGCAGCTCCTGCATTGAGCATCTGCCCCCCCCGGTGGTCAGTGCGCATCATAGCAACTGGTTGTTCCACCATTGGGTCTATTTGCATATTAGGCTTTTATTATATAGAACAAGCAAATAAAAAAACCTTAATATTACAAAAACAAAATCTCTCATAGCAAATATTATTTTAAAAAGATCATCAATGACACATTTCAAGTAAAGACTCTTTAGTACTTACATTTTGCTTTTTAGAGCTAGAACTAGAATTATTGACAATTCAAATATAATTTTTCCCTAAGTGCCTATGACTTGCTTTCTAAAAATAAATATATCTTTTCAAATTATACTTCATCAAAAGTGAAGCTTAATGAGATTTTAAAACACAGATTTAAAGTAATTTCATTTTCCCCATCCCCTTGCCACTATTTGCCCTCCTTTCTAAGCATCCTGTTCTCCTCTTTTTTCTAGTGTGAATTTTTAAGAGATTCTGAGGAATAGCCATTGGCACAGCAGTTGTGACTTCACTGATTGCTTTACCCAACCCAACAGTTAGAGGTTGTAAAGCACTTCACATGCCACATTTAAAAAACAAAGCAAGCACATCATAGTCCAATTTCTGAAAACCAAGAATCAATGAGAATCATCTTAATAGCAACCACAGAAAAAAAGACTCATTCTGCTCAAGATATAGCAGAATAATAATACTGACTTCTCAACAAGCCAGAAGACAATGGATTAACATCTTTAAAGTGCTGAAAGAAATAAAACCTATTAACCTAGAATTAAAAGCATAGTAAAAATGTCCTTCAAAAATGAAGGAAAGTAAAAGAAAGGAGAGAGAAAAAGGGAAAGAAGGAGGGACTGAGGGAGGGAGGGAGAGTGAGGGAGGGAGGGAGGGAGAGGAGAGAGAGAGAGAGAGAGAGAGAGAGAGAGATTGCCAAATAAGCAAAAGCCAAGAGAATTTGTCAACAATAGACCAGTACTTAAAGAAATGTTGACGGACATTCTTTAGGCTGAAGGAAGTGATATCAGATGGAAACTCAGACCAAAGGAGAGTGGTCTTGAAAATCGAAGAGTACTGGAAGTGGTAAATATGTGGGTAAATAGAAGTTACTTTTTTCCTCTTAATTATAGAGCTGCATTTTTTTTTTTCAGAAGTCACCCATGGATCCTTTTTTGAAAAAAAAAATTAATAAATCTTTATTGTTCAGATTATTACAATTGTTCCTCTTTTTCCCCCCATAGCTCCCCCCCACCCAGTTCCCACCCCACCCTCTGCCCTTACCTCCCCCCCACTGTCCTCATCCATAGGTGTATGATTTTTGTCCAGTCTCTTCCTGCATCCCCCACACCCCTTCCCCCCTGAGAATTGTCAGTCCACTCCCTTTCTATACCCCTGATTCTATTATATTCACCAGTTTATTCTGTTCATCAGATTTTTAATTCACTTGCTTTTTAGATTCACTTATTGATATCAGCTGACAATTGTATGGGTGCTCCCTTGTAGGTAACTAACTGTTTTTCTCTTGCTGCTTTTAATATTCTCTCTTTGTCTTTTGCTCTTGGCATTTTTATTATGATGTGTCTTGGTGTGGTCCTCTTTGAATTCCTTTTGTTTGAGGTTCTGTGTGCTTCCTGGACTTGTAAGTCTATTTCTTTCACCAGGTGGGGGAAGTTTTCAGTCATTATTTCTTCAAGTAGGTTTTCAGTATCTTGCTCTCTCTCTTCTTCTGGCACCCCCATAATTCGGATGTTGGTATGCTTGAAGTTGTCCCAGAGGCTCCTTACACTATCTTCAACTTTTTGGATTCTTTTTTCTTTTCCAGTTGAGTGTTTTTTGCTTCTTTGTATTTCAAATCTTTGACTTGATTCTTGCGTTCCTCTAATCTGCTGTTAGGTCTCTGTATAATATTTTTTATTTCAGTCAGTGTATGTTTAATTTCTAGTTGGTCCTTTTTCATATCCTCAAGGGTCTCACTAAATTTGTCGGCCTTTTCTAGGAAATTCTTGAAAAACCTTATAACTGTGGTTTTCAACTCTATATCCAGTCATTTGCTTTCCTCCATTTCTTTCATTTATGATCTGTTTCTTTGTCTCCACATTTTCGCTGCTTCCCTGAGTTGGTAGAGTAGCTTTGTGTGCTAGGTGTCCTATATGGCCCAGTGGCTCAGCCTCCCCAGTTACCTGAGGTGGACACTCTTGGTGCACCCCTTTGTGGACTGTATGCACAGCCTTGTTGTAGTTAAGTCTTGATTGTTGTTGGTATCACTGAGAGGAATTGACCTCCAGTCCAATTGGCTGTGAGAATCAGCTGTGTCTATGCTGGGAGAACTTCTGTGCTGGAGACAGCGTTATGAGACAAGACTTGCAAAATTTCAAAAGCCTCTGTGCTCAGCTTGGATGAGGCGGAGTCTCAGGGCTGAGTAGACAGCCTTGGCTTCCCGTTAGCCCTGCCCTATGAGGCCCCTGGGTCTCAGTGTCCCATGGTAATCGCTGCAAGCACCTCTGAGAGAAAGCCACCCTCGAGTTCCGCCTGCTGCCAGACAGTCCAGTTTCTCCCCCAATGAATCTGGATTCCCAGATTCTCACCCGGAACTGGGGTTCAGCACAGTCGGGAGCTTCCGCATCTCTCCCGCTAGAGAAAGCCAGCAGCGCACTCAGCAGTCAGTCCTTTCTGAACACACTCATGTGCACGCCTCCAGACCTCTGCCTTTCGCGGCTCCCCTGAGTTTCCATGTGCTCTCTCTTTTCCTGACAGTCCAGATTCCCCCCGTATGAGTCTGGGTCCCCAGGATCTTGCCCAGAACTGGGGTTCAGTGCAGTCGGGAGCTTCCTTCTCCCTCCTGCCAGAGAAAGCCAGTCAGGCACTCAGCCTCCCTTCCTCTCTGTGTGCGTGTCTCCGTACCTCAGCCCTTTACAGCTCTTCTGATTCTCCGTGAGCTTTTCTCTTTCCTTCTAGTTGTAGAATTTCCACTCAGCCAGCTTTCCTGTGGTTCTGGATGATGTCTGTTTTGTCTTTTAGTTGTAGTTTTGAAATTGTTGTGCGAGGCAGCAGTTTAGGTGTTTACCTATGCTGCCATCTTGGTTTCTCCCAGAGCTGCATTTTGAATAGACATTAATGCTTCATATCCTCTCTCATTGGTACATACTTAATAAATTATTCCTTTTATCACTTATAAACACCTCAAAAGGGCTATATTCACACTGTTTCTCAAATTAAATGTACATATGAATCATCTGAGGATCAATGAATTTATTAAATTCAACCACAATAATAAAGTCATTGTGGTATTGGTAAAAGGATAGACAAATAGAGCAATGGAACAGAGATAAATCCTTTATCCCCTTTACTTCTAACCTATTGGGTCTTTACACTTATACTTTATAATTAAAGCATCTCTCTTATAAACTGTATAGCATTGATGCTTATCTTTTTGTTCAGTTTTATAATCTCTGCATTTTAATTAGAGTATTAAACCAATTACATTTAGTACACTTATTGTTGTTGAATTTATATCTAACATATTTCTATTTGTTTCTCCCACCTGTTTTTTGTTACTTTGTTTCTTCTTTCTTTCCTTCTTTTTGGATTTGTTGAGAAATTTTAAGTATTCCATTCTATCTCCTCTATTAGCTTAAAAATGATACCTTTTTGTTTTACTTTCTAATGGCTGATCTAAGAATTGCAACATGCATCCTTAATAGCAGTCTACTATGATTTCATACTACATCACTACATGTGTAGTATTTAAAAAGTATACTTCCTGTTGCCAACTTGCTCTTTGAACTATTGTTTCATACATCATATTTCTACAAATGTTAAAAGCCCCAAAGTAAGTTACTATTTTTGCTTTAAATAGTCAATTGTCTTTTAAAGAAATTTTTAAAAGTCAGGAAAAAAAATAAAAGTCAGTATGTGAGCCATCACGGGAAACTTCCTAAGTTTACTCTCTGTGCTTGCTATTTTAAAAAAATTTCTTAAAAACATTTATAAGAACTATTATAAAGTCCTTGCTTGCTAACCTAACATCTCTGTCATCTCTAAGTATGTTTAATTTTTGAAAATGACACTGAAAGATAAACAAAACTCAAATGACAACAAAACCAATAACTTAGGCTGAGATTACACATGCTCAACTGCTGAAATTCCAGGTCCCCAGTCCCTTCACGTCACGTGAGAGAGCGTGCCTTGACTTTTGTGGCAGGGTTCAGGATCTGAAGGAGAGGCCAATGCACAAATGAAAATACTATACAAGAAATATGAATTTAGAAGGCATTGGGGGCAAGGTGGAGTCTTTCTTGAAGAGACACACCTACTTCTGGCCTGGCACACCTTTTATTTACTTCAATACACATTTTCCCTTTAGCAATGCATACAGGCATATCAAAGGTAAAGTTTGGTAAACAGTAAAAGGATTATCAGGTTAGGGAATTGCCTTGAGCCACCTCTGTCTCAACAGACAAGGTGCTTAGTGTCAGCCCTGCTAATGCCCAAGGTCCATCGGCCTTCCGTGTTCCTTGGTGCACTCTGGCAAGCGGTGACTTCCCACAAGAGTGTGTGGGGTCAAATACCTCTTCTTGCCACTTGCTTGCTACTGCCTCCTTCTTAAGTCCCTATGGCTTGAGCATGGTGGGAGGCTGCTTCACATGTCAGTACCTCCCAGAGATGTTGTTCCTGTGGCACTGCCATTACTACCCCACTGCCATCCTTTCTGCAGTGCTGCAGCCACTGGCTCAGGGCTACTCCAGGCCAGTATTAAAGAGTCTTCTCTTGCTGCTTCTCCTCTGGGTGCTCCAGATTAGGGCCCACCTCTTCTGCTTCCTTCTGTTTCTCTCTGGAGAGCTGCATGGAAGCCCCAGAGGAGCTGTGCTGCCAGAATGCTCAGTGCCTCTCATCTGCCATTTTTCCCCTGGAGTTAGGTCTACTTCTTCTCCAGTCAGGATTTTCTCACTATCCACAGCCAATGGTCAGAGGATTGATTTCCCCCTGGTGGTAGATCTTACTGAACAAGGACTCATTAAATAGCTAAGTATTTGCTAACAACATTTTTATGTGTGTAGAATCCTATTAATTGTCAATAAAAAGGAAAAAGAAGTAAACAAATACATAAGTTAAAACCAAATGTTATGTTTCATAAGAGTTCTCTGCTTTTAAAAAGTTAAAATCTACTAGACTCTATAGGTGTTCTTTAGTCTATCTGTAAGGCTCATTCATCAATTTGACAAATATATACTGAGCAAATGAAAAGTACCAGATTCTGTCCTATATGCTAGGAATACACAGTAGATAAGATGCCTGCTCTCATGGAGCTCCCAATAAACAAATAAGCTAATATCAGTTACTGATAAGTGAAATATCAGACAATGGTAAGTGATCTGAAGATAATAAAGAAGAATTGAAGCTAATGGGAGGAAAACATTGGATGGGAAAATAAATAAAAATCTCTGAGAAGGTGACATCTGAGTTGAACATGAAGACCTGGGAAAAGGAAGTCCAGGCAGGGGGAACAGCAAAGTTATCCTATATAATATAAACCTAATATGCAAATTGACTGAACGGCAGAATGACTGGTCGGCAAAGGGTGGGGCCAGCGAGCGGGTGGTGCCAGGCCACCCAAGGTGGGTGCCAGTGGGCAGAGGAAGGGGACGGCATTCGGGAGGGGGGGCAGTGGTGACCAGTGGTGGCAGAGGGGTGACCGGGGGGCAGGCCGGCCACTCACCAGCTGGCGCCATTAGCCCACTGCCGTTCGCCTCCTGCAGTGGGAGGCCAGACTGCGGCTTAGGCCCGCTCCATGGGGTTGCAGGCCTAAGCCATCAGTCGGACATCCCCTGAGGGCTCCTGGACTGCCTGTGACAGGGCGCAGGCCAGGCTGAGGGACCCCCCAAGTACATGAATTTTTGTGCATAGGGCCTCTAGTAAGAATATAATAATTCAGGACATGAATGACACAAAATGATGTCAGAGAGACCAGCCTGACCTTACAAAGCTCCTTACAAAGCTATGGCAAAGAGCTTGGATTTATTTCTAAATACAGTGGAAAGCATTGGAAGATTTCAAATGGGAAAGACATTCCATGATTACATTATTAAAAGGTGTATGTGTGTGTGTATTTCAAAGGTGGTAGAATGCATGACTATCTCATAAAAATAAGAATTTTCTTCTAGAACACCACAATGTCTTATCACATCTAAGAAAACTAATATTAGTTTCTTAATATTATATAATATCATAGTATTTAATATACAAACTCACATTTAAATTCTTTATCCCCCAAAGATTTTTTTTAGCTGTTTTTATCAAGCCAAGGCCCAATCAAGGTTGATATATTGCATCTGGTTGTTCTATCTCTGCAGTCCCTTTTAAACTAAAATAGTTCCCCTACTCTTTTTCTGTTGCTGATAATGACTTTTGGAAAAATCCAAAAGAACACTTCACATCTGGGATTCCTCTGTAGATTTTCTTATAATTTGATTGTTCTTTGAGTCCCTGTAATTCCTGTATTTTTGAAGTTAGGTCTAAAGACTTAATTAGATTCAGGTTAAGTTTTTTTTTGTGTGTATTGTTTTTTGGGGTTGTTTTTTTTTTAGCAAGAATAGCTCCTAAACAATACTGTAAATCTTATCTACATCACATCAGAAGGAACACAATGCAAGAACCTCATATTTGATGCTAAGATCAATCACTTGGTCAGAGTGGTAACTGCCAGATTGCTCCTTTGTGCCCTTTGCAATTAGTAATAACCTGCATGCTGATGCCTTGTCACTGTGTGAATATCCAATTGTGCAATACTCTTGCACCATTGATAATCCTTGCCTCAATCAATCATTTCATTGGGGGTTACAAAATAGTGACTTTTAAATACTACCACTCCTTCTTTGGCATTCTTTTCCAAAGATAAATTTTCGCTCATCAACTAGGATGATATATAGTTCCTCCTAGAAAAGCTAGGTAAATGTTTAGTTATTTCTTTTTACTACCAATTTCAGAATAAGGATTTATTGAATGGTCACCTCCAATGAAGCAAATGAATTTTTTACTCTTCTCTTCACTTTTTGGGGTATCACTATGGACTCACAGATTTTTATGTATTCAATGTTTACAGTAATTATAGTCATCTTCAAATTGTCCAAATTTGTCTAATGGGAATCTTTTCAAAGTAGTTCCTGGGTGCTTCTAACATGTCCCCATAAATCACCGAATACTTCCTTGGTTTCTGGCACAACAAGATATCCTAAACTCACCTCATAGTTTTCCTTCCCAACAACTAGAGTCAGCTATTTCTCCAAAGATCATTGTTATTTTTAGTAAGTAATGATAAGTGAAACCCAAAATTGGCTTCAAGGTGTGCCTATTGCTACTATGTTCTTTCAGTAGACAGGGCTAGGAAGGATGGATGGATAGATAGATAGATAGACAGACAGACAGACAGAGACACACCTGCATCTACTTTTATTCATGAGTCCATGTAAATACTTACAATTCAAATTTAATACTATAGTTTAATATTACATATCTTTTAATATTAGATATTTTAAAGGAAGAATGAACAGAAATGAGTAATGAGTTGGATGTTGGCAAGGAAAAAAAAATATCAAGAATGACTTCCTAAGTTGCTAGCTTGAGAACCTAAGCCTAAATGGCTGCTACTATTTCTGCCATTTTATTAAGATGGGAAGTAAGACATAGGAGAAGAATTCTTGGGTTAGGGGTCAGGGTGAGAAATCAATTACATATAGTTCATTGTTTTATTTTATTAGTTATAAAATTAAATGATTACATAGGTATAGAAATGTAAGCTATATTCAAGTACTAATTAAGATTCATCTAACATTGGGTACCCTACAAACACCAATAAGGAAATCACTTTAGCCCAGTAAGTGAATGAAGCTTGACACCTGAGTATAACTTATTAGGACAAGCAGATCTAGCCCAAACAAAGGGGGAAAGAAAAAAAAAATGAAGGTGAAGATCTTTGTGGAAGTAAAGAAGAACCCTTAAAACAATCCTGGAGCCCTAGCCAGTTTGGCTTAGTGGATAGAGTGTCAGCCTGCAGACTAAAGTGTCCCAGGTTTGATTCCGGCCAAGGGCACATGCCTGTGTTGTGGGCTCGATCCCCCCCCAGTAGGGGAAGTGCAGGAGGCAGCCAATCAATGATTGTCTCTCATTATTGATGTTTCTATCTCTCTCTCTCTCTCCCTTTCTCTCTGAAATCTAAATAAATAAATAAGTAAGTAAGTAAGTAAGTAAACAAACAAATAAATAAATAAATAAATAAATAAATAAAACACTGGATTTAAAACATGGTAGAGTAATTTGCTAAGGCCGCTAGAACAAACTACCACAGATTGGGTACCTTAAGCACCAAAATTTATTTTCTCACAGTTCTGGAGGCTAGTAGTCCAAGATCAAGGTGTTAAAAGGTTGGTTTTCTTCTGAGGCCTCTCTCCTTGGCTTGCTAATGTTCACCACCTTCTTCTTGTGTCCTCACATGGTGTCCCTCCATCTGTGTTTTTGTGTCCTAATCTTCTCTCTCTTTTTTTTCCAATTGATCAATTGATCTTAGAGAGGGGAAAGGATGGAGGGAGGGAGAGATTGATGTGAGAGAGAAACATCAATTGTTTGCCTCTTGTGTGCACCTTGACCGGGGACTGAACTTGAAATCTGGGCATGTGCCCTGACCTGAAATCAAACCCACCACCTTTTGGTGTATGGGACAGCGCTCCAACAACTGGGCCACATTGGTCAGTGCTAATCCTCTTTTTTTAATAAGGACACTGGTCAGACTAAATTAGGGCCCACCAATATGAACTCATTTTACCTTCATTGCCTTTTTAAAGGCCCTGTCTCCAAATACAGCCATATCCTGCGGTACTACGGGTTAGGACTTTAATATACAAGTTTTGGGAGGACACAATTCAGCCCATAACACATGGGAATTTTTAAGAAGCTGTGTGATAGAATGAAGACACATGCTTGAGAACGTTAACAAGTCTTCTCAATAGCTGGGTCTCATTTATGACTGGGCAAAGACAGTTCAGTAGCATTGTTACTCCACAGTGGCTTAAGCAAGTTTGAGATGATGATTAAATGATGAGCCACACATTTATCCACAGTTCTATGGTCAATGATGAATATACACAGAGAAAATTAGAGGCAGAAGAATATATTCACTCCGTTTCCGCCAAGATTTTCTAGGCTTTGAACTTGAGTCATTATGCTTAGCTTGCTTTCTGCCAGGGGGTTGGCATTTTAATCATTGCTCTTTCCTTTTTCTTTCAGGACAAGTAGCCCCGTGCCAACTGACTCATCCGATACCAGCCTTAACTGTCACAAATGATATGGGAGTGGCAGGTTTCATCTATCTTCGTATAGGAAAAATTAAAGAAGAGGAAATCAAGTTTTTTTTAGGATGCTAGAGATTGGCACTTTTACAGATGGGAAAATCAAAGGCCAAGGGTGGGGCTGGTGAACCGACTTGCCCGGGGACTTGGGGACTTGCTCAGCTAGCTAAGGACACAGCGAGAGCTCCCTCTTTTGACTCTTATCCAGTGTTCTTTCTACTTCACCACAACTAACTAGCTCAGGGTTTAATTTTTTTCTGTTTAAAAATATTCTTGGAAGTATTGCTTACCAATGATTTAAAATGCCAAAGAACATTCTGGTATAGTGGTTAAGAGTACAGACTGGTCAAACAAGCCTGTATTTGAATCTCAGTTTTATCATTTACTACTACATAGCCTTAAGAGGGTTGTCTAATTTCTTAAAGCCTTGATCTCCTCAGCAGTGGAATGGGGATAAAAATAGCACCTAACTCACAGAATGGTCCTGAGAACTTTAAGTTAAAGCATTTATTTGAAAAAGCAAAACAAACAAACAACAAAACAACAACAAAGCGTCAGGAACATCATAAATATTCAACAAGTAGAAGGTGTTATTTATTATTCATTATAGTACCCTAAAATTGATCAGAATGCAAATTTTCCATTCTGATTTCCTAGGTAAAATGAAGCAAAAATAAATAAATAAGCAAACAAACGAACAAACATCATTAGTTAGACATCTCTCTGTTTCATGCTAAGAGAATGTTTATTACAACATTCCAGGACCTAGCAGTGGAGCACAAGAGCCAGGAAAACCAAGTATAACAATTGAAAAAAAAGGTTTTACAACTCTAAAGATGGAAAAACAGTCTCGGGAGCAAACCAAAGTCTCCAAAGCAGTAGAGTAAGAGAAACAAAAGAACGAGCCTGGGAAAAAAGAAAGTACACTATCAGATCTACAAGCTCAGCAAAAGCATTGGTGTGCGCCAGGAGTGAGAGAGACCACTTCTCCAGATAAAAGATAGAGTTAAGATGCCCAAAGAAAGTGAAAGTTATTTCCAGCAAAAAAAGACTCCTTGTCTTTCAGAGCCTGGGATCCCTTAATGTGAAGAGGTTTGTTCTGATGGATAGTCACAGGGGAACTGGTCATTAAATCCTGATGGGCCTGCTTCGGTGACTCCAATAAATGCCAGGTAGTCCCAGAGCCCAAGCAATTGAGCCTATGCTAATTTTTTTTTTTTTTTAAATCATGGATTTCTGCCAAGAGTTGGGTTCTAGGGCCCTGCTGGAAAGCCTATCATTCAAAATTAATGAAATGCTATTTGTATTTTAAAGTATCTAATTGTGCACCTGGGAAACTTTAGCTTCAGTTGAAGGAATAGAGCATTTTAGAATGCATGTGTAGTACAAGGGATACTAAAAAGGCTATTTATTTTTGTCAGTCTTTATTGCCTCAGAGGATAAGAAGCAAGGCCCAGAAGTAAAGGCACAAACTGAACTTACCCACAAAGCCATAGAGAAGACAGAACCAGAGGGACTGTTCTGGAACAGTTTCTCCCGTTGAAATGAAAGAGAAAGGCACTTTCAGTTATATGGCCACTTCAGTTCTTTGCTTTGATGAAATGGTCACCAATGAGCCAGATCCAGCCATACATTTTGTTTATTCTTTTCCTGCTGATTTTAATTCTTGTCTAAAAGCTTCATTGAGAACATTTTACAAGACAATTTAGCAGTATTTATAAAAATGTTTAATGTGATTATCCTTCGACCAAATAACTACACTTCTAGGAAATTTTCCAATAGAAATTCTTTTTTTTTTTAACCTACCACACCTCTCTAAGCTTCAAGTTCCTCATCTCCAAAATGGGGCTTTTTCCCACATGTGGTTCTTGTAAATAATAGATGAGATAAGCTCTTGGCACACAGTAATCACTCTGCAATGTTAGATATCATCATTGCTATGTAGGCATTAAAAATGTGGGTGGAAATGAAAACTGATGTATAGTATTTAATGGCAACTTAAAAAAAAAATGTGGATGGGACCACATTACTGACAGAGATATTCAAAAGATATATTTGAGAAAAGTAAGCTATAGAAGAGTGTGTATAGTATAACCATTTTTTAAAGAAGGAAAAGGGGAAAAATAGGTATTTGTATTTGCATAGGGAAAAAAATGTTTGTATAAATACCATAAGATTGAGATTGAGACTTAGAATTTTTTAAAATAATGTGTATTTTTTAATTTAAAGTGGTACTCACATTAGGAAGATAGCTAATGTTTATTGTTCAAATCAGTGTGGAAACAAAAAGGAGATAAAGAAATTATTATTCATAAAATGACCAGAAAGAAAAAAAGCATTGAAAATGTTGGTAAATAAAAAATTCTAAGATGCTAGAAATAATCCCAAATGTGTCAATAATTACAATAAATATAGATTATATCTGTTTATTAAAATACAGAGATCCTTAGATTGGGAAAATAATAAATTCTAGATGTGTGTAGATATCTTTCAGGTAAATTTTAAAACACAAATACTAATAAATATATTGATTATGGACAGACAGATACACATAGTAAAAGTATAGGAAAAGTGACAATTTCAGGCTTTTGGTTGCTTCTAGGAAGAAAAGAAGAAAAACAGTATGAAAGAGAGGTATAAAAAGGATATTAACTATATCTGTAATATTTTATTTCTTTCCAACAAAAATAAAGTATCTGAAACATATATAACATATAATTTGTCTTTTAAAATCCTGGTTTGTTACATTCTCTACTTTTCTGGGCATACAAAATATTTTTTAAAAATTAAAAACAATTTTTTAAAGAACTGTACTGAGAATTTATAGTTAACATCATAAGGATGATGTATGTCCTGATGGCACATGTATTTTGGAATCCAGAAAAAAAATTCTAAAATTTTAAAGGTAAACATGAAATTAGAACAGACAGACAAAAAATGTATTTCTACTTTCTATTTATCAATTAAGGTCACCCACCTATTAAACACTGAATCTAGGTTAAGGAAGATTCTGTTTGAAATTGCCCAAAATATATACATGAAAACGTTTTAGAAGACCAACAGAAACATGTATGCAAATTTAATAAGTTCTTGAAACTTTGTCAAGAAACAAAGGAGCAATTGGAATAGTGATTAAGTTTCTCAGAGAAGTTTAGTTTTGAGGCACATTCTGAAGGAGAAGAGGTTCATAGAGTTCTAAGAGGGAACACTTCAGATAGGAAAAGGGACTTTGCTGAGACACAAACAAGAGATCTCATCAGCAGAATGCAGGGGACAATAGTAGGCTTAAGTGGTTGGAGCTAATTTCCTTCTTGAAGTTCTAAAAAGCTATGAAAACAGATTTAGGTGTTTACATGGACATAAGTATAGAAAAATGTTGATATACAATCAAATAGAAAATTTAGGCTACCAGGAAAATAGATCTGGCATCATAGACTTACATTGACTATGACAATCCCCTTCTTCCCTCTATATCTGCTAGCTCCAAAGCCACAGTAAAAATGTAAAGCATGAAGTCGGCATTTAAGAGTTGCTTCGAAAGAAAAAAGGGAAATGCTGATGAAGAACCATGAGTGAGCCTCAGTTCATTTTCTGTTGGAAGTGTTAGAATGACCTCTCTAGGGTTAGATACAATTTAATAGATTAACACAGACAAATATCCTTCCCCCCAAAGGACAATCTACTTTGAAAATATTCCATTTAATGCCATCAAAATATTCTAAGGTTGGGCTAAATTCACCTGTCTGCCTTCAAATTAATTTGAGCAAAAGGCTCAACCTAATCGCTGTTGGGGGGATGTCAGTGGCTATGACCACTAATTGGAAATGTGTGTCCGTCCAGATTTGTGGCTGATAGCATGGAGGGTGTCGTATGTGTGGCCTGGTCAGTCACCGGGTCCTGCTGCCTCTGCCCGTTCATCACTGCTCACATGCTGAGTCCCACCTCTGTTCCAGATCTGGTCCCTGTCATTTTGCCCAATCACTGAGGCGGCTTCCCCATGGTCTCCCCACCATACTGACCATCAGAGTGATCTTTCTCTCTCTCCCTCTCTCTTCCCCACTCTTCCTCTCCACCTCCTTCCTCCCTCCTCCCTCTTTCCCTCTCTTTCTCCCCAACCCCTTCAATCTGAACAGATCCCTGCTGTGCTCAAAGCCTGCCGCAGCGGGCCTCACAGTGGGGTTGCCTCATGCTGATGTGTCTCTGTGAGTTGCTAGGTGGGTCATACGCCATGTGTTACTGATAATAAAGCCCCAAAATTCCAATGACGTGCTTTCCTCAGCCTGCGCCTAGAATGCCTTCCCCATGGCTCAGTCCCTGGCTCTGCTGCCTGGCAAACGTCTCCGCTCAGATGCTGTCTCCACTGTGAATCCATACTCCTGACTTCCTCCAAAAGCACACATTAGTCTCCCACGGCCTCGCTGCACTTTGAATGGACGTCTGAATAAGACTTGTCTTGTTTGCACGCAATTGTTTACACTACCGTCTCCCACTCTATTGTAAGAAAGCTCCTCAAGGACAGAGCCCATGTCTTGGTTCTTTTTACAGTGCCAGTAAATAGCAGCTTCTGGTACATTCTAGGCACACACGGAACACTAACGGATGTTGAATGAATACATTCGTGCTACCACTGATATGTGGTACAGAGATTGTCCAGCCAATTAGATCAACATTTCCCCCCATCCCCTGCTATCTGTGGCAGCAGGGAAAAACCTTTCTCCCTAATTACGTCACAAAATGCAGTCCCATGAAGTCTCTGCATTTTGAGAGTAAACGCTAAAGGAAATTATTTTCCTTTATAAACGTAAAGACCTTGATTATTGGCACGGAGAGGATACTAGATTCATTAGAGGAGAGAGTGGTCTAGCAATCTTTTCTATGGTCCTGTAACTAATTACAGATGAGTAATTAAAGAAAATTAGCATCCATAAAAATCGACCGCAAACCAATAAGGATGGTGAGTTGAATCATAAAAATTCCATGCTGTTAATATTTCCCCCCACACACTCAGTTGCATTTATTTTAAATGGAAAAGTACAAATATTGGGATAAAAAACATTTAAGCTACAGAAACAAGAAACTCTAAAAGCTAATCCTGCCTAAAGGGCAGAATTTTATTCTGTGCTAACCTACTGTATGTGGGATTAAGAGGCATGGTTAACCAAACATTTGAGAACAAGTAATTACACTGAATCTCTCTATCACATATTTGTCTCACACATAATTTACACAACAAGCCCACAGAGGGGGAAAAAAACAAAATACTGTTTAACACATTTTTTTTTCCAGCCACAAGTTCTTCAGGCTTACTTTCTTTTTTCCTTATTGAAAATTATTTACTCCTATGGTCTTGGGTTGAATAGCAGTGGGATATTTTTTCTCTGATATGTAGGGACAAAGAAAAAACATCTTTAACCTGTTGTTCTTGGCTGTGTCCTCCGAGCCCATCTTTGGCATCTAAATGTGGAGGAGCATGGTCCCTGTCGTTGGTTTATGTAATACTTTTAGTGTAGAATGGGCATGCAAGGGAATACTTTATACATTCAGTTGTTCATTCAACCGATACTTACGAAAAAAACTTGTATGTGTCCAGAATTATGCTGAGCTCTCAAGATACCAGTGAACAAGACAGTGTACCCACCCTTGATGGCTCACAGTTTAACAGCAGAGACAACTAACCCAACACTGACAACGACAGAAGGATACACAGGGCGTTAGCTGCAGGGATCTGACACGGGTCTGGGACAGTCAGGGAAGGCTTCTAGGAGAAGTACTATCTAAGCTGCATTTTCAATGACCCGGAGAGCCCTGAAGGAGGGTAGGAAAGTGGAAAATACAAAGCTGAGGAAAGAGCTGGGAGAGATGAGAGTATGTGGGGGGAAATGGGAGTAGACGAGGCAGGGCAATGCTTATTGATGGAGCAAATAGTCACAAACATATGGATAAGTAAAACGTTTCTGTGCTCAGAGGCCAAGCAACATCTTCTCCAGCCCTCCTTCCCTCTCCACCAGGGACACCTGCGATAAAGAGAAAAGCTGAGAGCCCAAGTATGTTTAAGAGACACATTAAACTGTGCAGCAGCATCTTAGTTGGACTGATTCTGGCATTTGCTCTCCTTTCAGCATTTTGCATGAGGCAGGGAGAGATGTGCCATCAAACCATAACTCATCTGCACCTCCCGCCTAGCTCTGGCTGCCTGTAATTCAGTAATTGGCCAGAGCCTTACCTGGGGCGAGGAATTGAACCTCATTGTGCGACAGTGCCTCATCTTTAGAACAGACTGCAGAGAGAAGTAAGTGTATATAATGAGCCCAGAACAGAGCCTGGCACAAAGCAAATGCTCAATAAATGTTAACCATTATTATTTTACTGCACATATAGAATGTTCCGATGAAGCTAGCTACTTAAGTACACAGCACACCATGGCTAGGAACTGGGCTCAGGAGTAAAGTTTTGTTGTTTAATGTCTTTGGCACTAACAGGAGATTAAGAAAGTTAACTCTGTGAATGCAAAGGCTGAACTTTGGTGGACTTTCAAAAGAGTTACAATGGAATTTTTTGTTTATATCCTTTCATCAAATATTCATTATCCCCACCTTTATTGAGTGTCTACTGAATGTTGGGCCTGCGGGTACAAAGATATCTGAGTAGGACTGAAAATTTATTATTCATTCAATACAGGTTTAGCAAGTACCCAGGAAGTGTAAGTCACTGGTGAGAATAAAATGATGTCCAAGACCCTCCAGCAGAAGGTGACACATGCTCCACGGAGGCAGGGGCAATAATAACGAACACTTGCTGAATGTTTTCTTTACACCACGTTCCATACTCAGTGCTTCACCTGGATGGCCCCTAAGTGCTGGGGGAGTTGAGAGGATGGAGACATGGTTCTGAGCTGGGTGATCGAAAAAGTTTCATTGAGGTGGGGACGTTAAGACAGTATCTAGCCCTGGCTGCTGTGGCTCAGTTGGTTGAGCATCATTCCATGCACCAAAAGGTTGCCAGTTTGATTCTCAATCGGGGCACATACCCAGGTTGCAGGTTTGGTTTCTTTGGGGTGCATGTGGGAGGCAGCCAATCAATATTTCTCACATTGATGTTTTTCTTTCCCTCTCCCTTCCTCTCTCTCTCAAATCAATAAAAACATTTTAAAAGTATCCTATCTAATAAAAGAGTAATATGCAAATTGACCAACACTCCAAGACACAAGATGGCCGCCCCCATGTGGTCAAAGATGGCTGCCCCCATGTGGACACAAGATGGCCACCACAAGATGGCTGGCAGGGAAGGGCAGTTGTGGCCAGTTAGGGGTGACCAGGCCAGCAGAGGAGGGAAATTGGGGCAACCAGGCCAGCAGAGGAGGGCAATTGGGGGAGACCAGGTCAGGAGGGGAGGGAAGTTGGGGGGGAACCAGGCCTGTAGGGGAGCGCAGTTGTGGGGGGGACCAGGCCTGCAGGGGAAGACAGTTGGGGAGGACCCAGGCCTGTAGGGGAGGGCAGTTGGGGGGGACCAGGCCTGCAGGGGAGGGCAGTTGTGGGTGATCAGGCCAGCAGGGAGGACAGTTAGGGGTGACCAGGCCTGCAGAGGAGGGCAGTTAGGGGCAATCAGGCTGGCAGGGGAGCAGTTAGGCATCAATCAGGTTGGCAGGGGAGTGGTTAGGGGGTGATCAGGCTGGCAGGCAGAAGCGGTTAGGGGCAATCAGGAAGGCAGGCAGGTGAGCAGTTGGGAGCCAGTAGTCCTGGATTGTGAGAGGGATGTCCGACTGGCCATTTAAGCCTGATCCCGGGAGGATCGGGACATCTCTCGAGGGGTGTTGAGTTATATTCAACATGCAATATTGTGTAAGTTTAAGGTATACAATATATTGATTTGATACACTTATATTGCCATATGATTGTCATAATAACTTTAGCTAACACTTCTATTGAGTCACATAATTATTTTTTCTTGTGTTGGGAACACTTAAAATCCAGTAACTTAGCATGTTTAACTCAAATGGGCAATCGGACATCCCTCGAGGGGTCCCAGATTGGAGAGGGTGCAGGCTGGGCTGAGGGACACCCTCCATGCACGAATTTCATGCACTGGGCCTCTAGTTTAAAAATAAATAGAAAACATTTTAAACACACACACACACACACACACACACACACACACACACACACTCTTGGAAGATACTTGACTTCTGGAGCAATATGCTCTAACCTGGTTTTACAACCTAATGGGACCAGTGGCTTTTTCTAAATCTACTTCTTGGTACAAAGGTTATTTTAAACGAAATATCCAATACAGCCCTAGCCTGTTTGGCTTAATGGATAGAGCATCAGCCTGCAGACTGAAGGGTCCCATGTTCGATTCTGGCCAAGGGCACATGCCTGGATTGTGGGCTCGATCTCCAGTGGGGGGCATGCAGGAGGCAGCCGATCAATGATTCTCTCTCATCTTTAATGTTTCTGTCTCTCTTTACCTCTCCCTTCCTCTTTGAAATCAATAAAAATATATTTTAAAAAATCCAATACAATGGGATACTCTCTACTAAAAAATTCACCTGACAACAAAATAGAACTACTACCAACCTGAGTTAAGAGTCCAGCTGTTGCTTAAAAATTAACAACTTCCCGTTACACTATCAAGACTGATAGTCATCTTGCCTGCCCCACAGCTTCCCATTCCATTTCTCCTGAGTGCTCCTGCTTTTCCGCACGCCACTGGGAACACGATTGCAGCACACTCTGGCATCCTGTTCCCAATTATTGGTTGTGTAATTTATTGATAAAGCAAAGCCAAATATGAGTAAGCAGGAAAGCCTAATTAGAAATGAAGCACTCAGTGTCCCAATAAGGAAAATTTCAGGGCTTCAAAAATAGAAAACCAGTGATGCATAGTTTAAAGGCCTTGTCACTGAAGAAATAATCCCAATACTTAATAAACCAGAAAATGGATTAAACAGATGGGGCAAAGCTATCAGTGGCAGAGAACGGGCACCTACAGAGAAATCAAATGATTTAGAATCAAAATGACCCTGGCACACATGAAAGGATATCGATTTGTGTCCTGAAATGAATGTTGTAGAAAATCTGTATGAAAAGGAATATAAAATCAACCACAGCGAGAGAATATAACAGGTGATGGGGCTGATACAGAAATGCTAGAATCCTTTTTTTCTGATTAATTAGCCAATTTAGTTAAAAAGTTGATTGGTATGAGTTTTTTTCTTTATTGAATTGACCACTCAAGTGAATCAACCAAAACAATAACTTTTAGTAGAGTGTAAGTACGGCTTTATCCTGATAAACTTGCCCTTAAATATATGGAAAACTTTTTTTTCATAACAGAGAAACTATCTCAACAGCACAGGTGTCTACATATTCCTCTCTGCCTACACCTATCTGGATATGTTTCTAATTAGCTGACCATCTACACTTAGGTCACCTCATAGGCCCTGTATTTTTGCCTTACGGGAGAAACAGCAAAGGCTCAGTATGTTTAAAAATGAAAATTGTAGGATCAAAAACTCAGTTTTGAGTGTCAGTGAGTTGCTAGGTGACCTTTACTGGATCACTTAGCTTCTATGTGTCCTAATTATTGTATTGCATGATGACAAGTATGATACACATACACACCACACACACTACACACACACACACACACACACACACACACACACACACACACACACACACACACCACTCTTGAGCACTGAGAACAATAGACTGTTCAGGAGGCCGTTATATCTGCAAGAAATGGAGAACTAGAGACAAGCAGAAAACACAGCCTCTGAGCGATGGCATAACAAGTTGCTATTTATAGCCCCTCTTCCATCTGCTGATGTGAACTAAGGGTCTTTCCCTGCCAGAGAATAACTTTAGGGAATGAGCTTCCTGGTGAGCTCACAGCTTAACACTGCCTGTATCACCATCTTGAGTCAGCAGTGGATAACGCTGTGCAGAATAAACTAATTTTAGTCATCTGTGGGATCCTTGTAAACACTCCATAGTGACTCTTTTAACAGTCAGTGTGGACTGGCTATCTCTGCTTCACTTCCTGCTCCCAGTAACCCACCAGGGGTATTTTTAGGGAATGACATCTCACAGGACTTGACTAGGTGAGTTTCTCTGTTTCAGAGCTGGCATCTGAAAATTCTGCCACAGATGCCAACGCCAGAAGGCCTTCTGGTTAAATGAACTAGAAAAGTGACTAACAAATATGGCAACAAGGGACATGGACAGGGAAGTGTCCTGTACATGATGTAGGAAAAAGCGCTGCCCACCTTACTCTCACACTTTAGCAACATTTTCTGTGAGTCCTCCCCCTCCCCCCGCCCCTGCAACCCCATGGAGGGAGAAATGAGGCGAGAACAATGCTTAAATGCTTATCCCTGAAGCAAACAGTGTTCCCTCCAGCTACGTACTGTACGTTTGGAATGTGAAATGATCCCTCAGCTTCTTAATTATCTCCTCGTTCTGAGGCATCCCTGAGCTCTGAGTCACATTTCATTGGCAATCACATGCTGAATATAGCGCACTTCTAACTTGTTCAGGATCTCATGGGTCACCAGGAAGAAATAGGGCCTGAGGACAAACTCTACCAGTCTCACCTCCCAGATCCTGGTGCGTTATCACAGCCTATAGCACTTGGTCAACAACTCGTTTCATGTAGTGAGAATTGTGTGTATGACCTTGCACTTGGGCTTGGCTGTATTTATCATGGAATATGGAAACCAAGAGGAGGGGCTGAGTAAGGAAGAGGGGTCACGAGAATTCTGGGCAAATCATACCCCCTGAGGCTGTCAGTGAATCACCCATCAGCCGGAAAGAATGCGAAGGCACCCAGTCAGGCGGGAAAGCAGGTTTTTGGCTTTTGTCTTCTCCTTCTGCAACCTTGGAATGTGTGATATCCATTGGTCTTGCTCTAAGAAGAGAACAGAGAACTTTAATGAAGTGTACGAGAAGCAAAGGGAGGAGAGAAAGAGGGAGGGAGGAAAGAAGCAGAATCAGAAATATTAATAGGGAAAAAGAGGGAAATGGTGTGTCCTGTAATTATTTTTGTAAGAAAGACAGCAAATAAGAGCTCCAGTGTAGAATTTCTAGTTCTTGAATTCGTTAAAAGTTAACTTGAGACTCCTGGACTTGGGGGGGCGGGGACAAGACTTTGCTATAGGAAACTTCATTTAAATGCCTCTTTCCAAAGAAAACACACATCACACCAAGATATACAATCTCTGTGTGGCTTTGCTGTGCTGCTGGAAAGTCGGCCCCACTGATTGATTCTTCTTTACCAAAAATCCCAGTGTCCTCATTTACCCTCCACAAGTGAGTTCGATGGACTCCGGTGGAGCGGAGCCAGTCTCAGAGCAGAGGCAGCGGCCGCTGTCTGGCCCGTCTGCTAAGAAAGGCGTGTGCAGTGGTCTCTGAGCCACGCGGGCAGCGCTCCTGCAGGAGCCTATGAAACCAACCTTTTGAGGAACGCTGTGTTGAGGAATGTCTGGAATGTGTTTAGTCCTGAGAGTTCCCAGGAAGCCTATACCATGATGAAGAATGGGCAACGCAGCATTACAAAGTTCAGCAAGACCAATTCAGATCAGAGAGAGCTCAGGGGACCAAAATCATTAAGATGAGGGATAAGATGACTTCTTCTCAACCATTAAATGCAGCTCGGGACTTCTTTGGGATTCCAACTGCTTCACACAGACCATCTACTATGGTCCCAGGCTAATGAGAGGGTTGGTGTTAAATAGGCTTCGAACTAAGAAAGTAGCAACTACCTACAAGTTTTTTCATACTAGCCTTTCGCTTAGTGTATGAATGAGTGAACACTGTTAAAACATCAGCATAACTGCACCTTTGATATTACATTATTAACAACGGTTATTCATAGAATCAGGAAATTCTACTTCTAATTATATTTTAAAGGCTTTAAATATATTTAAAGGTGTTTTTTTTAACATTCTATTTATAGGTAGGTGTCTGTATGCCCGTGTACATACACATATATGAATACATTTTGCCTGAATGCCTCTTTTGTTCATTATAACTGTAAATTTGTTAAGGCTAAAGACATTACTTTAATAAGAATATTTAGTATTTAAAATCATATTTAGTGTGTAGAGTGACATGGTCAATTTATTTTTTTTACCTTTTATTTTGAATATTCTCCATCTTAAGATTTTGCAAAATTTTCTCTGTATTTCACAGTAAGAAATACATTTAAAATTTTTAAATTTTGATTCAGTATACTCACATGCATATGTCTATATGCTATTTACATACACATATAAGTATGTGTGAATGTATATATATAGATATATATATATACAAAACAAAATTTAATAAAACAAAACCTACCCTTACAAAGTATGATACACTCTGGGTTTTTCTATTCTATTTCTTCATTTGTATAAAATATCAATCATAATAATTTTCCTACTCACTAATGGGTCTTGACCTGGAGTTTGAGAAATACTATTCTACCTGGCACTTGAAAGAATTTCATAATCCTATTTAAAAATAAAATGTTATAATATGGCTACCCATTTGAAATTACTCAAAGAAATAAATGAGTGCTAATAAAGGTCCTGTATCTTTTCCAAAGCTAAATTATGATCATTATTGTTATGTTATCATACTCTGGAGAATATTAACTTTTTAAAAATGAGAATAGTCATGTAACAACCCCTTTCTTCTTTTTAAATAACATTTTCCACAACCTTTCAAATTTAAAAATTAAGCTACCTCCTTTTTTTAGGTTTTTCACCCTCTACCTCAATTTTTTTAAAAAGAAAAGATAATAATGCTGATTAGAATACAAAATTAAGAGTAAAAGTCTGGGTCTTATCATAATAGACTTTTTCTAGCTCACTGTAGAATTATAAAAAGGGCCGTATGCAGCATGAGGATAAAGGCAGAATCATGCACTGGGCACTTGGTTCCTTAGAATTGATCTATAAATTTAACTTTTGAAGATCAGATCAGACATTAATTACAAAAAAAGGGTCATTGTTAAAGAAACTTTGTGGTGACTCCATCTGTGCAAATGGAGCATCATCCTATGGTACGAATGACTCCCTAACACAGAGGTCTTCTACTTGTAAATTTGATGGGTTGGTCAGAACCCAGTAAGCTAAACACGTGGAGGAGACTAATTTTGAAGTATATTCCACCTCAACATGTCTGGTTTGTAAATTTAGATTTTTGCATTTTGAGTAAATTAAAATGGGACCTCCTTGCACTTTTTCTTGATGCTGCCTACAGAGCTGGTGTTGAGAGGTGTTTTAAAATGCCAAATACCACAATGTGATTCTCTGGACAGCAAGATAGACTCTTCTGATAAGAGTGACCCTTTGAGAGTTGTCTTATGGGACTGCACCCTTCCTTTGGCAGTGGGGTGGAAACACTGTCCACACTTCTTTCCCACCCAGAAAGGACACTTGACTACACAACCCTCAGTATGTCCTTCTGTGCCCCATCTTCACCTGGCTTTCTTCACACAGCCACAGCCTACCCTGACTCATACCATGGTGCTCACCAACCTAAGTGCCTACTGACTTCTGCCTTCCTCCCTAGACCCTAAATGGCAGGGGGCAGGCAGACAGGTGTCTATCTTGTCCACTGTTGCATCCCCAAACTAGCACAGTGAAGTGGGCCCATTTGGGGGCACTCCATGATTATGTGCTAAGGGAAAGTATAGGTGAGTGAATGAATTTTAAATGAATTACCCACTCTAACTTATAGCACCCTTCGAGAGTCAGCCTTCTCCATATACCTGGCTGAGTATGAAGCAAGTGCCAAGCACTGTTCTGGGAAGTCCCCTGTACCCCCTCCCCCCCAAAAAAGCCAGCAGGGAGCTCACTTCCAGGGGGCCTCCAGCCACCATGTGGCCCCAGCTCCAGCTCCGTGGGAGCAGCCTGGGAGTCTCGGAGTGGGTGGGAACTGCTGACCCGGCTGGTGGAAGATCCAGAAGCCGTAGCCGTGGTGGCACCCAGGGTTTGAAAGAACAATTCAGATGTCTTATTATTATTATTATTTTTTTTTTTTTGCCTTATCTTCCTGCAAACTTTTGCAGCAAGTATTTCATTGCTAAAATGAGAGGAAGGAAGGTGATGTTTTACAGGTAAATTGCTATGGGCAGCCTTGTCCGAGGTATGTAATTAGCTTCCATAAATATTTGTTCAATGAAGATACAAAGTGGGAGAATCCAGTCGCTACACATGAATTGCCCTCCTTCAGGTATTGTCAGGAAGGAGCACCTGAGCCATGTGGACACGAATGGCATTTGCAGTCACTGTCCTATCAGGCTGAACCATATGAAACTGTCATTTTAGTAGGTCGAGCCAGTCCAATATCAGCAATGCCATATAGTTCAATCTATTAATGGTTTCAATGTGCTGCCTCATTGCTAGAAACGAGTCAAGGCTGAGTCCTGCTGATAATGAGGAAGCCCCACTGGCATTAGCAGGCCGTGAGCAGCCTTTTGGGAGAACTAAGGACTGAAGTGGAAGAAGGATGCATCAGTGCCCTAAGTCAGTTCTTCCAAAGTGCATTCTAAGGCATTCCAGTTCCACAAGACATTTTATGAGGAGAAGAAGAAAATGACTGATTCAGGGAATGCTGCAAACAATATTCCTTTCCTAAAATTTCAAAACTGGTATGAAAGTATCACATTAGCATTTCAAAGAATCTGAATGGTTCTACAATAAAGAAAGTCACTTAACCATGGAAAGTCACTAAACCCTCTTTAACCATGTTTAATCCAGGTCATTCCAAATTTATTTGACTACTGAAGCCTTGTTTGAAGGGTTCTAGATGACTACTGTCAGTTAACAGCGTGGGTCTAACAGGACTAATTCTGTGCCATGATCCAGGCCTCTTCCAATCCCTGACTCCTTAGGCCTCAATCCACTACATACTCTACCCTATACAAGACCCAGAGCAAGGGTCTCCCCAAGAGAGGTGCATTCAATTCTCCTCACTGTTTCTGAACAATGGGAAAAAGGCGGAAGCTCGGGATCCCCCACATGTCGATACATAAGTTGCTTTCTACTGATTTTATATTGTTTGTGCATGTCTCATAATGCCATCAACCCAGCATTTTGGTATTTTAGTGAGGAATATCACTAATAGAGACTTAGCAATAATAATAATACCTGCCATTTACTGTATATCAGCCATGTACTTTTCACACTATTCCATGCTTTATATTTTCAATATCTCTAGTATACATTACATTGCTCATGATGCATTGAGAATTAGGTATTTTGCCCCTACTTTATAGACAATCTTTAGTGCCTCAGAGATGTTATGTTTTGTGGCCCAAAGTCCACAGCTGGGATCCTATGCTCCCTTTACCACATTAATAAGAGTTACACTTATATTGTACTTATTATAAGTCAGGCACCAAGTTTTAACTTATTTAACTCATAATAAAGCACTAAAGGTACTATTACCATCCCCATGTTACAACTGGGGAAACCGGCTGAAGAAGTTAACCAATCTGCCTAAAGTCACACAACTAGAAAGAGGCAGGGCTGGAATTCAGACTAAGCCTGATGACTTGATTGGTTCTACAGTAAAGAGAGCCATTTAACCCAGGACTTTCCAAACGTGTTTGACTAAGGGACCATCATTTGTGGGTCATGACCATTATTACAGTTAGTAATTCGGAAGAGCACAGTCTGCAAACCGTGAGACCAACTCCCTCCCCTTGGTCCATGCACCTCTAGCCTCTACCAATCGAGTCCGTGCTCTCTCCCACTATGCGCTCCCTGCCTCCGAGAGACCCTGTAGTCTCCATTAGCATGTCTTACTAACCAAGCCCCCCCAACTGCAGAAACTGGAAGGCAAAAACTGTCCATTTATAGTATTTTTTTGTTTAAATTCTTTATTATTTAAAGTATTACACATGTCTCCCTTTTCCCCCATTCCATTTGTACTCTTGATCCTCTCTAAAAGCCGTATAATGTGGCCAAATCAATACAGCACATTTATAAAGGTTAATGTAAAAGAAATGATTTTAGAATATAAAGTGACTTCTAACGCCAATATTCATATAGAGAAAAACAATCTTTTATGCTTCGAGGAACTAAAAATACTAAAACCCCTCGAGGTCCCTAAGGGCCCTGAAGCCACAAATTACATTGTGAATTATCAAATAATTCTAGGAAGGTCGTATAAAAGAACTAAGTTCAACATGTCACCTTCAGTTTCACCACTGTCGGGACACATAAAACCTACCATTTATTGGGTGTTTATTATAGGCCAGGCACTCTGCTATGTGCTTTCCATAGATGATATTATATCACAACAACTTTATGAGATAGTTATTCCCATTCTATAGAAGCAAAACACAAGGAAGTTTAAGTAACTTCCCCAGATCATTCAGCTATCTAGCAAGTAGAGGAGCCAAGATCTGAAGGGGAGAACCTGGGTTTTAAATGTCTCCAGCCATTTTAAATGCTAACTCTGGGGTGCACGAAGCAAAGTCAAGTATGAGCCCCCAGGTTCCAACAAAGCGATCATTTGCTTTTTGCAAGCCCTACATTAAAAGGTACATGACATCTACCAAATAGTTACCCTTGGGGAACCGTCAAAATCTGTCAACTGGAAATAAGAGTCCAGATGGGGAAACCCTAAAACCTTTAATTGCTCCAAGATGATATGTTGGTTTGGCAGATCTGGCTCATCTTAAAAGGAAGCTTTTTTGGAAGACATAACTGAATAATATGGCATTAAAGAAACATGATTCAAGTTCTCATGCTTATAAAATCATAGTTGTCATTTCTAAGTTTCCCGAAGACTATTTTGCAACCTTTTGCTAAGTTGGGGAAAACCAATACTGTACAGACTTAGGTACATTCTGAACTTTTCTTCCCTTCACCAAAGAACCTCATATGGTTTTTTTGTATTTTTAGTTACTCAAACCAGTCCAAAAAAAGGATTGTTTGTCTCTATAAGGACATTAGAGGAAAAAGTCACTTTATATTCTAAAATAATGTGTTTTACATTGATCTTTACAACTATGCCACATTGGTTTGGTTACTTTATAAAGCTTTAAGAGAGAATTAAGACTGCATTTAAAAAGTATTGAAAAGTCTAAAATAACTGGAAACTCAAGCAGTTTACTGTTTTCTTAAAAACCACAGATGGATTTTTCAAGGAGGTAAGAAATGAAAACAGGAGATAAAAATGATGATTTAATGAGGCATAGAGATAACCTTGAGAAATTGTGTCTAAAGAAAGTCTCTAAGTAAAACACACACACACACACACACACACACCATAGAACAAATAATCATGGGAGGCAGTATAGCATGGGGTTAAGAAAAAGGCTCAGCATCCCACAGCCTGGGTTCACTCATTAGGTGTGTGACCTATGTGAGATACCTATCCTTCCTGTGCTCATTTCCTTTCTATTTAAACAAGATGGTTAATAAGACCTACCTCACAAGGTTGCTTGCTGTGAAAATTAAGTAAGATAATTTGTAAAAAGCCCTTAGGACAATTTCTGGTAAGTGCTCAATAAATGTTAGCTATTAAAGGCAGAATATGTCATTATCATTACAGCACCGGTGAATGGGTATGTCACAGTGGTCGGCAAACTCATTAGTCAACAGAGCCAAATATCAACAGTACAACGATTGAAATTTCTTTTGAGAGCCAAAATTTTTAAACTTAAACTTCTAACGCCACTTCTTCTAAATAGACTCGCCAAGGCCGTGGTATTTTGTGGAAGAGCCACACTCAAGGGGCCAAAGAGCCACCTGTGGCTCGCGAGCCGCAGTTTGCCGACCATGGGGTATGGAGAAGGTAAATTAAACAGAGTTAAGTTGAAACAAAACAGGATAATTATAGATCTACTGCTGACACCTCAGTGATAGAATTGACACATTATAGGTGTTTAGGAAATATTGAATGAGTCTATGAATCAGTGAATTAATCCATGAATGGAGTCACAGAAAGAAAAGCTTACTTTCTGAAAAGCTAAATTCTTTGCCTTCTGCAGACCCCTTTATCTCCTCTAATGTATCCAGAAAACATAATTCAGAATCATCTTTCTATTCCTCACACAGCATCTCAGTTCAGTGCAGTAATTTAAACTTTTCCCAAAACTAAAATATGCACGAGGACATAAACTTATAAACACAAACCTGTGACCTTAAGTGACCTTAGCATCATGACAGGAGAAAAAGATACTAAAAAATGAAGTAACGTTTAACACATATTTCTGTTTAAATAGTGTGACTTAAAATGTATAAATGTCCTGTAGGGGTGGGGGGGAAATACATATGTGTGTGTGTATATATATAAAGAAAGTCACTTTCATATATATATATATGAAAAAAGATAAAAGAAAAGAATTGTGTTGAGTGAGGGAGTGGGGAGAGAAAGCCCGGGATATCGGTTATTTTCTGCCACTTATTCTATTATTCCTTCGGTTCAGTTATGTACCTTCAGAAATTACTTTCGGCTTCTTTCCAATCTGAACCATGAACAAAATCACAAACACATTCGACAACAATATGTTCTTCTTGCGTAAACGTCTCTTCTAGGCCACATACATAATTAAAATCCTGTTGACTCAGGAATAATGTCTTAGAACTGAATGTCCAAACTCTGTAACTTGCTTCCTTTTCTAACCAGACAGCACAGCTGCCAAGAGCTTCTGGGCCCTCTGCCTCTTTCTCGGTGTATAATTATTATACGTTATGTAGCATACACTTGATTTGCCAAAGCCTGCTGGAAAAGGTTCCTGTGGCTACTTACTTGAACTTTGTTGTGTACACATGTGACCAAAAACACGGTGTACCAAAGCAAAAGGAACAAGGAGGTGGGGTGGGATGCACTTAACAATCCCCTTTTTCCATGGAAATGAGATGTAAGTTTTAAGGCAAAACAATTTACACATATTGTTTTTGTAAAGCAAAACTCGCTTAAGCTGAAAGAACATTTGAAGAATTAATGATGCCATACTACAGCACGAATCCTTGATTTCCAATATTTAAAACGAGGAAATAGACTTTAAAAGGTCTTCGAAATACATATGAGGCACCAAGTAAAGCACTTTGGCTTCTCTTCACCTTTGGGCAACACCAGAGCTAAACCAGACATGAAAATCTACCCTATTTTTAAAGACCTCCAGAGAAAGAGGTTGTACAACGTTTCTTAGGAAGTTGTTCCAATATTCCTCCCAGTCATAAAACTCTTACATTCTAACCTAAATCCCTCACGCTCTAGTTTCAGCCCATTTCCTTTTGCTCTAAGTAGGGTTAAAGAACAGTTGCTCACTTACCAAATCAACATTAGGAGGATATTCCCAGGGCTGTGTATTTTTTTCAGCAATGGAAATTAAACACACAGCCTGCGGTTGCCTGGATCTCCTCTATTCCTTCAAAAGAAATTTTTAGATGTAATATTGAAAGTTCTCCATTCTTCCACAAGTTTTCAGAAAGTCTAGTCCATCTTTTAAAGGCTTTACTCAATTATTCTAGTACGTACCTATAGGCTACAAGTAATTGCAAATTACAGTATATCTAGTTAATTTAAAATGTTTTAAAGTTCCCTACTTACGCTCAGTTTTTGTAACTTATCCTACAACTTATTTCTGAAAAACAGCGGTCCTCAAACTTTGGTGTGCATTAGAAAATTAGGGAAGCTTTTTAAAAATAGGATGCCCAAATCTTGATCCAGACTTAATAAATTATAATTATTTGGGCCCTGGCATCTTTCTTTTCTTTTTCTTTTTAATTTTTGTTGTTGTTAATCCTCACCTGACGATATTTTTTCATTGATTTTTTATGAGAGAGTGGAAGGAAGGGAGAGAAACAGAGAGAGACAGAGACAGAGATAGATGTGAGAGAGACACATCGATTGGTTGCCCCCCCCCCCCCCCCGCTCACTCCAGACTGGGACCCGGATGGAACCTGCAACCTAGGTACGTGCCCTTGACTGAGAATCGAACCTGAGATCCTGCAGTGTGTGAGCCGGTGCTCTAACCACTGAGGGACCACACCAGCCGGGGCAAGGCTCTGGCGTCTTTCAACTGCTTTCATTCAAAAGTCTTAATTTGGTTTAGTTACTAAGGGCATTTTTTAAAAAAAGTTATCAAGCCCATTATTAAAAATAGAAACAAACACAAACAAACAAAGGAACTTTTTAAAAAATAAGTGTGCTTTCTTTCTTTTTGGTAAAGCCAATTCTGCTTTGCACTTAAAACTGACACAGTAACCGAGTCAGGTATTTGGTGCTATACTGAATGTAGACATCACAATCTCCATTAGCAGGAAAATCAAAACCCAACCTAATCCATGCCTACAAATTTCCCACACTAGAACTAACTGCCCTGCCAACAGGCTCTTGATGTATAATACATTATTGCATGAAAATGTGATTATGACAAATACGAGACTACCACTGTCTGCAAGTATGTAATGCATTCAACATAAGTCACACAATAACGTTTTCAAAATCCAGTGGATCTGAGCTCATTTAAAGGACCCTGAATTGCAAGGCAAAGAAAGAACCAATTACTGTATAAAACAACATGGAAATAGAAACATCAACACATTGGGGAGAGCTGAGGCGTTGGAAGAGCCGAGAGGCAGAGAGCATCTTTTCCAGGAAATTTTGAGGTGAATCAGGGAAAGGCTGTGCTGAGATCCTAAACCATATGATATTTTTATTCGTGTTGGATTGCCATAAAAGGGGAACACCGGGGCCTGCCTCAATGATTTGCCCAGGTGGGCTTGCTTTCACTTCTTTCTCGGACATTTCTAAGCACGTGTTGGATTACTTTAAGGAGCTGCCTCAGACAGTCTGCTCTGCATTTTCCCATAAGCAAACAGGCAGGAGAGAAAGCAAAGCAAAGCAAAACAAAACACTTAAAGTTACTAAAGCCACCACAGAAATGCAGGTCAAATTAGGGGTTTCAGAATTCGCTGGAAAAGGAAAAAGTGAGAGCAGCAAGAAGATGGCAGCTGAAGGCCAAGAGATATTCAAGGACAACTCACGTGTGCAAAGGAAGAGGGATCTCCTGTGATATCTTTTAATAGATCTTTTAACATCTATTTTTCAGCAACTTTTTAATATACAATACAGTCGTATTAACTATATCTCCATGCTGTACACTATATATGCAAATATTGAATCATTATGGTGTACACCTGAAACAATTGTATGTCTATTTTTTTAATCTCTAATAAAAGAGAGGTAGGTGTTCACACCAATTTGTCCATTTGTGCCTGTGGGATCAATTATACTAGCTTTTCTTTCTCTTCAGATTCAGAATGATGGTCCTTTTCTAGTTCTTCTCTGAACTTTCATATTCTTCTTTTTCTGGTTTCTTTTCAATAAATTGTGTACATGTTGTTTTTCTCTAGAGTTTGCATTATTGCCAGGTGTACCGGTTAATAATGCAAATTTTTTTCAATAGATGGAGTTACACATATGTTGATATATATATGTGAGCCAAAACCGGTTTGGCTCAGTGGATAGAGCGTCGGTCTGCGGACTGAGGGGTCCCAGGTTCGATTCCGGTCAAGGGCATGTACATTGGTTGCGGGCACATCCCCGGTAGGGGGTGTGCAGGAGGCAGCTGGTCGATGTTTCTCTCTCATCGATGTTTCTAGCTCTCTGTCCCTCTCCCTTCCTCTCTGTAAAAAAATCAATAAAAAAAAAAACTACAATGATATATATATGTGATTTGATATGTATGCTATTTTGTTGTATTGACAGCAAGTTTCAAAACTTCAAAAATATCTATGAAGGTGTTAACATCATAGATATTTTTACACTTAAAAATGTCAAATTTTGTGCCAAAAAAAAGAGCATTTGAGGGAAGTTTTAATTTATTACTTTATTTTGAAGAAAAGTGCTGCTAAAAGTTATCGTATACTTCGGGAAGCTTATGGTGAACATGCTCCATCTCAAGATACTTGTGAACACTGGTTTAAATGCTTTAAAAGTGATGATTTCGATGTGAAAGACAAAGAACGTCCAGGTCAACCGAAAAAGTTTGAAGACCAACAATTACAAGCATTATTGGATGAAGATGCGTGTCAAACTCAACTTGCAGAAAGATTAAACGTTGCTCAGCTAACAGTTTCCAATCGTTCACAAGCAATGGGAAAGATTTTTAAAGGAAGGAAAATGGGTGCCACATCAACTGAATGAAAGACAAATGGAAAACCGAAAAGTCATCAGTAAAATGTTGCTTCAACGGTGAAAGATGAAACAGAGGGCCGGAGACCAGGGACCAGGACACAGGCTTTATTGGAGAGAAGATCCCTGCTGGCTTCCTTCCAGAGGGAAAAAGAGGGCGTGCCAGGGTGTAAGCACCTTTTAAGGGGAGGAAAAGAGGAGACGAGGCTTAGGGCAGTCAGCACACGCTGATTGGTGGTTTCATATAAGGCACATGATTAGGCATCTAGGGACTTAGGAATCAGGGGCTTAGGGTATTTGGCAGGTACTGATTGGTGGTTCAATGTACAGTCCATATAAGGTGTTCAGGAATGTCCGGCTGCAGGTGGAGTTTATATCATACTCCGTCCATCAGTTGGGGGCAGGGAGGATCTATCAAACGGCACAAAAGAAAGTCTTTTTTGCATCAAATTGTGACTGTTGATGAAAAGTGGATTTATTTTGAGAATCCCAAATGCACAAAATCATGGGTTGATCCAGGTCAACTGCATCATCCACTGCAAGGCCAAATCGATTCAGGAAGAAGACAATGCTCTGTGTTTGGTGGGATCAGGAAAGTGTGGTGTATTATGAGCTTCTAAAACCAGGTGAAACTATTAATACTGATCGCTACCAACAACAAATAATCAATTTGATCATAAAACGACCAGAATGGGCCAGAAGACACGGCAAAGTAATTTTGCTTCATGATAATGCACCATCACACACTTCAAAACCAGTTAAAGACACGTTAAAAGATCTTGCCTGGGAAGTATTAACCTACCCACTGTACTCACCAGACCTTGCTCCTTTAGAGTACTACTTGTTCCTATCAACGGCACACGAAATTTCTGAGCAGCACTTCAAAACGTACAAAGAAGTGGAAAATTGGGTCTCTGAATGGTTTGCCTCAAAACAAGAAAAGTTCTATTGGGACGGTATCCACAAATTACCTGAAAGATGGGGGAAATGTGGGCTAGCGATGGACATTACTTTGAATAAAGCACTTTTGATGTTTCTCTTGAAATTATATTGTTTTCTTTGATTACAAAATCCGCATTATTAGCCGGTACACCTGATAATTCTCTTCTCTTTTCCCTCCACATTACCTTTGTTTAGAAATCTTACCTGATTTCAACTATCACCTAAGTGAAAAGGAGTCTAAAATTATATCTTTAGCACCATCTCTTTCCTAAAATGAAATTACAGATTTTGAAATGCCTCCCTGCCATCTCCATCTGGAATTGGATTCATTATGTCCCAAATCAAACATATCAATGTTACTTCCACAGCTGCTGCTTCTCCTGTAATAAGTTCCTGATCACCAATCCCATTATGGGTGTGGGAGGTTCCCTACACCACCAAGAAATTCTCAGGACACCAGCTGGTGTCCTACAATTCAACTCAGTTATGGCATAATCTACCAGAGTTATCACCGGATTCTGCCGGTTAAGGGTTCAGTCCTACAAAACTGGCCCCATCTCCACTCCCTTCAGATGCCAGTCACAAGCCAACTTATTACTTATGCTTCTACCAGCCGGCTATGCTTCCTACAACCTCCTCCTTGGGTTCGATTAATTTGCTAGAGCAGCTCACAGCACTCAGAGAAACATTTTACTTACTAGATTGCCAGTTTATTATAAAAGGATATAATTCAGGAACAGCCAGATGGAAGAGATGCAGAGTGTGAGGTGTGGAGAAGGTGCAGGACTCCTATGCCCTCTTCTGGTGCACCACTCTCCCCATACCTCCATGTACTCGCCAACCTGGAAGCTCTCTGAACCCTATCCTCATGGGTTTTTATGGAGGCCTCATTGGAGGCATGGTTGATTAAATCATTGGCCCCTGGTGATTGATTCAGCCTCTAGGCCCTTTCCCTTCCCAGAGGGTCAGAAATGGATTGGAACTTCCAACCCTCTAATCACATGATTGGTTCTCCTGGTAATTAGCCCCCATTCTTAGGTGAGGCCCAAAAGGCTCCTCATTAACATAACAAGGGACACCTACAACATTCTCAATGCTTAGGAAATTCCATGGGTTTGGGAACTTGTGGCCTGAATGAACAAATATATACTTTCCTTATAAATCACAATATCCCATCTGATATCTATTTCTGTTAATCCTCTCAGTCATATTTAAGTCTCCCTTTGATGAGCCCCATCAGTTAGCAAGTCCTGTTGATAGCATTTCCAAGGCCAGGCACAGGTCATATTCATTTTTACTGGTTCTCTCCCAAAGTAGCCCTTCATTACAGTGTAACACAGGGTGGGGCAAAAGTAGGTTTACAGTTGTGAATACTCAAAACAGAGTTTATTCAAAGATTATTATTTATTAACTAGAGGCCTGGTGCACGAGATTCATGCACTGGGGAGGGGGGGGTATCCTTCAGCCTGGCCTGCGTCCTCTCGCAGTCTGGGACCCCTCACTCCTTACTGATCCGCCTGCAGCAGAGGCGATATAGGCTCCTGCCACCACTGCTGCGCTCACTAGCTGGGAGCCCAGCTTCTGGCTGAGCAGCACTTCCCCTGTGGGAGTGCACTGACCACCATGGGCAGCTCCTGCATTGAACATCTGCCCCCTGGTGGTCAGTGCGCATCATAGCAACCGGTTGTTCTGCTGTTCAGTCGATTTGCATATTAGGCTTTTATTATATAGGATTATTGTATTATTTTCCATACAAACAACTGTAAACCTACTGTTGCTCCACCCTTCAGTGTCCCAGATAGGTTCTTGAAATTATTGGCAGGCGATTTTGATGTCACAATTTGATTCATTATGTCCTCTTTTTAAAATCCTCCTGGACTTCTCCATTGACTATCAAACTTAGTTCAACTCTATTTGAGCATACTATGTGACCAGTGCTTGACATCTGTCATTTTACTTCTTTCTCCGAAAAGCTTATAAAGTGGGTGTTTGTGTATGAAATAGATAATTACCATTATGAGATTTTAAGCTATTTCCACCAATTGTGGATATACCATTAATTCAATAATCTCTTTTTAGGCAATGCAGGAATATTACACTAAATATACACATTGACTGTAAGATTTTTCTTGATTTCAAAAACATTAAAATGGGGGGGGGGGAAAGTGACTCTTTTCAAGAAAATAAAACATCAACCCATTTTATACTGAGTAAATGCGCTTTCCAGTATACTACGTTCCCTTTTCCTTTGGCCTGGGGATCAATTTTTAATCTTATTTCCTTCTCTTCTCATCATGTTCCTTTTGCCCTTTCCTGTGCCTCAGCCTTGATTTTTCCTCTACCAGAAATATGCACTACTTCTTATTCCACATGTCCAAAGACAGCTATGCTTCAATGCCTGACTCTAACACCCCCTCATCATTAACTTTCCTGGTTGCCAAATGAAAAGGAACTCTTATTCCTCTGAGCTATCATACACTGTGCACTCTCAGATGAAACTACTGCTTGTTATATTGTAAGGGGGTTATGTATACTGGATCTCTCCACTAGTGTGTATGTTTCTTTGTGATCTAGACTGTAACTCATACATATTTGCACAACTATCCCAATGCCTTCCTCCTGTCCTCATTGTAAAGCCTTGCCACTTCTTGCATGTAATAGACTCTGAAATGATATGTATCAATTGGCTGACTACTGAGAACACATTTAGTGGTTTTCCTCTCATTCATGAAAACCGAATGAAGACTGATGGCCCCAAGCATTTTGCTCTTACTCAGCCAAGAATGGAGGTGTAGTACTTCAAGAAAAGTTAATTCTCCTGCCACAATCAAGTCACAACTTGATGGGCCTACACAGCTGCACTTTTTCTAAGTGGTAATTTTTTTTTTAATTTCTTTTAGATTACAACTTTTGGTAAAGGAGGCTCCTTAGAACTCAGACTAGACGAAACCTTCCATTTATAAAAACCTCCTAAGCAACAAATAGAAGAAATGCCATGTGTGCTCCAGTGGAAATTTTTCGTCATTTTGTTCTTGCCATTGCCTGGAGGGGAAGTTGTTGCAGGAAACCTAACCATGCCTTGGCCTTGGCCCTTGCTCAAATATTTTATAAGCAAGTGTTCTATTAAAAAAGAAAAGTATCTCACAGTCCTTTGTTTGTATTCCTCATTATTAGGGTCTCAGACATTAGTAAATGATGTACAGGTTTTTGTTTGTTCATTTGTTTATTTATGTTTTATAAAATACAGCAAAATCCTGTGACTTACTACTGAAACTCTTCATTTTGGTGGTAGAGCTTGCAAACATTTAAAAACATGTGTGTTTTTTTTTCTCATTTAGTTCTTAAAACAATTCTTTGATGTAAGTATTAATATACATAATTTATAAATGGATCAACAGAGGTTCAGAATTGTTAAAGAATCCTTTTGCCTAAACCACGGCAGAGGTGGGGTTTGAATCCAGATCTCCTTACTCCATGGCCTAAACATTGTCCATAATTCCATGGGAGGTCATTTGAGAAATTGGTGTTTTCAAATATGACACCATTCACAGAAGCATCTGACAAACTGCTATTATGTCCTGACCTTTGAAAAGACACCAAGAGTGGGAGGAGAACCAAGATGGCGGCATAGGTAATCACCTATACTTGCTGCCTCTCACAACATCAAAACCACAACTAAAGGGCAGAACAACTACCACCCAGAACTGCGGGAAAGCTGGCTGAGTGGAAGTTCCACAGCTAGAGAGGTGAAGAAAGCGCATTGAGACCGGTAAGAGGTATGGAGGCTCGGAAAGTGCTGGCACCTGGATGTGCTGCTCTTTTAATCAGGAGGGAGATACAAGCTCCCGATTGCTCTGAAATCCAATTCCGGGCGAGATGCTGGGGGAACCAGGCACATAAGGGGAGAAACTGGACTGTTTGGCACCGGGACAGGAATGCGAGGGCAGCTTTCTCTCAGAGGTGCTCGCAGTGATCATTGTTCCTGCACGGGGGTTGGGGGGGGGGGCGCGGGACGCGGAGAACCGGGGACTTCTCCTGTTCAGGGCTGACTGGCAGCCATTGCTGTTTTCTCCACCCTGGTGATTCCCAGAGACCCCGCCCCACCCAATTTACAGCCCCACCCAAGCTGTGTGCATTGGCTTTTGCATATGAATGGCCTGTCCTTTCACCTAAAACCTGTCAAGCTGCAGCTGGGTCAGAGAGCCCCAGAGCTTCCAAAAGAAGGCCCAAGGCCTGGCAGCAGCAGTGGCCTTGCTTCACAGCTGGGCCTCGTCTGGGCACTTCCAAACCCCATACAAAGAGGAGGAATCTGCAGATGTCTCTGTAGCTCCTGCTGGGAAGCCCCAGACAGTGGCTGACTTTGCACCTCTTTGGAGATCCAAGAGCCAGTGTACCCAGTGGTCAGAGTGAGACCATACTGGATTACAACTCTTCACATCCATAAAAGACACACTCAAGGGGCAGACTCAGTGAGCACCAAAGCCACACTGAAGCAAGTCCTGCCCCATAAGGGTGTCTTCTGCGCAACAGATCTTCCAGTGTAGACACAGCTGGTCATCACAGCCAATTGGCCTGGAAGTCAATTCCTTCCAGTGATACCAACAGCAATCAAGAGTTAACTATAACAAGACTGTGCAAACAGCCCACAAAGGGGTGCACCAAGAGTGTCCACCTAAGGTGACCGGGGAGGCTGAGACACTAGGCCCTATAGGACACCTACCACACAAGGCCACTCTATCAACTCAAGGAGACTTAGCAGCTACCCAGTACATAGAAACAAACACAGGGAAGCAGCCAAAATGCGGAGAAAAGAAACAAGTCACAAATGACAGAAATGGATGAAAGCAAAATACTGGATATAGAGTTCAAAATCAAGGTTATAAGGTTACTCAAGAATCTTCTAGAAACCTCCAAGAAATTTAGTGAGACCCTTAAGGATATGAAAAAGGACCAATCAGAAATTAAGCATACACTGACTGAAATAAAGAATAATATACAGAGATTCAACAGCAGACTAGAGGATCCCAATAATCAAGTCAAAGATTTGAAATACAAAGAAGCAAAAAACACCCAACCGGAAAAGCAAAAAGCAACAAGAATCCAAAAATATGAAGATAGTGTAAGGAGCCTCTGGGACAACTTCAAGTGTACCAACATCTGAATTATGGGGGTGCCAGAAGAAGAGAGAGAGCAAGACATTGAAAATCTATTTGAAGAAATAATGACAAAAAACTTCCCCTACCTGGTGAAAGAAATAGACTTACAAGTCCAGGAAGTGCAGAGAAACCCAAACAAGAGGAATCTAAAGAGGACCACTCCAAGACACATCATAATTAAAATGCCAAGGGCAAAAAACAAAGAGAATCTTAAAAGCAGCAAGAGAAAAACAGTTAGTTACCTTCAAGGGAGTACCCATACAACTGTCAGCTGATTTCTCAACAGAAACTATGCAGGCCAGACGGAAATGGCAAGAAATATTCAAAGTGATGAATAGCAAGAACCTACAACCAAGATTACTCTACCCAGCAAAGCTATCATTTAGAATTGAAGGGCAGATAAAGAGCTTCACAGATATGAAAAAGCTAAAGGAGTTCATCACCGCCAAACCAGAATTATATGAAATGCTGAAGGGTATTCTTTAAGAAGAGGAAGAAGAAGATAAAGATAAAAATTATGAACAACAAATACATATCTATCAATAAGTGAATCTAAAAATCAAGTGAATAAAAAATCTGATGAACATAATAAACTGGTGAATATAATAGAATCAGGGGCATAGAAAGGGAGTGGACTGACAATTCTCGGGGGAAAGGAGGTGTGGGGGCTGCAGAAAGAGATTGGACAAAAATCTTACACCTATGGACGAGGACAGTGGGGGGTGAGGGGGTAAGGGCATGGGGTGGGGTGGGAACCTCATGGAGGGGAGCTATGGGGGGGGTGGAAAGAGGAGCAACTGCAATAATTTGAACAATAAAGATTTATTAAAGGAAGGAAGGAAGGAAGGAAGGAAGGAAGGAAGGAAGGAAGGAAGGAAGGAAGGAAGAAAGAAAGAAAGAAAGAAAGAAAGAAAGAAAGAAAGAGAGAGAGAGAGAGAGAAAGAGAAAGAGAGAGAGAAAGAGAGAGAGAAAGAAGAGAAAGAAAGAAAAAAAGAAAGGAAAGACACCAAGAGTGAATAATCCTAAAGGCTTATAGCTTGGACCTGCAAGAATCTATGTGATTTTAAAATGTGTTTCCATTACTGCATAGATTCTGAGGAAATCAGAATTCTCTGCCTTCTCAAACCCCCTCTCCACATTCCCCTATTTTTGTCTATCTGGCTTGGAATTCCTGTCACAAGAAAACAGGCAGTTTATGTCACCTCAGGTCTCAATTTCTGAAAATCTTCCAACATCATAAATCCAGATGTGGGGATCCAATAACTAGATTAATAGTTTTCCAGTCTTTTTAAGGAAACAACCCTCTGTCTATCCATACCCTCAGCCAACATACTGATTTGTGAAAAGCATCACAGACAGTGAGAAAGTGATGGCACCAGTACTCAGACCCATCTTGTCTAACAGCAAGTATACTTGCATACATATGCCTCCAGCCACCCTCCAGGCCCTTTCCACCGTGGTTAGCACTATTATTTGGCCTATAATTGTTAAAGAGGAAATGGGAAATCACAAGTTTTCAGACCACAACAGGAAATCATTGAAACAAATCTATGTTGGTTGACTAACACTGGGTGATTTCATTAAAATTTATGAAATATATGTTTAATCTTTATATAACCTTGAGAGATGGGCATAATTATCCCCCCTTTTTTTAAGTGAGGATACTGAGACTCAGCAAGATTAAATAATTCATACAGCTAGAAAGTGGCAGAGTGGAGATCCAAACTATCTTCCTTCAAAGTCTTTGCTATACTGCTTTGATTCTACTATACTGCTTCTCAGATTTATTTTTATACTAGAGGCCCAATGCATGAAATTCGTGCCTCACGGCCCCACTCCTGGCCCACTGGTCATTCCAGAAGGTCGTTCTGCCATCCTGTCTAATTAGCATATTAGCTCTTTATTATATAGGATGGTATTAAGATGTAGATGAAGGCCAATATAATATACCACCAGATTATCCTCACAAGGAGCCAGTAAAATGTGCTTAAAAAAAAAAAAGACAAAGAATGATTCAGACCTCCCATTGTTTTCCATTTCTTCTCTTCTCTTGACTAAATTTTTAGTCACAACTATCTATATACACATCTAACGCATTGAGCCTTGAAAACAACAACAGCAATAGTTCAAACATCCTATTGTTTTGAAGAAAACAGCAACTACAATATGTGAAGGATACTCTGAGATCTGACAGGCTTCTCCCAGACAGTATGAGGCACACTTGTTCATACTGCACACAGGAAACCCTTAACCACATTTGCACCTGTCTTCCCCCAATTCCTGTGGTTCGGGACTTTTGACCAATGCCAAGAAGTTAATCACTGCAAGAAAACATGCTCAGCCCAGCCACCGTGGCTCAGTGGCTGAGCGTTGACCTATGAACCAGGCGGTTATGGTTCGATTCCTGGTCAGGGCACATGCCCAGGTTGTGGGCTCAATCCCCAGTGTGGGGTGTGCAGGATGCAGTCGATCAATGATTCTCTCTCATCATTGATGTTTCTCTCTCTCTCTCCCTCTCCCTTTCTCTCTGAAATCAATAAAAAATATATTTTTTAAAAAAGAAAAGAAAAGAAAACATTCCCATAACAGCATGCAATCTTGGTATCTGGTAATTCTTATAATGGTTTAGGAAGGTTGAGAGAACTCTAAAGAAGGGAGCAGCATAGCACTTAAATTGGTTCTGGTGAAACTGGACAATTGGTGGATACGGTTGTTCTTTTTGGACAGCTTGGTGCTATCTTTGTTCAAGAACACTTGTTTAATTATCTGAATGTTTTGTTGGGTTTTATCTATATACATCGATGAAAATGGGACTTAAAATGGAAAAATAAATACCGATACTATTGATAAGAAGGGTAAGTCTCATAAACAATTCAATTAAGATGAAGATGGAAAACTGTGGCCAAGCCAAAATCAGAAAAATCTTTGCATCAATTGGATGATGGTTGGACTTCAGCCAGTAAACCATGTGTTTAATGATGAAGGGAAAGAATTAAATGCTAGAAACATGTAATTAAAGACTACTTCTAAAAAAACAAGATGTATATAGGGATTTTACAGCATTTTAGTTCTCTGGTACTAAGAACAGGTAAATCTAATATTTCAGTCTTGCAGATTTGTTCATCTTTTCAGTAATGCATTAGGTACAGATGTACATAGAGAACTGCTTGTACTTAGCTGTTTGTATCCACGCCTATTCATTTAAGCTAAGCAAACAAACTGGATGTCAGAGGGATGAAGACTGCAAAATAAGCATAAGAAAAGTAAAACAACTTTAGGTCCAGGAGCCAGGGCGAGCATCCAGATTTCTACATGGGGAAGAGCTGAGGTTAATGCAGCTGCAAACCAACACCCAACAGAGGCTCAGGCACACGCAGGCGGCACGGCTTGAGGACAGAAAGCCTTCAGGGTTGCTGCTTTCTTTCAGATGTTGTGGGGAAAAGAAACTAGATACATGAATTGCATTCAAGTTCACATTCTAAAGAACAGCTAAATAAACAGCCTCGGAGCACAATGCCCTTATGCCTAGTCCCAGGACTTTCTTGAGCTGAGAGGAACATCTGCCAGTGAGTGCCCAAGTCTGTCTCCAGTTTGCAGTCCCAGTTTTCTTCTTCACTCAAACACCCGTGGTTTTATCTGCTGGCCCTGTCTATCCTCATCGGAGTGCTTCCCTCCCACTAAATAAAGTGGAGAGAAAATTTCTTCCACCCACCCACTCATCAGGGATGACAAGACTCCACTCACTCCCTGAAAACCTCAGGATGGACGGAACATGAATCCTTTTAACTACCTGGACACAGTAGCTGACTATCAGGAAACTGCCTGTGGCTTCCACACGTTGCCACACTATTGACACAGCTGATGGAAGTTTGCCCCGGTGGAGGAATCTGGCCTAGAGGATTCCCGTAGAATTCCCAAAGGGCCCATTCACCCTGTCACACCGCACAGATGCCTGTGGAGATGGGAACAGTGGAGTTCATTTTCTAGCTTCCTCTGCACACACTATAATTCTACACATTTATTTAATAGTTTGGAGGGTGGTCGGAGAAGAGCCTGGGGAACTGCAAAACCTACATTATATGAGATATTTGCAGAACGTATTTTAAGTACAGTCAACAAACCCCTTCCCCTGCCACTCAAACATTCCTCTGCTCCATTCAGCAGCCTAAACGCTTGCCCTCCAAAAATGGAGCTATATCAGAGGGCTGGATGAGCAGTCAATGTGTAAATGCATGTTGGGGATAAAGGTCTCCCATCATAAGGGGTGACAGGCAGAGCCTAGTCATATTGTTCCTAAGCTTGAAGCAAAGCTAGGATGACACTCCCAACAGAAAATGAATCTTTCCAAGGCTGAGAGAGGGAACCTCAAAAAGTCAACCAACGCTCAAAGCAGAGGGGAGAGAAGCAGCCTTCACATTCCTTCTCCTTTAATAATTTAAAGCCTTTCTATTAGCAGGAGCAAAGAAAATACCAGACACATGATTTTATCATGACAGTAAGACACAGCAGAGGTCATAAGATAGAGAGAGTAATTTTCTAAAGCTTTTTAAAAGATAAGGATCCATTTTTATCCTGTCCATTATTAAAATATGTTAGAAATGACAGTAAGCTCTTAATTTCTCCAAGTCTCGCTACTAGCTGTGGCAGCGGTAGAGTCCTGCCAGCGGTGAGGCGTGCTTTTCCCAGCTGTGAATACCCTCTTTCACTAAGAAAATTGGTCAGGAAACAACTCTCCGTTCGGGAAAGAGGTATATATGAGATGTAAATATATATCCAGAATATTCCCTTTCTTAATTTCCTTCTCTTGTTGCTAATTTTCTCCTAGCCTAAATAATTAACCTTCCTACACTACTCAAATAAACTCCATCTAAATCAGCTCAACCTGAAAAAGATGATGGTGTGGAGGAGGAGGAAAAGGAGGGGGAAGGAAGAGGAGGGGGAGTGGGTAGGGAAGGGGGGTGAGGGGGAGGAGAAGCTGATCCTCCCACATATATACCACTTTTTTCCTTTGGAGGAGGCAAAAGTATAGGCTTAGGTTTTGGTGCCAAACTCTCCAAATTTGACTCTTGACTCTGCTATCTGATTTTTTTTCAAAGCAACTTGGGACAGCTTGGTTTCGTCTCAATTTCCTTGTTTGTGATATGGGAACACTAGTAATTTCTAACTTTTGTGGTGCTGGTGAAGATTAAACATAACACACCTAGAAGGGAACCTGAAACGAAGGGAGCACTCAGTAAACCTTCAGGATTACAATGATTGGCTCTTCCACCGCTAAACAGCCAGACCCCAGCAGACCACACAAGGACAGAAGGCAAACAGCACTGATCAGCAAGCGAGAGTCACATGTAGAGACGAGTTCTGAACTTAGTGGAGCAGAAGCAAATGCAAGTCGATGTAGTCATCCTTTTATGAAAAGTCTAAACATGGTGTTATACTGGTGATGACTTCCAGGCTAAAGAATTGGAAAAGGTGGGGAGAAAACGGTCTTTCTGTTTATATGATAATAGGCAGAGTTTCATTTGGAAAATTGAGGAGAACTTAAGAAAAAGGCAACTTAAAAATGACCCAAGAATTAAAAAAAAAGAAGAAATGCTTAAAAAAGAAAAGGTTAATGAATAAGCAGCAAACTAACGTCCTGTTCAGCTGATCTCCATAATAATGCTGGCGTTTGGGGACAGAAATAACCTCATATTATAGGCTTTCTGGGACTCAGGGAGGGAGTTGCGCTATAAATTATCGTGTACTCTGGGGGCTGAGTTAGACCCACAGTGCAACTTGATCTCTGCCCTCACCCATCTCAGAAGGTCCAGCTTAAACCTCTCCCATCCCCTCAAAAGAGAAATTTGGCCTTGTGATTAAGAGAAAAGAGGCCAGCCCTGGACGGTGTGGCTCAGTTGGTTGAGCGTCGTCCGTGCGCTTGACAGGTTGCTGGTTGGATTCCTGGTCAGGGCACATGCCCGGGTTGTGGGCTTGATCAGTAGGGGGCATGCAGGAGGCAGCAGATAGAAGTTTCTCTCATAGATGTTTTTCTCTCCCTCTCTCTAAAAAATAAACAAAAATCTATTTTTAAAAAAAGAGAGAGAAAAGAGGCCAGCGTCGGGGAAACCCAGATGGGAGGACTAGAACAACTCACTAGCTATGTGGTTACATAACCTTGTTGAGTCTCCGTGTTCTCATCTGAAAAATGGAGCTATATCAGAGGGCTGTATGAGCAGTCAATGTGTAAATGCATGTTGGGGATAAAGGTCTCCCACCATAAGGGGTGACAAGGCAGAGCCTAGTCATATTGTTCACTTTACAGATAAGAAAGCTAAGATCTAGAGAAGTTAAAATCTAGCCCAAGGTACAGTGAGTTTCAAAGCCAGGATTAGAATTTAAGTCCTGATTCCTCAACATGCTTCCTCCTACATGGAGTTTCATTTTGTCCTTTTCTGAACATCAGCTGCATTTTCAACCAGTACCATCAGTATAGCAGTTGGATGCTCTCAAATGATAAATTTGTTCCTTCAACTGCGGCGTAAGACCCTTGAAATGACAGAGGAGGTTTCAAATGTCTTTTATCTGTACAAAGCTGATTACTCAAATGCTGGGCATATCACAGTGTTGACAGAGTTGTTTCTTTAGGAAGAGGTTTTACTCTAAATAAAATCTTACTGTGAGGGCCTTGCTGGTGTTACTCAGTGGTTATGCGTCAACCTATGAACTAGGAGGTCCCGGTTCGTTTCCCGGTCACATTCCCAGGTTATAGTCTTGATCCCCAGTAAGGGGCGGGGGGGGGGGGTGTAGGAGGCAGCCGATCAATGATTCCCTCTCATCATTGATGTTTCCCCCCCTCCCTCTCCCCTCCTCTATGAAATCAATAAAAATATATTTTTAAAATAGATTGTCTATCTTTAAAAACATTTACATGAGAAGCGAGCCTTCATTCAGCTTTTCTTGTTCCTGTGTTTACATTCCCTTGCAGTTAATTTTTTATGTGTCTCTTTGGGCATGTTGGAGACCATTTCCTCTGATCTAATCTTCTGCAGACCTGAACAGCTGGTCAGTAACTTCCTCACAGTAACATTTTAAAAAGATATGTTTTTATTGATTTCAGAAAGGAAGAGAGAGGGAGAGAGAAACATTAATGATGAGAATCATTGACCGGCTGCCTCCTGGGGATCGAGCCTGTAACCTGGGCATGTGCTCTGACCAGGAATCCAACTGTGACCTCCTGGTCCATAGATTGATGCTCAACCACTGAGCCACACCATTTGGGCAATAAAAATAGACAGTCTATTTTTAGACAAAAAATGGGTTAACCCTAACCTGTAGTCGGTAAACCCCAAATGTTGAGGTTACTGCAAAGGATCTGCAAATTGATTTGCACATCAAACACTGAATAAATAATGTCTTCTACCTACATATGATATTTTCCCTCCCAAATGCATGCGCAGTTTAATTTGATCTAATAAAATACAAATTCTTTGAAAGCACTGTGGCTTTGTTTGTAACTTTTGTCCACTATGTAATTTTCTATTTGCTCAATAAAACAGTGATATTTATTAACCATTTACAGTGTGGCAAGAACAGTGCTATGTTATAGAGATTATTTTGTTTACCTCTTTTTAGCACCCAGAAGGCAGATACAATTGCTATCCCCATTTTACACAGAGGAAACTGGGATTTGTAGAGTTTAAGTAAGTCACTTTTTGGTTTTAAACAATGGAGCTGGAATCTGACTCCAAAGCCTGTGGTATTAGGCCACTTTTCAAACTGACAAGTGTAAAACATTTTATTAATTTCATCCACACATATGTGTGTAGGAGGTAGGTGTATAACCATAAAATTTGATGTTTAAAAAAGATTCTCATAACCCTAACCGGTTTGGCTCAGTAGATTGAGCTTCAGCCTGCGGACTGAAGGGTCCCGGGTTTGCTTCCAGACAAGGGCACATGCCCGGATTGCGGGCTCAATCCCCAATAGGGGGTGTGCAGGAGGCAGCCGATCAATGCTTCTCTCTCATCATTGATGTTTCTATCTCTCCCTCTCCCTTCCTCTGAAATCAATAAAAATATTTTTAAAAATAAATAATAATAATAAATAAAAAAGATTCTCATATCTGCAAGGGTAGTAACAGCATAAACAGGAGATGGAAAATGGCTCCAGAATAATTAGATCTGTAACTTTAAGCAAGGTAGGTGCTCAGAACTAATGGACTTAACTGGTTGATATCTAGGAAATGCTCCGAGCCAGAAATTTAAGCATTCTATACTTCAGATCAGCATTTCCCAAAGTACACTGAGTGGCCAGATTATTATGATCTCTAAACGTGTAATAATCTGGCCACTCAGTGTATAGCCTATATAATAAAAGGCTAATATGCAAATTGTCCCCTTGACCAGGAGTTCGACCAGCAGGCAGGCTGGCCAACTGCCCATGTCCCCTCCCCCTGGCCAGGCTGGCCGGACCTCACCCATGCACGAATTAATGCACCGGGCCTCTGATATATACTGAGTGGCCAGGTTATTATGTGTTCAGAGATCATAATAATCTGGCCACTCAGTGTAGATTCTGCAGAATTCTGGTCCCTAGGGATACTCCACAGAAAAAGGTTTCCATAGTCAAACAAGTTTAAGGGACTCCATAAACTAAAAGAACCACCTTACACAAAAGAGAGAGCATCCTCTTTTGGAAATTCATAATTATACTTTCACATATTGCAAGCTCTGAGAAGTTCTGCAGAGCACTGGTTTACACAAAGTTAAACATGTTCTCTTTTCGTAGCAATTCTCAACAACAACAAGAAACTTTTTCATTGTGTGTAACCCAGCGTACTCTAAAATATTTGGGCACCAAACCCCTTTTGTAGATAGCTATTTCATGGATCTAGTTCCACAGAACATTTGTAGGTTATAACCTAACTTTGGCAGTTAAAACACTCCGTATTAATGTAATAGGCTCTGAAAAATGACCTTTTGAGAGCCTCCCCAAAACCGTCATTCTATAGTGGTATTGGCTCTTTAGTCTAAAGCTCTTTAGTCTAAAGCTATATTTATCTAAGGATTATAGAGACTGTTAAATTTTTTTGTTTCTGTTTAAGCATGGAATAAATTTTTTGTAACAATGACATTCTGAAGGCTATGTTTTTCTATTTTTCAAACTCTATTCTAGGCTAACAGTTCTCAAACTTGACCGTCATTAGAATCACCTGGAGGGCTTGCTAAAACAAGAATTGCTGCCGAAACCGGTTTGGCTCAGTAGATAGAGCATCAGCCTGCGGACTCAAAGGTCCCGGGTTCGATTCCGGTCAAGGGCATGTACCTTGGTTGCGGGCGCATCCCCAGTAGGGGGTGTGCAGGAGGCAGCTGATCGATGTTTCTCTCTCATCGATGTTTCTGGCTCTCTATCCCTCTCTCTTTCTCTCTGTAAAAAATCAATAAAAATATATTTTAAAAAAATAAAATAAAAAATAAATAAAAATAAAACAAGAATTGCTGAGGCCGCCCTAGAGATTCTCCTGAAGTAGATCTGGAATGAGCCTGAGACCCTCCATGGCTAACAAGCTTCCAGGTGGTGCTAATGCTCCTGGTCTGGAAACCACGCCACCGTCCAGACCTCTTGTGTTCGACTTGGGTCATGAAGTAGAAGATGGGAGGTGTTTGGTCTCCGCTTCCATCATCAAGGGCGGTTATCTTTCCTCCTATTTCCTGGAAGTTTGACTCTAGAATAGCTAGCCACATATCCATGGTGTTTTCTTTATACTTTACATTTTTTTACTTAGAAAGGTTTTAAAAGCTTCAGAAATCAAAGATGAAGAAAGGACTGAGGAGAACAAAGTGCCTTTGATGAAGCTTTAATAGAAGATATTCTGAAAATATTCAGGAATAATCTACCTAAGAGCTAAATCTCTTATTTTCCATTTAACCGTAGGGATGAAATTTCAGCAGCATGAACTTCTTTCTGCCTCTTTGGAGTAATATTTTGTAATTCTAGACGAGTTTTACGTCACTGACACTTGGGCTGGGAGTTCACTCACTGGAACCCGTAGACCTTGACTTTCTACAATAGAAATGTCTGTGACGCTAGAGAAGCTAGAGAATCAAGGGGCCCTTAAAAATATGGTGATTATAAATGTAGCTGCAAATCACAAAATTGGCACTGCCTGGTATAATAGACGTGTTCCTGGGAAACTGCAAGTCAAATGACCATCATTTGGATCCTATTCCATATTCTAATTTTAGATATACCCAACTGACACCATTTCCTACCTCTTTAGTTTGAAGTTTCCGCTTCTTATGTCTTCCCTCCGAGCCCTACTGACCTGTCAAGGAAGGAAATAAACTAATCTTTACTGAGTGCCTTCTAATGGCTACATCATTTCATCTACATCAAATCTGTGATGAGGGATTGATCCCAAGAAAAGCTGAGGCCCAGAGAGGTTCCGGTCACCTGAGTAAGTGGCCGCATTAGGACATAAGCCAGCTGTGACCTTCCAAAGTCCACTCGCCCTTCCCCCACCTCACCAGCTCCTTTGCTTCAAGTCCTTAGGGATCCTTGGACGGGAGAGGGGAGCTCCCTCTTTAAAGGACAGTTGTAGGGGAGAATTATTTGGTATTGGGATGAACTGCTCATCATCTATAAGCTCTAAAATGACCCTTTTCACGTATGCGTCACCACAGAGGTGGAAACATCTGAAACGGAAATTCAGTGCCGAGAGGCAGGGTGGGTGCTAAGTAATGGATAAAATTAAGTAACAACGGTTCACTCAGAAGGATGCAAAATGTTACACCTTTACAGACGCTTGTTTAATAAGCCCAGCAAACACCCCAAGGGTGTGGGGGAGGGAGGAGTCCAATTTACTCGTTCTCCATGAGCTAGCACAGTTACATTCATCTGCAGCTTCAGCAAGCACAGGCAGCATTTGTCTCTCTGTTCTAACCATAGCGAGAACACCACTACTAACATCCCAGCACTGCCTTGGTTATATAAAGCAGACCTTGGTCAAAGGGAACACATCCCATGTACCCAGGCCCTGAAACACTGTGCCAACGAAGTCCTCCCAAGTAAGCTGAGCTCTGCCCACAGAGCGTTCTTTAGGGCTTAGTATATGTGTAAGCTGAGTTCCCCACGATTTTATGAACGTGTGACCTTAAGTTTTAAAGAAAGACCACAGAAGTTGACAATGACCTAAACCACTCGTGAATGTCAGCCTTTCAGCAGGAGAGAATGTTACTGATGAATCCAGGCAGCTACACAGGGCCGCTCTGCAGCTCTGGGACCAGGCAGGAGCCTGCCAGTTACAATAGATACTGGGTATGACAGACGTGACCATCGGGCTGTTCCTGAAACCTCTGGGAAACTGTTTGTTCAAAATAAACTGGGTTTGTACTAGAGCTCTACTCCTCCGGGATCTGGTTGATTTTCCAGATTACTTGGGTAACCTCATGTCAACAGAAACACAGCTTCTGTTGAGCAGACTTACACACCACTATTTTGCGTGGATTGGCCCCAATTCCTTGTTCATTCAATGTCCGGATTTCTACATCAGAAGTACAGATCAACATTTATGTTAACAAGAGTCAGGTGAAGTTCCTATTTTCTTTCCTTCATGTAACATTTATTGACCATCAACTCCTATGAGAGACACCAGTGATACGAAGATGATAAAACATGTTGTGTTCCTACAGGGGGCTCAATCTAATCCACTAAATAAACATGAAATGCCCATGTCACAATAATGGGACAGATGTTACAGTAGAAGACAGAACATCATGGGAGACTAGAAGATAGCAGCCTATTGCATCATGCTCCACAGAGGTGACATTTCAGTCGGGTAATAACTGATGACTATGAACTTGTTTGGTGGAGAAGAGGCTGATAGAAAGAACTCTTTAGGCAAAGAGATCATATGCAAAGAGGTGGCAATTGGATAGGACCTGGCATACCAGGTAATGGTTGCAGCAAAGAGCTTGAGAGAATGATGGAAGAAACAGTAGAAAGACTAGATCTTGATAGCTAGGGCAAGGGTTTGGGGTGGGTTTCCAATACTGCTGAAGCATAGATTCACTGGGATGGGGGGTGGGAGATGGAATCCCACGGGGATAACTAGTTTCACCAAGTATCCAATCCAAATATATCTGGACAAATTTTTGCTGAAGGAAGGTCCAAGCCTAGTGATGAACCCTACCAGTCTAAGCCATCATCTCTAGAGAAAGAGCCACTGGTTCTGTTTCACCTAGAGATCAGGAGAGAAAGAAAGCCTCTTTCTCAAAAGGATACCAAATTATCCCCCTACATACACTGGCCATCCCCCCGCCCCCCAAATCCCACCTCTCCAATGCATCTTCCACTCTGCTGCCAGAGTCTTCCTAAAAGTTTTAAAACCTGGCTTCCCAGTGGCCTCAGAGTGTGAACCTGAAATTAGGATATGCCTTTCTCCCCTATTCTCGAACTGGTCAAAATTCTACTTGTCCATCAAAATCCAGAATAATGGCCATCTCTTCAATAAGACTTCCTTTAATACTTCTCATCATGATTCTTCTTTCCTCTTTCACCCATATCATCTTGCTGGTTTCAACTAAATACCTATTTACTCTGCCTTGTGTTTTAGGTGGTGTTTGGAAAGGTTTTTTTTTTGTTTGTTTGTTTTTTAGAGGGATTTTGACTAGGGAGATGGGAAAAAAGGGAGAGAAGAAGGTTGGCTTCTGAATAGGCACAGTAACTGACTCCTGGACAGGAATCAGGTATGCAGAGGCAGTTGAGTAGCAAATTATTGAGACATGATTAGAAGCCAAAGTGGAAGATAATATTTTCCAAAGATGGCTGCAACAGTATTCCCCAAGCTCTTCTACAATGTGGCCTCCCATGGAGAAATGGAGCCTGTTTTCCTCCCCTTGAATCTGGGATGGCCTTATGACTCACTTGTAACCAACAGACTGCTGCAGAGATAATGCTGCATGACTTCTGTGGCTGGGTCTGCAAAAGCTATGTGGCTTCCTCCTGGTTTTCTTGGGATGCCTGCTCAGCCTCCATGTAAGATGTCTAGCCACCCTGAGACGGCAGTGCTGCGGACATCACAGTGTGGGGGTGCTCCAGTAGACAGTCCCCACTGAGCTACACTTTTAGCCATCCCCACAAAGGTGCCAGGCATGTGAGTAAGATCATCTCAGGCTCTCTTGACAAGCACATCTGCCAGCTGAGTACCACTGAGTGACCTCAGAACAGAAGAGTCTCCCTGCTGAGCTCTGCCCGAATTCCATGAGATTTAATATAATGGGTACTGTTTTAAGTTACTAAGTTTTGGAATAGTTTGGTACATAGCAGTATATACCAGAAAAATCAGGAAATGAATTCCTGATCCTGCCTTTTTTATTCCTAAAACTGATCAGTCTTCTGTAAGAGTTGTTATTACTGACCAATTCATAAGGAAAACTCCTGGAATCTCCTGAAAACATTTAGGGAGGTTGGTGAGAACCAGGGAGTGACTTGGGTCCTAACTGTGAACTTGAGGCCAGAAGTCACTGAGGACCCAGAGGCTACCAACAAAGGGCACTTTGCCGACCTGACCAGTAGAAGGTCTCCCATCAGAGCCTGCAGAAGCTCACTGAACTTCGTAGAAGCATAAATTGGAGGTCAGAGGCATAAAGAGATTCTTTGTATCCGGCAGACGTACAATAAATATCTGTTGTATGAATAGACTGAATCTAGTGACCAGCAGCAATACTGGTAGTACCGTTTACTGAGAGGCCATGGGCAACTGAGGCATCATGGGTTGCCATAGTGAGCCTGTAATTAGGTCTGTGATGCAGATCTGGACTCCCCTTCTTCTGAGGCATTTTAGTCCGAGTGCTTGTAGGCTGGAAAGTTGGACCCAGCCGGCTGAACTCCCTGTGGAAGGATTTCCTGAAAATTCTGGCTGGGAGTCTTGACCTCATAAGGTTGCCCAGCCTCTGTGCCTACCATGAACGTCTTCACTGAATATTATATTTGTTGCTCACACAGTATTTGACATTTCTCTTCTCTTCATTCTGTGGTACTCATTAGCTAACTGTTAGCACCCACCGATTCCCCCTATTAATTTTCAACAATTATTCTGAGAATTAAATGAACATTCCTCTTTTCTGAATTCACAATAGCTTCTTTTTTTCTTAGGACCACATTTAAGATGTCTCATGCTGATTTAAACCTACTAATGCCTAAAGGAGAGGCTGATCAAGACCAATACACAGGCCCTCCAACTTATCCTGAAAAGGGAACTGTGATCTCTTAGGAAAAGAGATCAGAATCATGTCCTATATTTTCAGGAGACTTCTAATATTTTTATTCAAGGAATATTTTTTGAAGCATAATTCTGACTGAAAATGTGCTGTTAGCTAGAATTTTACATGGGTAAGATTTTGTGATTTTCAAATGGCTTCCTTCAGCAAAAATTTTATTAGCCAAATATTGTATTTTCATTAAATTGACCACAAATGACATAATTTTCAAGATTATAGCTGCATTTATTTCCTCGCATAAATATTAGGATTCCCAATCTCCTGGAGAAATTTCAACTTCATCTCTGTTTTGAGAATAGTCAGAGGTCTGTTAACTGTACTGCAACTAAAATGCTAAACAAAGAGGCTCTCACTCATGGATTCCGGCTAAGAAAGACTTGAATCAAAACAAATGGAGAAATTGGCTTTAGGGCCAGACAGAATCAATTGTTTTCAGGTCAGTTTTGGTTTGGGGATCCTAATGAAGACTGATCACTCAACAAGGGCTGGGATCAGGGCACTGTCAATCATCATTAGTCACTCTGGCACCCCAAATGGCCTGTCTTGAATTAAGACATCTTTCCTTTCACATGCATTTCTTAATATTCTTGATAATGGCATACATGTTAATTAGTCTATTAACAGACTAATCCATGTTAATTAATACATACGTTATTATTTAAATATTTAAGAGGAATACTGCTAAATCACTTTTTAAAAATTTTTTTTAATTTTTCAATTATCATTGACATACAATCTAAGTCCCTTTTTGAATGTGATATTATGCTCATTTATGCAGTCATGTGAAGCTAAATTTAAAAAACCAAGCTGTGCGTTTTTTTCAGGGGTTTATCTGCCTCCTGGTACATTAAGTTCCTTGAGGGCAGGTGTGATTCATCTCTGAACACTTCATGGTGCCTTGCACACTGTAGTGCAGTCAATAGTTTGGGAATGAATGAAAAGAAGACTCTTTGAATAGGAAAAGGTGGATTCCTCTTGAACTCATGGACTGGTTCTCTGACAACCACGTGATTTGAAAGGAACATTTGCACAGCACTGTATAGTTTGCAAACATTTATTGTCTCAAAGCCAAGTATCAATAAGCTTATTTTACTGTTGAACAAATTGACCCTTAGAGAGATGCAAATCATCCCAGATTTTCTAACCCTCTAGCTTGTGAAATTAGAAAACAAAACCACACACACACACACACACACACAATACAATAATCGGTTAAAACTCATTCAAGAGGCCCGTGTTTTCAACATCACTTAATCTACCCACCTTATTACTGTCAAAGCTTTATTTACAAGAAGAGAGCATTGGACAGCACATATACCCATACCCCATCCCACAGAACACCCAAGTGGCTGATGGAATCTGACATGAGTGAACCTGTCAACCCAATTTCTAGTGTGTGCACCTAAAACTCAGGCTTGGCTTTGCAAACACTTAATCATAAGGCACAATGTAGGAAGACAATAAAAAATCAACTTTAGCTTTTAAACCTAAAGATCTAGTCCAGAAGGAAGCTGAAATTATGTATTCTCGATCAGAAATGTTTAAACTTCTTGCAATATTAGGAATGTGGTAGTTAGGTAAAATTCTCCATAATGTTGTTTATTTTGACATGATTTGAAGCATCATATAAATACATTTTTCATCAAAATCATTTAAAGGCAGTCAGCACCCAGGACAGAAAACTGCGCTCACTAACCTCCCACCCCCTGGATCTCTATAAGTAGAGTGTGAGTGGGAGGTCAAGCAGAAGGCACCAGCAGGCTGGGGAATGTTGCCTTCTCCTCCAAAAAAGGTCCCTTGCCACTGCTGGTCCTTTGATCTCTTGCTCCCTATTTTTAGAACTCTCCTGTCCAACATCCTCTGCCCCATTGCCATGACCTTTCATGACACACTTCTCCTGGTGGTTATTTTGGGATCATATTCCTTCCCCAAAGTATTACTACAGCTAGAATTAATGTATGAGGTAGATGAGCACAAGTCCTTGCTTGAAAAAGTACCCAAAGCACGTGTTCCCAAATGAGGGTGAGAGAGCTGGTGTACAATGGACAGACACATCATCCATATTTTTAGTCATCAAAGCATTCTAGAAGGACTGCTTAATGTAGTAGATACCACCACCTCACCAGACAGCATTATCTAGCTGCAGAATCAGGGCATGTGGATTTAGAAAATGTGTCCAGCACAGTTAATTGTGTGTGTGTGTGTGTGTGTGTGTGTGTGTGTGTGTGTGTATGTGGTTTAAGGACTAAATAGGAGATAATCAAAGAATATATAGGATTTGTCACTTCAGATTTCCTTTTCAGCCTTTACCTCTCCATAAATCTAGAAATCATACGTAAGAATCAGTGTCCACAATGAGAGAAGGGAAGAGAGATCAAGCATGCTTTGACTGTTCCATATTCCTTAGAAAAGTATTTCTACTGAAAACTTTTAAGAGGAGAACAAGTTTCCTCAAAATAAGTAAAAACTGCACATAAATTTAGGTGGGAATCCATCTTCACTGAGAGGCAGATACTATCTTTTGTGTTCACCGCTATATCTTCTCTGTCAGTACAGTGTTAAATAAATAGCTACATTAATGAGATGATTTCATATAACAATAACAGCTAAACTTTACTGAGCACTTAGTGTGTGGCTCTGTGACAAGCAATGCTCACAAGATCTGCATCAGTTAAGTCATTGAATACTTGCAATGAACCTATGAGATACCTGCTTATATTGTCCCCATTTGAGAGCTGCGGATACTGAAGTGTAGAGAGGCAAAATATCTTATCCTGGGTCAAACATCTTTTAAATGAGAGAGCCAGAATTCAACATCAGGCACTTCAAATCTAGAACTACGCTTGTGTAAAAAAAAGAGTTTTCTGCCTCTCCTATATCCATGAGGAGTTTGAGATGAGCTAAACTTATTCAGTATTACAAACTGAATTGTGTCCCCTCAATATTCATATGTTGGAGTCCTCACCCCCAATACCTCACAATGTGACTGTATTTAGAGATAAAATCTTTAAAGATGTAATTAAGTCATTGGAGTGGGCCCTAATCTAACATGTCTGGTGTTCTTATAAGAAGAAATTTGGACATAGAGACATACAGAGGGAAGACCATATGAAGATACAGGAAGAAGGCCATCTGCAAGCCAAGGAGAAGCCTCAGAAGAAGCAAACCCTGCCAACACATTGATCTTGGACTTCTAGCCTCCCGAATTATGAGAAAATAAATTTCTGCTGTGTAAGCCAACTGATTTGTGATCTTTTGTTATGGCACTCCTAGCAAGCTAATATATTCAGTGTTAATGCATAAAACGGGAGCCAATGAGGTGGAGGAAGTCAATTGGGGGGCATCTATAATACTTTTAACAATAAAGACAAATTTAAAACAATCAAATGGGAGCCAAGGAAAATGCACAGTCCAAACAAATAAAGCCAATCCAAGACAGATAGTTGCTTCCCTTCTATGGACATAGGTTGACCAATTATGCAATTTTTACAAATTTCCAATTAGGTGGAAGGTGCTATCAGGACATTCCTTTTGATGGCCCACATAGCCCCACAGATCCTCTGCTCAGAGGATCCCTAATGAATAACTCCAGTTATAGTTTGTTTGGGGTATATGGTTTCTATATCTGTAGATTTTCTTGTCCTCTCGTGTTTCCATGTTCTGAGTAAAGCCCTTTCTTTTCTATAAACTCATTCATCAGATACTGCAAATTTTAAGGTAGTTTTTAGAATAAAAGTTATACTAAAGAGAAGATAATGAGAATATAAAAATCACTCACAATCTCATTATCAATAGATACGTGTTTATTAACAAAGGAAAACCATGTATTTATATTTATATAAAAGTAAGAACTTAATTATATGGATTTTTTGTGCTATGCAAAGAATATTTTTTATTTACCTCTCAGTAATATTAGTTTATAAACCTTAAGTTAGTTTTTCTATTGGTCCTGTATCTTTTTTTTTTTTTACTTAGAGAACAAAATTTTATTCTAAAAATAGATCTCAGGAACAAAGAAATACCCAAAGCTGGTCATTATAATAAGAAGGAAAAAAGTAAGAGAAATTTGCTTAAAATTTTTTTGCTGAAAAGTAAAAAATTTTCACTGTAATATCCTGCCAACCCTCATTTATCTGTATTTGAATTATATCTTTCAATGAAGAATAACCAAACCAATGAGCATCTTAAACATAAAGACAACTGAGATTTTAAAGAATAGATGTTCTTTGTGCAATAAAATCTATATTATGCTATTGTATATTATTAAATATCAGTTTACTTTTCCTCACACAACTTTAACAAACAGGTAATGTGACTCTATTTCAGGAAATCTATCATAGTTGTTTATGTATAGACTTTAGTACCTAATTGCTGGGGTTTAAATCTCAGCTTTACCATTTACTACAGCAGATTACTTAACATCTCTGTGTTTAGTTTCCTATAATGTAGACTAAAGGCCTGGTGCACGAAATTCATGCACGGGGGGAGGGGTGTCCCTCAGCCCAGCCTGCACCCTCTCCAATCTGGGACCCCTCTCACAATCCAGGACTGCTGGCTCCCAATTGCTCACCTGCCTGCCTTCCTGATTGCCCCTAACCACTTCTGCCTGCCAGCCTGATCACCCCCTAACCACTCCCCTGCCAGCCTGATTGATGTCTAACTGCTCCCCTGCCAGTCTGACTGCTCCTAACTGCCCTTCCCTGCAGGCTTGATCACCCCCAACTGCTCTCTCTTGCAGGCCTGGTCTTTCCCAACAGCCCTCCCCTGCTGGCCATCTTGTGGCGGCCATCTTGTGTCCACATGGGGGAAGCCATCTTTGACCACATGGGGGAAGACATCTTGTGCGTTGGAGTGAGCATCAGGATATTTGTTCTCTCAAGGTTCTCATGGGAAAGAAAGTCACATAAACAGAACATTAAAATAGTACAATATATTGAGTATGATGATGGGGATCTCAGGATTCACTTTCATTACAGAAAGCCTGTGGATCCGAAGGCATGATTACACACTTATTATCACCCTAACCAACGTCAGTTTAGAATGTAGGCTTGTATGACCTCTGTTATAATTCTGACCATGCTTCATGCAAATTGGTGTTAGCTCATGCAAACTGAATGAGTAGGTGAGTGATCCCTTCCTGGCTTTCTTTTAAAAAGAAGTTGTAAATGAAATCAAGGATCAGCCTATTTGTCTGAGTTCCTTCTAATCCCTTCAAATAATGAAGATTTAATTGACTACACATTTTAACCCTCAGGCAAGAAGCTACTTTTAAGATAGAATTATAGCAGCTGATTACTACAATTTCTATTTTTAACAGCTTCTAATCCCTAGTTATACCTCTCGTCCATGGTAAAACAGAAGGCCAAAAAATATACAATGGCTTTATTTAAAGAAAAAAACAACAATACACAGCAAATATGAGAAGTTTTAAAGCCATAATTTCATTGTATTCCCAAATCATATTTAAGGAAAGATAGACATGCAGTTGATTTAGATATTATTATAACTGTCATAAACACTTGATATTTAAAGATAAACTAATAAGGCAGAGTATTTTTTAAAATATATTTTTTATTGATTTCAGAGAGAAAAGGAGGAGAGAGAGAGGGAAACATCAATGATGAGAATCACTGATCAGCTGCCTCCTGCATGCCCCCAATGGGGATTGAGCCTGCAACCTGAGCATGTGCTCTGACCGGAAATTGAACTGTGACCTCCTGATTCATAGGCTGACATGCCAACCACTGAGCCACATCGGCTGGGCAAGGCAGAGTATTTTAACAGTTTACCATGAAGATCACCTTTATTCTATTTAAAGTACTTTTTAATCAAGATGAATAGAAGTTCCTGTTATGGGTTGAATTGTGCTCACGCCCCCCCCCCCCCCCCCCAAAAAAAGATATGTTGAAATACTAGCCCTTCCTATCTGTGAATTTTACCCTATTTGGCAGATTGCTAAGAACTGAATATTTATATTCATATGTAGAAGCCTACATTGCCAATGTGATGATATTTGAAAGTGGAACCTTTGGGAGGTAATTAAGTCATAAGGTGGAGCCCTCATAAATGGGATTAGTGCCCATATAAGAAGAGACATGAGCCCAGTATGTGGTTGAGCAATTTCTATGTACCAGGAAGTCACCGGTTCCATTCCTGGTCAGGGCACATGCCCGGGTTTGAGGCTCAGTCCCCAGTGGGGGGCATGCAGGAGACAGGTGATCCATGTTTCTCTCTCACTGACGTTTCTATCTCTTTCTCCCTCTCCCTTCTTCTCTCTGAAATCAATAAAAACATACTTTAAAAAAAGAAAAGAAAGACATGAGAGAGATGATCACTTTTCTGCTGTCTTCATTGTCCTTGGATCATCTGTAAACCAGGAAGTGTGCTCTCACCAGACACTGAGTCTGTTGGCACCTTGATCTTAGACTTCCCAGTTTTCAGAACTAAGTGAAATAAATGTTGGGTGTGTTTTTTGTGTGTGTTTTTTCAAATCCTCAACTGAGGACATGTTTAGAGAGAGAAACATCTATTAGTTGCCTTCCACACGTGCCCTAACCAGAGATCAAATCTGCAACCCAGGTATGTGCCAGTTACGTGCCCTTTCTGGGAATTGAACTGGCAACCTTTTGGTGCACAGGACGATGCTCAACCACCTGAGCCACTCTGGCTGGGCTAAATGTTTGTTTTTTAAGCCATCCAGTTTATGGTATTCTGTTGCAGCAGCCTGAAATAAGATGCATGGAATCAAGTTAAAAAAAAAAAAAAAAGATGAGATAAAACAGGATTGGGGTGGACCATAATCCAATGACTGGTGCCTTTATAAGAACAGGAAATTTGGACAGAGACACAGGGGAGAAGGACATGTGAAGACAGAAGCAGACATTGACACGATGCATCTACAAGCCAAGAAACACTGAGGGTTACAGCCAGCCACCTAGAAAAGGTAAGAAAAAATTCTTCCCTGGAGTCTTTGGAGGTGACATGGCCCTGCTGACACCTTTATGTTGGACTTCTGCCTCTAGAACTGTGAGAGGATAAATGTCTGTTGTTTTGAGCCACCAGTTTGTGGTTCTTTGTTACAGCAGCCCTCAGGAACCAATAACGTTCCTTCAGCAAAATTCCAATTGCAGGACTTTCATTTTCAGCCCAAATGGTAAAACAGTAACCATATTTTCCTTCCTATTTGAAACAACTGATCAAACTTGACCAAATATATGAAACAACCTAAGACAGTGATTGCTTAGAGTGGCGAAATAAAAGAGAGGAGACCTACAATTATTCCAACTTACATATTGAAAAAAATATTCAGACTACAGCACAGGTGAGAGGGACCCAGTCAGAGTCCAGAAGTCTCCCTAAGTTGGCCAGACAGAGCTAGGTGTTTGGGGAAGCCAAAGTGTCTAGAAACTAAAAGTAAAATGAACAATCCAGTGAATTGGTTAAAACTTCAAGTAACCTCACGCACATGTAATTGGAGTCTCCAAAGTACAGAAAAGGGGTGTGGTAAGACCAAAAAAATATTTGAAGAGATAATGGCTGATTTTTTCCCCCCAGATTCGATGCAAATTCTAAACCCACACATCCAATAATCCCAAGAACAAGAAAAATGAAGAAAACCACACCAACGCACATCAGAATGAAATTCTTTAAACTGGTGATAAAGACAAAATTCTTAAAAATAGCCACAGAGAAGATCCATTACACAAGGAAGAACAAAGAATGTCAGCAGACTTCTCATTAGAAACAACACAAGCCAAAGCAGTGTAACATCTTTAAAGTGACGTCAATACCCAGTAATAATAACTTTCAAATATGAAGGTGAAATACACATATTAGTACATAAAACAACTGGTAAAAACTGAATAAGGTTTATAGTCTAGTTAACAGTATTGTACTCATGTCAGTTTCACAGTTCTGATATAGTACTATAGTTATAAGATGCTGGGTTAAAGGTTCATGGGACCTATGTACTAATTTTTTTGCAACTTTCTGTAAGTCTATATTATTTCAAAATAAAAAGTTTAAAAAATGAAACAGCCTGGCCACTGTGGCTCAGTGATTTAGCATCAACCTATGAACCAGGAGGTCATGGCAATTCTCAGTCAGGGCACATTCCCAGGTTGCGGGCTCCATCCCCAGGAGTGGGTGTGCAGGAGGCAGCCGATCAATGATTCTCTCTCATCACTGATGTTTCCATCTCTCTCTCCCTCTTCTTTCCTCTCTAAAATCAATAAAAATATATTTTTAAAAGGAAGGAAAAGGGAAAAGAGGAATGAAGAAAAGATAAGACAAATAGAAAACAGAGAGATGATAGATTAATCCTAACTATATCAATAATCACACAAAATGCAATTGGTCTAAACACTTCAATTAAAAGGCAGATAATATCACATTGGATAAAAAAGCAAAACAAAACAAAAAAAACCTAACTTTAAAGACATACTTAGATTAAAAGTAAAAGAATTTAAAAAATATAGCATCTAACACTAAATCAAAAGAAAGTTGAAGTTGGGAGTAGATTTCAAAGCAAAGAATATTACTAGAGATAAAGAGGGTATATTGAAGATCTCCTGAGAAACAGAACCAATGGGATATATAAACATATACTGGTAAAGAGTTTCATTATAAGGAACTGGCTCCTGTAAGAATGGAGGCTAACAAGTCCCAAGGTCTGCAGTTGGCAAGCAGGAGCCTCAGGAGAGCTGATGGTGTAGTTCCAGTGCACAGACTGGCAGGCTCCAGACCCAGGAAGAGCAGATGTTTCAGTTCAAGTACAAAGGCAGGAGAAATCTGATGTCCTTGCTGGAAGGCACTCAGCAGGAGGAATTCCCTCTTACTTAGCCTTTTTGTTTTATTTAGGTCTTCTACTAACTGGATAAGGCCCAGCCATGTTGGGGAGGCAATATGATTTGTTCAGTCTACTAATCCAAATGTTAATCTCATCCAAAAATACCCTCACAGACACACCCAAAATAATGTTCGACCAAATATCTGGATACCTCACCTCTCAGTCAAGTTAACATATAAAATTAACGATCACAAATGGGTTAATTTATTTAGAGGATCCTAAATGTAATAATAGAAGTTTAAATACATCAAGCAAAAACTGAAAAAGCTAAAAGGAGAAGTAGACCAATCCATAATTGTAGGAGATCTCAATACTTCTCTCCCAATTTACAAAAAAAAAATAAAAAAATAAATAGGCAGACAAAAGAATTTTAAAAATAAAAAATATGGGCATATAGAACACCTGAAGAACACTATCATACAAGCTAATGTAGCTGACATTTATAGAACCCTCCACCCACAACAGCATAGACATTATTTTCAAGATGGTCCATATTCTGGGCCATAAGACGAGTCTCAATAAAATTTTTAAAAAGTCAAGTCATACATAGTTTATTTTCTGACCACAATGAAATTAAACTAGAAATAAATAACAGAACGATGCCTGGAAAATATTCAAATATTTGGATATTAAATAACACACTTCTAAATAAACCAAGAGTCAGAAAGAAATTAGATAATCTTTTAAACTGAATAAAAATAAAAGCACAACATATCAACATTTGTGGGATGTCGCTCAAGCAGGATTAGAGGGAAATCTGTAGCACTAAATGTTTATAATAGAAGAAACAAAGATTTTAAATCAGTGACCTCAGCTTCCATGTTAAGAAACTAGACAAATAAAAGAAAACTAAGCTCAGAGTAAACAGAACAAAGGAAATAAAGCCAGATGGCACACTACAGGCAAGGATGGAATTAAACACCACCAAGTATAATGGGATCCTGCAGTATAGCCTCCCTACCCAATATGCTCTCCCTTTTTGTCCACTTCCATTGTGGCTCACTGCCTAGGAAAAAGGTTTCCAATAACTGAGCTTACCTTTAAAACTATATATATATATATATATATATATATATATATATATACACACACACACACACACACACACACACACACACACACATACACATACATACTAGAGGCCCGGTACACGAGATTCGTGCACTCAGTGGGGGGCGTCCCTCAGCCTGGCCTGCGCCCTCTTGTGGGAGAGGGCCTAAGCGGTAGGTTGGACATCCTTAGTGCTGCTGCGGAGCAGGAGAGGCTCCCGCCACCTCTGCTGTGCTTGCCAGTTGTGATCCCGGCTTCTGGCTGAGCAGCGCTCCCCCTGTGGGTGCACACTGACCACCAGGAGGCAGCTCCAGCACTGAGCATCTGCCCCCTGGTGGTCAGTGCGTGTCATAGCGACCGGTCGTTCACCGTTTGGTCAATTTGCATATTAGCCTTTTATTATATAGGATGTATGTATATGTAGTTTTAAAGATATAAACTAGACAGGGTGTATATATATATATATATATATATATATATGTATATATGTGTATATATATATGTATATATATATATGCCTAATATGCTAAGTGTCTGACTGATCGGTCCACCATTTGGTTGACCGCTCAACCAGTTGCTATGATGCGCACCGACCACCTGCGGGTAGACACTCCAACCAGTAGGTTAGCTTGCTGCTGTGGTCCAGCCAATCGGGACTGGGCAAGAAGGGCCGGACATGCCCTGGAACCCTCCTGCAGTCTCTCCCCGGCCAGCCAACCTCCCACAGTCCCTCCCAGGCCAGCCATCCCCCATCAATCCCAATCGCTGGCCAGGCCAAGGGACCCAACTCATGTACAAATTCATGCACCGGGCCTCTAGTATAACAGAAATGTTGAGATTCACTGTACCATTTCTGGTAAGGCCGAGAATATAATTCCCATATCCACTAGCTATCATTAGAACACCTGAAGATAGACACTTATCCAAAAAGCTATAAACATCAGGAAGCCTGGATTGCTTACCAAAGGGAAGTAGAAAGGCAATCAAAACCAAAACATCCAACCCTTTATTAATGAGAGGTTGTTAGAGAGCCCTCAAGACTTATCTGATACTATGTCCTAATCATAGTCAATTAAATCCAAGCAGAGGAAAATAGTTTATTCTTCCAAGCTTTTCAGAGGATGCATTGGCAAATCCAAGAGAAACACTGTCCAGTGCAATAAGACCTCACCCCTGGTATGGGGCCCTGTTCAGTCAGGGATCCTGAAGCAGTTGGTTCACACTGTACCTTCCTGAAGCGTCTTATTTTACAGTATTTACACACACATTATTTACACATGCTCTCACCCCTCTAAAATGTGCTATCCTCAAAGTCAGGGACCATATTTTAGTCATCTTTGTATCCTCAAACCCTAACATGGCGCCATCATTTAATGAATGTGCTTTAAAGGCAAGTATGAACCCCCTTGAAATCTAAAAGGTTATGGACAACACCCAATTTGATAGCCTGGAGACTTAAAACAAAACAAGTCTTCAGGTCCAAGTTGAAAACAGAAAATAGAGGCTTATTATATATTTTTTTTTTCTCAGTTCAATTATATTTAAAAAACATTTCAAAAATGGATTTGTTCCTAGCCTTCAGTGAGGGTGGGACCGAGTTTTATCTAAACCAGTCTGCCCATCCTTTTCCCACGGTGTTCTGGAAGAAAGCAGAATGAAATGACTCAGAGCTTGGCGCACTTCTTAGTTCCTAGGCACTGACACCTAATTGTGTTCCAAAAGAGAGGCCTTTACAACGGATCAAAACCTGGATGGCTCATGACTATTAAGAGGAGCGGTGACTTCAACTGGAAATTGTCTCAATTCTCACTTTATGTCACTTCACAAGTCTTCTCTGGGTTTGCTCCCACTCCATCCTCATCCCCTACCTCCTCCTCTGGCCCCAGCTTTTAGGGTTGTAAGCCCTTCAAATAGAGTTTGCAGGTTGTTCCTGCTGTGAAAGTTGGCCCTTTCTAGTTACATTGGTGGACTGAGACTCAAGGACTTCTATATGCAAAATAGCAAGGACCTAGAAAGTGCAGAAAGCCCAGAGAACCTGTCATTTGTCCCTAGAAAACAGAAATCACATATACCTACATCATTCAAAGAAGCAAATAAATGTACGTGCAGGCTGATTATCCCCACGCCTGTTCTCTGATTATAATGATGATGAGGATGTAGTCAACATGATGCTAATGATCCCATTCACTTTAATTTGCATCTCCTTTTAGAAGCTAGACTCACCCGAGGCTCAAAGACTCAACGTCAATGGATCTGAAAGAGCTAAGGAAAAGCCAAAGGGCTGGCTCTATAAAGGCGAGGTGGTAACAATAAAAGAAAGTAGAAAAAGAACTAACACTCATAAAGGGAGTGGAAACTAAGGGAGTCAGAACAGTAGATATACACAAAAGGCACGAGGTTTTGAGTCAGTCCTGGGTTAGAATCCTTGTTTGGTCACATTCTGTCTAATCTTGGGCAAGTTGCTTAACTTCTCTGTACCCTTATTTCCTAAGTTTAAAAAGATATTAAGCCCTAGCTGGTTTGGCTCAGTGGATAGATCGTTGCCCTGTGGGCTGAAGAGTCCCAGGTTCGATTCCGGTCAAGGGCATATGCCGGGTTTCAGACTCTATCCCCAGTAAGGGGCATGTAGGAAGCAGCCGATCAATGATTCTCATCATTGATGTTTCTCTCTCTCCCTCTCCCTTCCTCTCTAAAATCAATAAAAAATATATTTTTAAAATGTTATTTAAAAAGTACAAATTGGTAGTAACGATGTGAGGGTGACCACAGGTCAGGGAAGTGGCAGCTCCATCTGCCTTAGGACACAAAATCAATGGCGATGACTAAGGTGCAATAGAAGCATCTCTCAATCTCTGAGCTCCTCCTCTGTTCTGACACATCTCTTTTTCTTCAGAGGAAATAGGAACAAGCTCAGGCAAGAATCCCTGAGGAAGAAACCGGCTTTTGTTGTTTAACTCATTCATGACCAGACTCTCGTGAAGAAACTGGGGTGCGTAATTACTAAAAACACAAATAAGCTCAAGATACATTTGGAAAGATATTTAAGTGACATCCATAGTCCGTTGGTAAGGGAAAGTGAAGTTGAGAGCAAGTTTCTAAGCTGAAAGGCAGATTTCATGGGGGCCAAATACCATGTTCTCCATCCAAAGACTAGCCTTTGGAACAGTCTACTCTACCCTAACTGCTCTGTGCCCTTGCACCTGCTACTGATTCCAGCTAAGCCCCAGTTTTCTCATTACTTAAATTAGAACAAAATACTCACCCTACAAGGTTGTTTATAAACATTAGATGAGATCACTAACATATATATATATATACACACACTAACTGCCCAGTCTTTGGTAGGAAATACCCAGGCCCCATAGAAAAAAACTATCTAAAACTATCCCCATAGCTCCCCAGTGCTGAGGTCACATGTCAGCTGATATTAATCCCCAGGCATGGTAATTTATACCCTGGGGCATGTGAGTGCATGACCCTGAACTAGGACAACCTGATTATCTTTTAGATGTGGAAACAAAGACAAAACCTCCCATGGCTCACCACTGCCTACAGGCAAAGTTGCGATTCTCTGACAAGCAAGGCCATCTGAGTACTTTCTTAAAGGGTCACTGGGGCCCCAGGCAAGCCAGAAAGCTGATCTGGATGAATCTTTTAAATTATTATTTTAGAGAGAGACAGAGAGAGGCATTGATCAGTTGACTCCCACACGCACCCCGTCCAGGGATCGAACCCACTAACCAGGTATATGCTCTGACTGGGAATCAAACCAGCCACTCTTTGGTGTAAGGGATGAAGCTCCAAGCAACTGAGCCACACCAGCCAGGCTGGATGGATCTTTTAAATCACATAATCTATATGCCATTTGTCAAATGATTTTATAACTAGAGCTCATCTAGTTTAAAGAATATAGAATATCATCTAGAGAATAAGGCTGGCTCATTCTATGATAACTGCAGTGAAAGTGAAGGTAATGGCAGTGCTTAGCAGTAAGATAAATGTAATTTATTAAGCACTTCCTATGTGTCAAACATCCTGCTAAGCATTAAACATGTCTTATGTCTTATTTCACATAATCAGCCCAACTACCAGAATCTTCCTTTGCACTTAATCCTCAAACCTGAAAATGTTGGCACGAATAATTGGCTTCAATCTCTCTGCAGGATCTGAGTGCTCATGTACCGTGCCCAAATCAAATCCTCTCTAACTGCTGAATATGGTTTGTGTGGTTTTAAGTGGGCAACGAAGAGGCAGGTATCTTTGGAAATAAAACACAGGAGATGGAGGTTAATTCTTAATCCCTTGAGTCTCATGCCAACCCATTTGATAGTGACTTATAATTAATATGTTTCATATTGCTCAATCACGTCTAGAAGATGGATTGCAGGGTGGAGTGGGAGAGGTGCCTTCCGGTCCATTCCAATGAAATGTTTATGCGTTATCACAAAACAAGAAGTTCTGCAAGGTAAAGGGGTTAGCAATGCCTGGCTTCCTGTGGACAGATGCCAGGTGGAGGAAATAAACAGATATAGTTCCTATTGGATACGAATGCCCTAAAAAAAAAAAAAAAAAGTGTTTCCTATCATGCTGCCAAGACAATGCCAACTCCTTACAACATAAATTCAGGAAGAAAAGAAAAAGGGAGACTGCATGGTGTCTTGGGAGTAAAGTAAAAAATAAAGATGCTTATTCCAATTTTGTTGATAAATTGTAAACTCCTACAACTGAGCCAAGGGGCAGCCCTGGTTTGAAGACAAATGGGAGTCTAGCCAATTAAATGAAACCTGACAATTAAATGCTATTCCCTGATATTTCATGAGTGGCTACGAGCAGGACAGTTGTTGGAGACATTCAGTGTGGAGATCACAACTGGAAGGCCCCCAACTTTGCCTTCTTTAGTTTTCTCATGGTTAACTTTGATGGCATTTTAACAGTTTTAATCAATTGCCAACAGTTTCAAAATAAAAGACTTCTCATAAAAACCCAGATCTCTGGTATCTCTTAAAAGTGAGAAAATAGGCAAACATTTTCACCTACCAACCACTCAGCTCCCCAGAGTTGGTCCCCACTATCTCCATGGCTCCCCAAAGCTGTCGCCAAGTGTTAGCTGGCACTAATCCTTGAAATGGCATCTTGTTACATGGCTGATCCCTGTGAGGCCTTTGGCGCCTGTCCCCCGAGCTTGGGCAACCCCATTATCTTATAGATAAAGACACCAAGGCAAAACCTCACCCTGCTCACCACGGCCTGTGGGCAGAGTCCCAATGCTCTGACAGGCAAAGCCATTTGCAGAAGGTCCCAGCTAACCGCCCCTGCCAGTTCCCACAAGTGATCCTATGGTCCAGCCACCCTCACCACTCAGGGTAGAGGTTCTGTTCGTCTGTCTCACCAGTCCTTCCCTGTGTCAGATTCTCACTCATTCTCTCAAACAGATGAGGTCCATCCTCACTCCCAGGCAGAGAAGTGAACACACAGCACATTGTATCTACTTTAGCAGCAGGCTGTAGAGTCCGCAAGCGGGAGGTCCATGTTAAAGTCCCATTTTTTATGTCACCAGTGCTTACCCAGTGCAATGACACACAGTGAACTCGATATATCTGGGCTTCAGAGAGGAAAAATAATGTGTCCTCAGATACCTTCGTAATTGTACTCAGAGTTGGAAAAAAACAGGTTCAAAGCATGTCCAACCGGCAAGGCCCACTCAGACTGCTGACCATCAGGTGACATAGAAAACCTTATCTCAGTGACAAACGCAGCTCTCAACAGGCCTAGTAAGGACTGCCAGATCAGTGCAGCTTGTGAAATGTCAGAAGGACCTCAAAGATCTGGTATCTTCCCTATCAGACCGCCAAGGTGCCAAAAAGTCCACTATGTAAACGTATTTGCGTTAAGACCTTTTCTGTTAAAATAGAACATACCTCCCTCTCTCCTCCTCCGAAACCCAGTCTATTAGGCAAGTCTCAGAGGTTAGCACAGCTTCAGTTAACGTATCAACTATTTTCCTATCGGATGCATTTATCCTGGAGTATCTGGGTATGCTGTGATCGAGTTAAATAAAGGTAAAAGTTCCAGTAGAGGGGACAGGCCTGGATGTCTGAAGTAAGAGATGGGTAGGCAGTATGCACAGTGGCTAAGTGCAAGGCCCACTGGAACCAAGATGCCTGGGTTCAGGTCTGCTACCTGCTAGGTGAGTGCCTTTTGGCTGGTTACCTACCTACATGTCCTCACTTTCAATAGGAAAAGATATTGATTGACAGGAGGATCTGCCTCCATGGGGCATTGGAGAATTAAATATATAAGTAGGCATTCAAAACAGTGTCTGACATAGGTGAGCCATATGAGTGTTTGCTTCTGTCCTGAGGAGAGGGTGGCATGAGATTTAGCCCTAAAGGGGCTGCTCCAGTTTTACTACCTGCTGTCTCCTTTCCCAATTTACAGATGAAGGATACAAGGTCTAGAGAGGAGGAGCAGCTTGCAGAAGGCTACAAAGACCAGTGAGTGAGGCCTTCAGGTGTAGGTCAGCTTTCATTAGACACCAGAGCCTCCGTGCTAGAGAGTAACTGCGAACATGACCAATGTGGATGGGGACCTGATGGTTTGAAAGCCCCTGGAAACACTCTTTTGTATCTTTAATAAAATGACTATTTCATGTGGGGGGAAAAAAAGACCAGTGAGTGGCAGAGCTAGGGTTTCCTATCTAGAGGTCTCCCGCCCGCCCCGCCCCCCAACCACCCGCCACGCCTCCCAAAGGAACTTGCTCGTGAGGAAGAGAGGAGGAAGGTAGGGGAGACCAAGAGAAAGCAAGAGCCAGCTCCAGCATCTCTCCCTTCTGGGGACAATGGGACCAGAGCCTTAGGAACTTCTCCCCAGAGGCCATTCCACGTTCCATTCTCGGGGGTGGAGAGGGGATGGGGTGATGGGAGATGGGAGGGGGGGGTCCTCCAGGTCTGAGCCAACGCCGCCCTCGGACACACACACCCCTGCCCCTGAGCCTGGGCGTACCCCGTCCTCTGGCACCGCGCGGCCACTTGCTGCCCCGTTGGGAGGACGAGTCAACAGCGGAGTGGACGGGAAAAGTGACACAATCGGGCCGAGGCTCTCTCCGCGCCAGCCTCCCACGCAGCGCGGGGCGGCCCCAGGCCCTCGCTGAGCAGCGGGTCTGAGCCGGGGAGCTGGGGGCCGGGGGGCGGGGGGGCGCCGGCTCTCCACCCCAGCCGGGGCGCGGCGGCCGAGGCCAGGGCGCCGGCACTGTTCAGGAACGCGGCGCCCCGCGGTTGTCGGGCCCGCTCCCAGGACCGCCGCCGCCCCCCGGAGTCGGATGACGGAGTCTTGAAAGACTTTCACCAAATATGGGCCGGGGCCGGGCGCACCGCGCGCCGCCGGAAACCTCCAGCCCCGGCCGCCGGCAGGGGGCGGCGGGCAGCCAGCGGCCGGGTGCGCCCGGTGCTCGGGTCCTGGGCGCTCTCCCCGCGCGTCCCGCCAGGCAGTTCCCGCCGCCATCGCGCCTCCCTCTAGCTCTCCCCACGATCCCCCCCCCCCCCCCCCCCCACCGAGCCGGGGTGAGGGGCTGGAGGGCTGCGGAGAGAGAAAGGGAGGCGCGGGGCGGCCCCTTCAAGTGGCCCCTGGCAGTCACCCTAAGTGGTCCTGTCCTTGGAGGCGCTGCGAGGCTGGCTGTGCAGGTGAGTCCCAGGCACCCGGCCGTCCCGGGCGGTGGTTCCCAGGGTGTGACTCCCCGCACCAGCCGCCGCACCGGGACCTAGGGGCCCGTTAGAAAGGTAACGAATAAGAAATCCTGGGATGGGGCCCAGCAATCCTTCCATCAACCCCCTTCTCCAGGGGATTCTCAGATGCGTAAGTTTGGAAAACCACTGGCTCGGGGCTAGGAAACCGGAGGCACCAGGTTTAAAGGTGATTATTATTCTCAATCGCCGCCAGACAGTGATCCCTTCTCTCGGGTGACCTAAAATTCCCTGGCAGCCGGGGCGAGCGGCGTCCCCAGCGCTCAGCCCACAGCCAGGGGCTGCGGGAGACAAGCAGCTCCTTCTCCGAGCTGTGTAGCCCAGGAAAACACGGCGGCCCCTCATTCCCTCGGGGGGCACCCCTATCGGGAGGGGCGGGGGAAACAGCAAAAGAGCCTCGCAGCATCAGTACAGAAGCAACAGCTACTCATGCACAGCCGCACACGTCCCCTCCACTCGGTCGACGCGAACTGCTCTGCAGAGGAGGCGAGAAGGCGACCGGACGTCTGGGGCTCCTGGATGGTCCTTGAGCAGGACGCCAGGAGCTGCTGTTCCGCTCGCCCGCCGCCGGGGTTTACGAGCCGACGCACCGGGACACAGTCCATGGGAAGAGGCTGGGCACCTAGGTTACCCGGGTCGCTCAGCTCCCCCACCTCCCGGCCCTGTTTGCTACCGCTCCCCAAACCCCCTCCCACAACACAGGTCCTGCTTTACAGAGGCAGCGGACTGTAAGGTGAGCTTCAGTTTCTCCTGTGATTGAAAATCCTCCTCCAAATCCCCCAGTTAAAGAGGAAACAAACACAGACACCCTTGTTAGAAAACTTGAATGCGATTTTTAAAGGAATCCCCGGAATGGTGTGTGTTTGAGTGCAAAGCCACTGCAAAGCAGCAGACTGAATCTCTTTGCCCGGCCCCCACCCCCACTTCAATACAGGAACAAGGTATATATGCACAGGCCAGTTGGATCATCCACTGAAATTTTATTTTAAATCATGACAGACAGATTGCGTGGAAAACAAGGGATTCCAAAGAATTTCCTGCTCTGGGAACAGAAGTTAAGTCTATATTTAACAACATCTGAAGCTGTCAAGAATGCTTTGTGGTTGGATAACAGGCAGAAAAATGTTAAAAACGCAGGCTACTGCTATACCCAAATATGGAAATATTGTTACGTCTGGTGTCTGATTCACCATCTGGAAATACTTACAACCATGAAGTCAAATAGAAAAGACACCACAACAGAAGCCAGGGACACTCCTCTGCATCCATTCTCTTTCCACCCACCTCCTCCACCCTGCACCGCCCCCACTCACTCTGGTCCCAGTCACTTCATTAAGGAGGAAACAGCAATTAAAACTCTAACACAGGAAAAACCACTTTTCTAAACAATAATTGATGGATTGACCTGGGTACAACGTAGGGCCCAGGCCGACTTTCCTCACTTTATTTGCATAACACCCGACAATCTATTGTCGCGAAGAGACACACCCCTCCAATAAAGCCTTAGCGATCCAGCTTCCCCTAGCAAAAGCCTCTTAGCCTTCTGAGAAGGCACCTCTGAATGAATGAAACGTAACTCCTCCCTGGTAGTTCTCCTCATTGGAGATTGTTTTCATTGCAATAGCTTCACAGGTGGGTTTCAGTCACAGAACAGTCAGCACTGAAAAAAAAGGCCTTCTTCAGCATGGCTGACGAATTCCATTAAGCATTAAAAAGGACAAAAGAGCAAACGAGACAGGCAGCTCTCCTAAAGCACATATAAAAGGGAGACTGGCATAATTTCTTGTACATGTTTTTATTAAAATTGCACAGGAAGATATTTTAGAAACTTTGAGGGAAAGTTTATCCATCACACTAACGCTATGGATGCTGTTCAAGCAATTGCTTTGCAGGCGGGTCTTCTGCTGAGTGCGCTGCAGGTAAGGAGGGTCTTTAAATCTGCTGACATTCTTATAACAGAGGATCACACCCGAAACTCTTACTTCTCTGCGCTTGGAGAGGAACACATTGCACTTCGCTTGCAACGGGAGGTTTCTAAGCGGTTCCAAGGGAAGGAAATTAAAAAATCCCGCAAGACTTTCGGCTTTAAGGAGTCTGCTTTCTCCAGGGACCCATTGGGCACCATGGTGGTGGAATCTGGTTTGGCCTTCCAGCATATACAGGTGAGGATCTCCGTGTAAACCACTCCACGGTGGTCCCCTCCGCCTGGCTGGCTGCTTAGTGTGCGCCGCCACCCGCCCGCGGAGGGAGGCTGGACGCGCCGGCCCAGGCTCCCGCGTCCGTGCGGAAGTGTCAGCCAGCCTCCCGGAGAGCTCGCAGCCTTCATTTCCTCTCGGACTGCAACCCCGGGCAGTGGGCTGGAACTGAAGTGGGAACCTCCAAAAACAAACAAGTACGACATACCGAATAAGGGAGGGAGGGAGGGGGGCGGAAGAGGGAAGACCTCTGCTTGGAAAATTGCCAGACGTGGGAGACGTTGATTCCCACCCCACCCCCACCTTCTCATTCATAAACGACACTGCGGGTATTCATTTGCAATACACCCAACGTTGCTAATAAACACCATGCCAAAGCTCTGGGGCTTGATCTGGGCACGCTCGCCTCTACGGAGTCCACAAGTGGTGGCCGGGCTCAGAGACACCCCCCCCCCCCCCTCCGCCTCTCTCAGCAGATAACCTGACTCTCACCTTCGTTGTACACAAGCAAACAGCTCGCCGCCTTCCCGGGTGAGGGTTTCCAAGGCTGCCCGGTCCACTCGGCATCACCAAACAAAACGACTTTTGTTCCTCCCTCTCAGGTCCTCCTACCCTCCCCGTCCAGACAAAGTTCTGAACTCTCTCTCCCCCCCCCCCCCCCCGACCCCACCCCCATCCGTCCACCATCAGCACGCCAAAAAGAGCCCTCCCCTATATACAAGTCGTTATTTAAAGTGGAAAAACGGAAGATTGTTTTCTTGGGTCCCGGACCAAAAAAAAAAAAAAAAAAAGGTGCAACGGAGCCAGGGGAGGCGCTTGGCAGCAGCCCGCGCCAGCGAGCATTCCTGAGATGTTTGAGAATTCTGGAAGGCACAGACAGGGCCGACGTCACTGCAACACGCGGCGCCGCCGCCGGCCCGTATAAAGGGCGGGCTCTGCGCGCCGGGACAGACCGCGAGCGGGAGCGACCTCGAGCATCACCCGCGCCCTCCGCTCCTCCTCGGGAAGGACCTCGGCCGAACGAGCCCCGCAGCCTCTCGCCGCCCGGCCCTCGCCTCCGTGCCGCCCGGCCCGCCGCACCCGTCGCCCGACCCAGCCGCCGTCCGTCCGCCCGCTGCGCCCCGGTGTGTCGGCGTCTTCGCTTCCGCGCTCGCCGGGGACTCCTGCGCGCCACCATGAGCTCCCGCACGGCCAGGACGCTCTTCACCGCCGTCACCCTCCTCCAGTTTGCCCGGCTGGTGAGTTCTTCCGCCTCCGCTTCCCGGTCCGCCTTCACAGCCCCCCGTCCTCTCCCCACGGCACAGAAAAACTAAACCACAAAGTTCGGGGACGTTTCGGGTGCCGCTTTCTTTAAGTTCCCCTTAAGGAGGTGTCTGGGGCCTCCTGGCCGACGCAGCCCTGCCCGGGGTCACCCGGCTGACCCGATCGGAGACCCCTCCCCAAACCCCCCACCCCCACACGTCCCTTCCCTGGGCGCCCCTCCTGCTCACCGCGCCGAGTCTCACGCGAGTCTTCTCCCCCTCCAGGCGCTCTCCTGCCCCGCCGCCTGCGACTGCCCCCTGGAGGCGCCCAAGTGCGCCCCGGGAGTCGGGCTGGTCCGGGACGGCTGCGGCTGCTGTAAGGTCTGCGCCAAGCAGCTCAACGAGGACTGCAGCAAAATGCAGCCCTGCGACCACACCAAGGGGCTGGAATGCAATTTCGGCGCCAGCTCCACCGCTCTGAAGGGGATCTGCAGAGGTGAGATGCTTGTGGTTTGGCCCCTTTAAAAAAATAATAGTCCCCGCAGTCCAGGAGTTTAGTAATTTTGAGGCCATGTATGGTGATGCTTTGTTGTTGGTAGCTTGGCAGAAAGGCACATGATTTCAGCAGTCTGGAATGCAATTCAGTGTGTCTGGGCCCAGCGAAAAGCGCATACGGAAAAGTGATTCCTGACTAACTTATTGTTCTGGTCTGCAGTCTCTGGGGAATTGTAGGGAACTTTACCATAAATTGAATTTAACAGCAGAAATATGTATGAGTTTCAGGCCGTGGTTCGGAATCTTAACTTTAACCTCGTCTCCCTTTCTCTTCTGGTGCTCTCTGCAGCTCAGTCGGAGGGCAGACCCTGTGAATATAACTCCAGAATCTACCAGAACGGGGAAAGTTTCCAGCCCAACTGTAAACATCAGTGCACATGTATTGACGGCGCCGTGGGCTGCATTCCTCTGTGTCCCCAAGAACTTTCTCTCCCCAACCTGGGCTGTCCCAACCCCCGACTGGTCAAAGTTAACGGGCAGTGCTGTGAGGAGTGGATCTGCGACGAGGACGGTGCCAAGGACCCCATGGAGGACAGGGACGACCTCCTGGGCAAGGGGCCCACATTCGATGCCTCAGAGGTGGAGTTAACGAGAAACAACGAGTTAATTGCATTTGGAAAAGGTGGCTTCCTGAAGCGGCTCCCCGGTAAGTTAAAACTGAGCCCCCTCAGGCCTGGTACTGAAACGCGTTCCTGGTGTGAAGCTTTATAGAAATGAGGACTTGGATCTGTTTGTGGTCAGCAAGCCTCTGAGAAGTCTTCCCTCTCGTTTGTCTCTCTAGCTTTTGGACAGGGCCCTCGCATCCTGTACAGCCCTTCTCTGCACGGCCAGAAATGTATCGTCCAAACAACTTCATGGTCCCAGTGCTCCAAGACCTGTGGAACTGGTATCTCCACACGCGTGACCAATGACAACCCGGAATGCCGCCTGGTGAAAGAAACCCGGATTTGTGAGGTGCGGCCTTGTGGACAGCCCACGTACAGCAGCCTGAAAGTAAGTTTCTGCGTGGCGGGTACCTGTGGCTGGGCAGCTGGGTGAGACGGGAGCCTCTCTCTCAGGAAAGAGAACCATTGCCCCTAACTTTCCTTCTCTCGCCTTTCTTACAGAAGGGCAAGAAATGCAGCAAGACCAAGAAATCCCCAGAACCGGTCAAGTTTACTTATGCTGGATGTTCAAGTGTGAAGAAATACCGGCCCAAGTACTGCGGTTCCTGCGTGGACGGCCGATGCTGCACGCCCCAGCAGACCAGGACGGTGAAGATGCGCTTCCGTTGTGAAGACGGGGAGATGTTCTCCAAGAACGTCATGATGATCCAGTCCTGCAAATGCAACTACAACTGCCCGCATGCCAGTGAGGCCGCGTTTCCCTTCTACCGGCTGTTCAATGACATTCACAAATTTAGGGACTAAATGCCACCTGGGTTTCCAGCACAAGGGTGGACAAAACGGGGAGAAGAGTGCCGGAATCATGGAGACATGGGTGGGGGCGGTGGGGGTGAAGGGACTCATTGTAGAAGGGATGCATTGCTCATTCGTGAGTAGTATTAAGGTATTTTGAAACTGCCAGGTGTGCTGGTGCAGATGGACTCTAATGCAGCCGCCATTGGAGAATACTTTGCTTCATAATATTGGAGCACATGTTACTGCTTCATTTTGGAGCTTGTGGTGTTGATGACGTTCTGTTTTCTGTTTGTAAATTATTTGGTAAGCGTATTTTCCTCTAGGCTTTTTTCCTTTCGGTTCTGCAATTGTAAGATAGTAGGATTAGTGGGACAGTGAAAGCCTTCATCCTCTGACAGAAGTAACCGGGAGGGGTTTCCTTCCTTCCCGAAGGGGACACTCTGTGAGTGTCCGTGAGAGGCAGCTATCTGCACTCTAAACTGCAAACAGAAATCAGGTGTTTTTAAAACTGAATGTTTTTATTTATCAAAATGTAGCTTCCGGGGAGGGTGGGGAAATGTAATACTGGAATAATTTGTAAATGATTTTAATTTTATATTCAGTGAAAAGAATTTATTTATGGAATTAATCATTTAATAAAGAAATATTTACCTAATATCTGAGTGTATGGCATTCCATATTTTTAGAGATTGTCCAAAGTCATTGGAAGCAATCTAGATTATCCATTCAGTCATTCAAACAGGATTTATTGCGCGTCTGCTTTGTGCCAGAATCTGTTCTAGGTGCTTGGGATAGGACAGGGAAATGACCTACATAAATAAAACAATGATTGCTTTTATATCTTCAGTAGAGAAAGATTGTTGCATTTAAAATAATCTGCATTAAAACAAACAAACAAACATGTATTGAACACCAGGCATTGTAAGGAGCACAAGAAGGAATCCAAAGCCAAGTTTGTGATTTAAATAATAATGCATTGTTTTTATAAGAAATCGTCTCCCTCACCCAGTCACTGTGAGGTAGGTATAATAATTTATCATTTTAATCACCAGGTTATTGTGCATGTCACTTCAGGAGAGAGAAACTTTAATGAAAGCAGTCCGTAGCTTGCACATATCTACATTTGGGTAAGATTGAGTATGGTTGGACAATGTCTTATAAAAGATGGCTTGTTTATAACTTCATATTTTACCAATATTGTTTCAAAAACTACTTAAAAATTCGCCCTCGGTTGGGATCAGAGGGGGAAAAAACCTTTGAGTCTATAGGAGTCAGTTTGTTTTCATTGAATGAGCTCGAAGCAATGACTTGTGCTAATCCTAATAAGCTGGTGATTAGGTAAACATGCTGCTAAATGCAAAGGAATGCAAGGAATTTCAAGTACTTTTCCACTAGCATGAGGACCAAGCTACCCCATCCCCCTTCCCTTTTTATAATATACATTATATTGATGGAGGCAGAAGCAGGTAGAGTTGGCTATCCAGAAGGTCAAAGGCTAGATGTAGAGCTTTCCTGAAAGAAAAGGACCTGAATCATAGGTCTAGGAGAGGTTGAGAAGGCTGCTGTCAATGTTTGTGGAAATGTTGGTAGCCTGTTTTAGAAGAGCCTACATCTTGAGAAAGCGCTGACAATAAACCTTTTATAGAGAGAAGTTTTCCTTTCATCGACCCTCTTGGCTCCTGTTCAAATCCACAGTGAAATATTTCAGTCTGCACTTGGTTAAGAGAGTACTTGAATTTTTAGGCAATAAGAGAAAGTGCTTTAAAAGGGGAGGAGGGGGACAGTTCCTGAGGCCCTATAATGGTGATTTTTCAAAATAGTTTAATTTTGATGCTTTACTGAAGACCTACAGGAAAGCAATGCCTAAGCACTGGTTTTAAAGCCTTACTGAAATGCATAGAGGTTAACATAAAGGTGTTGGTAAAATTTATGGGCAAAGGCCTTCACTCTTCTGATTCTGACAATGTTTCGCCTGAAATATTATAATCTGTGCCTATGTGTAGTCAGTGTTTCTTGCCTGAGGCATTCAAATGTAAGGTATTTGGGAGTTTAAACACCACCTGGTTCAGTCTTGGATGCAGTTAAACTTGTCAGTGCAATATAATACGTGAAACATAATAAAGGTGTGAGGTTTTTGAGGTGCAGTCGTGTTGAACAGACATCTAAATTCATAGGTAAGATTTACAGATTCCCAGGCGCCAATCCTGAGTTATTTTCCTCCAACACTAGTGCCTAGCAAAGTACTTCATACACAGAGATCAAGGAATGATAAATTACACATCTATTAAGTGTGTAAGGAGGTGATATCTGTCCAAATAAGCTCAAATGTGAAACAAAATCTAGCGTGGGAAAACTGGATCGTTGGGTCATTAATCTTAATAAACACAAGAAGAGTAATGCATAACCACTGATTCTATTTAAATAAGATTGCTCAATTAATAAAAAAAAGTGAATGGATGCAAATTATGTCTATTTTATTTGGCTATAGAAAAAAGTGAAGAAAGTCAAAGTAGTTGAGAATGAAATTATGTGATTTAGAACATACAGCTTTTATCTAGGTCCAGCATGGAGCTCTACCTCCTGCAAATATTGAGAAAACAAAATAAAAACCCATGCATCTGCATATGAAATGGCAGTTACGCATATAAACATTCATCGTAATATATATGTAGCCCTCCGCACACAGCGAAGATGGTGTGTTGTTCTCACTTTCCAATCCAAAAGACCCTGTGGGTTTCTGTTTGTGTGTGTGTTTTTTGTTTGTTTGGTTGGTTGGTTGTTTTTCTTTTTTTGGATAGAGATGTAAGAACTCATCTCTATAATAGTTAAAAAATGACCTCAGAGTCTTAGGAATTCAGTGAATTTTAAGAAATATTCAATTGGACATTTAGAAGTATGGTAAGTAGTCAAACCATGAAGATTTTCACATAAATGCGTGTACTGTCTACTCCACAAAGAGGTGTGACTGGGTCAAAATTAGCAAAGCATATTTCAGTTATTTTTCCAATAGAGAGACCAGACTTGATTTGTTCACAACCTCTTTTCCTGCCATCTGGCAGTATTTGAAAGTCAGCTGAGCAATAGCAAGGGTCCAGGAGGACCACAGTACAGAACAAAGCCGTGTTCGGCTCAAAGGGGCAGGTGATGCAGTGGAAAGAATCCCAGATTGGAATCCAGAGACATGTCTTTTCGCACCAGCTCTGCCATTAATTTACTGGGTGACTCTGGGCAAGTTTCTGGATCGTCCTCTCCTGTTTTAAAATGGAACAATAGCCCCCAGCATTTTTGCCACTCAAAGCCTTATTTTTCATATACTCTCTATGATGCATTGATTCCCGCACATTGAAAACTTTGTCTCCGTAAGCAATTGAATGTATGAAGTGAAACTGCTCAGGCCTTTCTGTGGGCAAAGGAACTCATCTCTATGAAGCCTTTGAAAATGTAATGTCGATAGCCCTCTTTACTTTCTAACACATCCCTGGTTATAGGACCCGGCAGTCCCTGGATCTCACAGTCAGTAGGTCCATACGTTCATCTCCTTGTACAGCCCTGATAGCTGGGCCTCACTAAGTCCCTGCCCTAAATAACTCATTCCTCAAAGCACATTGTGAAGCATGACAATGATGTATGTGTCCTATGAATAGAACAGATTTATTTGTGACCTACTTTATTGGTGGTGGGCAACACTCACCCATGTAATTTTATAAAATTACACAAATACTCAGATGCATTTGTTAGTGCTTTATAGTTTCCACATATTCTGCTTATATATTCTGAATCAGCACCTTTCTTATGACCAAATCTAAGCCACCATCATCTCTTGCCTGAATTACTGAAATGGCCTCCTCACCTGTGGCATATTGTATTTTCCAAAGGTGGTGGCAATAATGTCTTCCCATCCCACATGCCTTTCTGCAATGTGGCCCTGTTGCATCAGTAGGTGGGGTTTCGTTTTCCACCCTCTTGGATGTGGGTGGGCTCCCTGACTGCTTGAATCAATGAGTGTCTGGGAAGTGATGCAGTGTGGTGCCAGTTCCCAGTGTAGCATGGGCTAGAAGCTCCTACTCCCTCTCTCTCTCTGAGATGAGCTTCCCTGTAAGAAGTACAGCTCCCCTGCTACCAGCTGTCTCTAAGAAGCCCACCCCACACAGACAGGCCCGAGGGCAGTGGTTCTCCACCTTCCTAATGCCGCGACCCTTTAATACAGTTCCTCATGTTGTGGTGACCCCCAACCATAAAATTATTTTCGTTGCTACTTCATAACTGTAATTTTGCTACTGTTATGAATCGTAATGTAAATATCTGTGTTTTCCGATGGTCTTAGGCGACCCTGCTAGTGGTTCTCAACTTGTGCGACCCACAGGTTTAGAACCGCTGCTGTAGAGCCTAAGACCATCGGGAAACAAAGATATTTACATTACGATTCATAACAGTAGCAAAATTACAGTTATGAAGTAGCAACGAAAATAATTTTATGGTTGGGGGTCACCACAACATGAGGAACTGTATTAAAGGGTCGCGGCATTAGAAAGGTTGACAACCACTGCTCTAGAGGATGAGGTGCCATGTGAAGAAAGAGAAAGGCCAGGGCCTCGCTGGTGTGGCTCAGTGGTTGAGTGTGGACCTATGAACCAGGAGGTCATGGTTTGATTCCCAGTCAGGCCACATGCCTGGGTTGCAGGCTCGATCCCCAGTAGGGGGCATGTAGGAGGAGGCTGATCCATCATTCTCTCTCATCATTGATGTTTCTATCTCTCTCTCCCTCTCCCTTCCTCTCTGAAATCAATAAAAATATATTTTTAAAAAAAAGAAAAAAAATGAAAGAGAAAGGCCAGGGAGCACCTGGGCATCACACATGCATGAAAAGACCATCTTGGCAGTGGATCCTCCAGCCCAGCTGCCTCACAAGCTGATGTCTGTGAACGGGAGATGAACTGCCAGTCGAGTTCTTACCAGAAATCATGATCCATAAAATAGCAGACTAATGGTTATTTTAAGACCCTAAGTTTTGCTTGTTGATTGCGACACAGCCATAGATAACTGAAACATCACTAGGTTCCGTTCTTGTCCTGAAATGCTCCATTGTCCTTACAGGAGCCAGAGTGAGCCTTTAAAAATGTAAATCAGAACATGTCCATCAGAGCTTAAAGGCTCAGTGGCTTCCATTGCTTTTGGAATAACATTCAGTTCCTTGCTTGGCACACAGGTCCTGAACTCTCCCTACTTCTTAACCCTCACCCTCACTCTCCATGCTCTTACTTGCCTTTTCCTCTTTGAAATAAGCCAAGTGAATCACTCCTCAGGGACTTTGCACTAGCTGTTGCTCTGCCCCCAGTGCCCTCCTATTTGATCTAAACTTCTTATCAGGCAGGTCTCAGCATAAATGCTACCCTCTCAGTGACCCTCCTTCACCACCCAGTCTGAAGTAGTTCATTACATTAAGCAGTTTATTTACAACATGGCATTTAGCACTACCTGATGGTTTCTTGTTCATTTGTTATGCCTGTCCATCTACAATCCTATCTAATAAGAGTAATATGCAAATTGACCATCACTTCAACACACAAGATGGCTGCCCCCATATGGACACAAGATGGCCACCACAAGATGGCCAGCAGGGGAGGGCAGTTGAGAGGGACCAGGCCTGCAAGAGAGGGCAGTTGAGGGCGATCAAGCCTGCAGGGGAGGGCAGTTATGGGTGACCAGGCCGGCAGAGGAGGGAAGTTGGGGGTGACCTGGCCTTCAGGGGAGGGCACTTGGGGGGGACCAGGCCTGCAGGGGAGGGCAGTTAGGGGTGACCAGGCCTGCAGGGGAGGGCAATTAGGGGCAAACAGGCTGGCAGGGGAGCAGTTAGGCATCAATCAGGCTGGCAGGGGAGTGGTTAGGGGCAATCAGGAAGGCAGGCAGGCAAGCGGTTGGGAGCCAGCAGTCATGGATTGTGAGAGGGATGTCCCAGATTGGAGAGGGTGCAGGCTGGGCTGTGGGACACCCCTCCCCCCGTGCACGAATTTCATGCACCGGGCCTCTAGTAACCTCTATAACAGCAGAAAGTTTTGTCTGCTTTTTTCACCACTATAAAAGCATCACTCAACAATGTGCCTGGCATAAAGTAAATGCTCATTAATATAGAATTTATGTTACCTTAAGCTGAAACTAAATTAGAAGACACCCCCCCCACCACCACCACCACCTCACTGGCACAATGTCTTCTTTCTATTTCCCCTGGGGCTTTCCTCTGGTTTGTTAGCTTTTCATTCATTCTTTCATTCATACATCTACTCACTAAACACTTGTGGGCACCATTATATTTCAGGCACAGTGCTATGCAGTAGTTGATAAAGCATAGTTCCTTTACTTTGTGGTGGTGAGGGAGATGTACATGTAAGCAAAGTTAGTTAAGGTTAGGTTCAGCGGCAAGTAATGGATAACTCAAATAACAATGCTTAAGTTACACAGAATTTTGTTTCTCTCTCATGTGAAAACCCAGGTAGGCAGTGCTGGGCTATTGTGATGCCCCAAGGATTCATGGACCAAACCTGTTATCTTATTGTTCATCATGCATGGCCCCCTTTCCCTGGTTCACCTCATGGCACATGGCCTCACCTTGCTGCAAAGGAGGATAGGAAATGTAGTTTTTGTCCTGGGTTGCCATGTACTGAGCACAAAAACAGAGATCCTGACCTAGCCTGTTTCCCTCAGTGGTTAGAGCATCATCGGCCCATGTACTGAAGGGTCTCAGATTCGATTCCGGTCAAGGGCACATACCTCAGTTGCAGGCTCAATTCCCTGCCCTGGTTGTGGCATTTGCAGGAGGCAACCAATCAATGTGTCTCTCTCACATTGATGTTTCTCTCTCTGTTTCTCACACTTCCTTCTACTCTCTTTACAAAAAAAAAAAAAAAATCAATGGAAAAAATATCCTTGGGAAAGGATTAACAACAACAACAAAAACACACAAAAAACCCAGAGCTCCTGTTACTATATAAGGGAGAAATAGTGGTTGGTATCACATGGCCCAAATATGCTGTAATAAGTATAATAAGGCACAGAAGAGGCTTAACTAACTGCCTGAGGCTAGGATCAAAAAGGTCTTCCGGTGGGAGTTATCTCAGTTCTGTTTGGAAAGATAAACAGGTTGGAAACTATTCAAAAGCCTTGGTGCTGAAGTTGAAATTTTCTACAATTAGTGAGACCTTCCTCGTCTCAGCCATAAAGAGAAATCAAAGATACCTGCACCACATGGGTTTAGAGACTTAGAGGCCATTCATATTTTAAACAGTTTGTATTTTTGCTTTGGGTTCAGAAGTATCATGAAAAGGGCACCTGTATTAGGGTTCTGTAGGCAAATAGAACCAACAGGAGGTTATTTATAAGAGAAAGATTTATTTTGAGGAATTGGCTCATGTGATTGTGAGGATGGGCAAGTCCAAAATCCTAGGGCAAGCCAACAGGCTGGAAATTCAGGTAAGAGTTAAATTTGCAGGTTAGGCTTTGCGGCTGGAAACTTAGGTTCTATGGTGCCGTCTTGAGGCCAGATTCCTTCTACTTTAGGAGATCTCATTTTTTCCCCTTAAGGTCTTCAGCTGATTGGACGAGGCCCACCCATATTATGGAGGGTAACCTGCTTTACTCAAAGTCTACTGATTTAAATGTTGATCACATCTTTAAAATATCATCACAGCAACATCTAGACTATTTTTTTTTTGACCAAACAAATGGTGCCATAGCTTAGCCAAGTTGACACATAAAATTAACCATCAGAGTATCTGTGTGGTAGACCTTTTGTGGGCAAGAAACCTATGTCCTGCCGAAACCGGTTTGGCTCAATGGATAGAGCGTTGGTCTGCGGACTGAGAGGTCCCAGGTTCGATTCCGGTCAAGGGCATGTACATTGGCTGCGGGCACATCCCTGGTGGGGGGTGTGCAGGAGGCAGCTGGTTGATGATTCTCTCTCATCAATGTTTCTAGCTCTCTATCCCTCTCCCTTCCTCTCTGTAAAAAAATCAATAAAATATATTTAAAAAAAAAAAAAAAAAAAAAAGAAACCTATGTCCACTCTAAAGTAGAATGAATTTGAGCAGAGTCAGAGAAAACCAAAAGCCTTGCTAGTTCAAGCTAAGATTCACCCAGATCCGTTATTGTGCTTGTATATGTGTGGGGAAGGGCTCCAGTATTTATTTTGCATTGAGCAGATTTATGGGGCACTTCAAGAAGGCTCCTGAACACTGACCCCAAGCTCCATACAAAACCAGTGGGATCCAGTAGGGATGGCTGCATGGCTGGGTAGTAGAGGGACATCCTTATAAAAGCTCTAGAGGAAGACCTTTGCCAAATCCACATGGATATGGCAGGGCACAGTCCATTGCTTGCACACACCCCAAGACAGGTCAACAGTGCCCCTTCCTCTGGCCCCTCATGCAAATCCTCACGGTGGCAATGACACCACGACACTAGGACTGGCTGTTTAACTGTTTCCACCAGATTTTAAACTCCTTGAAGAGTCTTGTCAATGAGTGAGTACCAACTAAGGAAAGCTCGAGAGGAGTTTGACAGCTATCTTCCACCATCTTCAGATCTTCGTGAAGAAGAGGAAGTAAGCCTGTTCTGCATTGTCCCAGGGCAGCGGTCCCAAGCTGGTGGCTCAGGTGGGATCCGACCAATACACAGACATGTTTTGTTCAGCCTTCACAGGGTTTATAAAAACTGGAACTTGTGACCAATATTTAAAAACTGAAAGATTTTAAAAAGTCCAATTTTGTGTATTTTTTTTGAAAATTTCATAGCTCTGAGAGCAGTGAGACATGGTTTCTCCATGGCAGCTGCTCCATGGTGGGGCGGAGCTGCAGCTTCCTCCCTTAGGGTGGGTGCCCTGCAGCTCCCCAGCATAGACCAGTGGAGGAGAGATGTGTGTGCATGTGTGTGTGTGTGTGTGCGCGCGCGCGCGCGTGCGCTCACGTGCATGTGGTTGGGAGAATGAAAAGGCAGGAAGAGGTGATCTTTAAAAATCCAGGCTCTCCCTTAAAAGGTGCCAGGGCTGACCAGCAGCCCCTGAGCCATCGATGGATGAACAGATTACTCCAACAGTTTCACTGTGAAAGAGAGGCTAAGGGATGGCCTGGCTGAAGGAGCCAGGCAGCCGCAATTGCCTGCCTTGTTAGGCTTTCATTGGAATTGTTATCTTTAGATACAATCAGTAGGTGAGTAATCTTGGGAGGACACATGTATTTGCATTGTCCTCTAGGCAAGGGCATCCAGGATTAAGCATAAGGATTCCAGTAAACCCCCGGGGGTCTGCACATGCACAGACTTGTTTGGAAAGGTCAAGGAGTAATTAGGGGCACCGCCTTCGACACTCCCCTAAGTCAGAATTCTGATAAACAGGGCAGGCGGCGGCCTTCCACGCACTTCCCTTTCCTCAGAATGTCCTCCTTACAAACTTTCCAACCAAATCTCTTGTGCTCCCCAACAAAAAGGCACTGCCTAGAGCACCATTTTTACTACAACAGTGCTTAGAAAAATAATTTTAAGCATGGAAACGCCACATTATAAAATCAGGAAAGAATAGAGACCACTTCATTCGTTTCCAATTGTCCTGGAACTATAAGCACACCCAGCTTCCTTCTACGAGTTTAGTCTGTGTATTTTGGTGAGGTATACCTATTCCATTTATAATACCACGTCACATTTTCCAACAGACACTGGACAAGTTGATCAAAGATATATACTGCATCCTGAACCTGTGCTGAATTTAACCATCTATTTTTATAGTAACCAAAGAACTTTTCCATGGGGAGTTGCTACAGATAGCCAAGGGTTTGCTCTAGAAATTTTTTTTTTAATGACTTAAAGTCCTTCCTTCAAGTGCTGTCATAAATCATACTCATTTTTCAGAGGTGTTCAGTGAACTCCGCAGAGATGGAGGACTTGCCTAAGTAATTACAGTTACAGGGGCAGAGCAGAAGGTGGGCCTCAGAGGAGTGATTCTCTGAGCTTATCTCTGACAGAGGCATTTGGGCCAAAGGAAAGCATTGGAGTTTCAGGGAGGTTTGACTGGTTCTTGGTGTCAAAGTGGCTCCTGAGAAGATTTCCAACAATGCATTTCCTATAGGCGAGTCAGCATCCCAGAGCCAGGATGATGTCCTTCTCTAGCAAACAGACAATGGTCAAAATTAGGATCTTCTTGCCCTGGCAGATGTGGCTCAGATGGTTGGGCATCATCCAGTGCACCAGGAGGTTGTGGGCTGGATCCTGATAGGGGGCGTGCAGGAGGCAGCCGATCCATGTTGCCCACTCACATCGATGTTTCTCTTTCTCCCTCTCTTCCTTTTTCTCTAAAAAATCAATAAACTTTCCTTAAAAAAAAACAAAACAAAAAACTAGGGATTTTTTTTTTAAGGAGACCTACGAGCTAAAAAATGTTTCTCATTCATGGAGGGAGTTTAAATTCTGGGCTCATAAGCAAAACTTTCAGGGAGGTCCTTCCTATATCCCAAACTAGTTTGTTCTTAGAAAAGAGTCCAGGTCTTTAATTGACTTCTTGCATTTAAAATGATACTGGGCCATTTAAAGTGTTCTCTTTAATGTTTGTTTTTGTCTTAACAAAAGGAAAGCATACTTACACAAATTCAATAATATGAGAAATATGGAATGTAAAAAATGAAGGTCCCTAGTAAACCCTCCTCTTCACACACATGTGAGTACATACACACAGCCACTCTTAAGTGCATAGTGCATATTATTCTTATAGATTTTTGGGGTGTGCTTAACCTGGCATTTATTATTATTATTATTATTATTATTATTATTATAAAAAATGATTAAACTATACATAGAGTTTTACATTTACTTACAAATTTTTGAGTAAAAAAATACTTTTGAAAGTCAATAAATGTTGATACCTGTAGCTCCCTCTCAGTCACTCTAATGTTTTTATAGACTTTCTTTCTGTTATTGATAGGCCATAATTTATTTAAATACTTGGCGTGGCAGACACTATTGGATGCCCATCTAAGAGCCATCCCCTCATTTCCTTGACTCCTTGCTAGCAGAGCCCCAGTTTTGTCAGCTGTTCACCCTCCCGTGTGTTCAGGAAAGAAAATCCCCGGCTCCGCCCTAACTCCGGGGACTGCACCAGGACTGGCTTCAGCCACCAGGATGGGCTCATTTCCTTATCAGGGTTAAGGTTGTGACTTAATCCCGATCAAGGACAGTGAAGGGTAAATCTTCTGGGGGGAGCGGGAGCTTCTAGGAAAGGGTTTCCTTGACAATAAGAGACTAGGGAAGGACCTGCTTCTGAGCCCCGGAGCCAGGCATCACTGGCACATGGAAGATGGCCGGCCAGGAAGGTGGGAAGGCCCCGGTCCCGAAGAGACCACTGAGCTGCTGGGTCACCCACACTGGCCTACCTGAAACCCAGACCTCTTGCTTGGTGTGGAAATACACCGCCTACCCTTTAAAATTATGTTTGTGAAGTCAGCTGTTACTCAGAGCTAAAATCATCCTAACCGGTGGTTTTACACTTGGCCCTCTTTGAGGCCCTGGGCATTTATAAATAACATAGCGATAACCACTTCCAAAGGAGAAGTACTTTTAGATGTGAATGAGTGAACCAACAAACAAATATTTGGCAGGAATAGAATATTTTTAATTATTTACCTTACATTTACTGAGTATATAGCCCTTGACAGGCCACAGGCCAGCCAGACATGGGCGACAAACAAGGAAATGATGAGACATGGTCCCTGGCCTCAAGGATGCCACATCCAGCAGAGACAGTAATATATACAAGAACTTCGGTCAGAGAACCAAGGAACAGGAGAGCATGGAAGGTAGTCAGAGAAAGCTTCCCAGAGGACAAAACACCGGAACTGGGTCTTGAAGGATGAATAGGAGTTTGCTATTTGGAATTACCTCCCAAACTGGAAAACATTAAAGAATTGGAAGCATGGGAATACTATCAAAGTCAGCACACTTATAGACTCAGACAAGACCTGAGTAGTAACAGTCTTTTTGCATCTTTTATGGTTGCTAAGAGGCGAAGTAGCCTTCAGCAGGGACCTGTAGGAGACATGCCTGGTGATGAGGAAGGTTTGTCCCTTCCATGGGAGTTACCATTGGAAATCCCCCATCGTCACAGCAATAAGAGCCACTAGCCTGCACAGTGAGTCAGCCTGGGCACCAGCAGATGTGAGCTGGGAACGGTGGAGTGCAGCCACTGCACCATCCCACCAGGAGACAACACAGTCTGCTTCTCCCACATCATGGCCTCAATATGACAGGCTGACCTCAGGCTGACAGGACCCAGCCCAGGCCTGACTCACTAGGGGTCACCTGAGACAGCCCCAAGAACTACTTGGACTCAGCAGCAAAGGCAAAGAGCCAGAGAGAAGTGACCTGGGTGTCCTGGTTACTGTCACCCGACACTCCTGTGTTTGTGCCCCAAGTCAGATTCTCCAAGGAGGCCAGCCCCTACATAGTTTCCTGTTCCTTCTAGAATAAGGCTCATGCTCACCACCAGCTGCATGCAGCTCTCTTGACAAGGATGGTAAAGCCTGCGGCAATGTAACATGTAAACAAAAGGCCACAGGGGCAGCTCCATGCTGGTGCCTTAAACCGCATCCTTTCCTTCAGACACAAAAGAACTACCATAATTGCACTCACAATCAAAGTGAATCAAGAAAAGGTGTAACTAAACAGCTAAGTGTGTTTACATTCTGTTTGGCCACAAATTAGAAAGTAATTCCATCTTTATGTGCTCCATCTACACTAATAAAAGAGAAATATGCAAATTGACCATACCTCCATGATGACCACCAGCCATCACAAGTAAGTATGCAAATTAACCCAACAAAGATGGAGGGTTAATTTGCATACACAGGTGCAGAGCAAATACTGAAGACTGAAGAGGCTTGGCTTTTCTGCTGTGGCCGGAGCAAAGGACTGGGTCCTGGGTGCCAGAGGAAAACCGGTGCCGGCAGCCAGGGGAAGGAAGGACTATTGCATGAATCTTCCTGCAATGGGCCTCTAGTCAATAAATAACTGAGTTAGAGGATTTGGATTATGTTATTATGCCAATGCACTTGTTCTTAACCATTCGAAGTCCACATAGGCTCCTGAGAACTTATTTAACCGCCACTGTCACTCTGTCACCTGCCTAGAAGCTGTACCTTCTCGTTGTGCTTTCATAAGTTAGAGACCAGGTCTCTTGGCCTGCTGTGGGAACACAGCCATTTAAATAAAGAGAACATGGCAACAGTTCAGTGCCAGCCATAGGAACCACTGCTTTTGGGGGTGAGGGATGGTAAAGCCAAAAAAAGAAAGACAAGAAATCCCCTATAACATTAGACAGATTATAAGAAATTGTTCTGAATTTTGGCTAAGAAGTCAAGATTAGCAATCACATTGATGGCCTCAATAACAGAAACTCATTCATTTGACACACATCTGTACATATATTTATGTCTTTCTGCTACTACTACTACTACTACACACACACACACACACACACACACACACACACACACACACACACACACACACACACACACACACATTTATATTCCTGTTTGTTTCATGTCAGACACAGGCCTGGCTCCTGGAAGGTACAGATGACCAAGGACTTTCCACCTAGGAGTCAGAGAATCAACACCAACTTCCTCACTCCGGAAGGGCTGCCACGCAGACCTGTTGCTGCTGACTTGCATGGATGGGAATCAGGGCTGGGCCACTACCACTTCCCACTCCCAGAATGGAGGAAGGGTGAGGATTCCAGCCCAGCATCCCTAGAGAACTGCAGAAAAGGGACATTATTTCAAACCTATCACCCATGTTCTCTGCAAAGAGAAAACCATGAGGTGTATTCACACAGGGGCCCAATTTTATCCTTCAGTCATGGAATTGCACTTCGAGTCCTGAAGCATTAAATTATTATTTAGCACTTTGATATACCATGTTTCATCTAAGACACTGCCAGTCATAAGATACCCCAATCATTGTATTTACCACTAAGGAAAACCCAGCCAGTCACACCAGGTCATACCATCTACAGTAAGAGGCATTCTGATTGCCAAGCTGTTAAAGGGTAAAAAAATGTGCCTTCTATAATCAGTGGCATCGAGGGGCTTGTCTCTCGAACCAGACTGTGAGTTCCTAGAGGTCAGGCGCACCCCTTACAGTCTTCTCTACTTTGCTGTGCTCAGTGCGGTGTCATGCACAGAGGAAGTACCCAGTAAGCACACTTGAGTGAAGGAATGCATGCACGACTCGTTGCTACAAATCCTATGTTCCCCTTAGAGGAAAGGGCGCTGAGAAATCAATAACCCACTCTAGCAGAGGCAGGTGGGGCCTGGGTCTTCCTGTCCCAGCTAACATTGGAAAAGCCAGATGCAGCGAGCAGACATGGAGGGAGCTCCTGACCAACCCCCAGCGCCTCCAGCACAGCAGCTCGAGGCCCACTCACCTTAAGGGCTGGTCAGCGAGCTGCGGGCCAGACACACTGCGACGCCAGGCTCCCCGGGGACCTATTTATGTTTCTCCTGAAAACCGGTGTGTAATATCAAACTCCTGAAAATAAAATCACAGTTTAAGTGGACTGTGGGAGCTGGCTATTTAGAGGAACCTGCTGGCGAGCTCTCTTGTAAAGTCAATAACCACCCCAGATTTATCTATTTTATGACTTTGGATTTTTTTTGTGTATCGCGTTCCCGTAGAGCAAGGCACACCCTTAGATCGAGTTTCCCCACAGTGCAGCCTTTGTGCTGGGTCAGTGGCCTGAAGGGTTTGTGCCATGACTGGCCTCCCTCCCTTGAGGGTTTCTGGTCTGCTCAGGCCCCAGTTAGACTAAACCCCCGCCCCCAGGTGCCAGGGTTTCCTTGCCCTGGAAGGAGAAAATGGAAACGACACTTTCCTTTGTTGGGCTTACTTTAGAATGCAGTTCTTTCTGACAAGGGTTGCATTCCATTTAGGGAGATGGGCCGCAGCGATAGCACAGGTATGTACCCTGCACGAGGCGGAGCATAGGTGAGCACGCCACATGGGTGTGAAGGGAGAGGGAGGGCACTCATATGTTTGACTATGTGCACTTGAGCATGAGGGACATCCCAGGTTCTGGGCCACCTCTTTTGGGGGATAAAGAGGTGAACAAAACTCAGCCTCCAGCCTCATAGTCTAGCCACAGTAAGCTGTGCTGAATGAGGCAATGCAGGTCTGAGGCTGCCTCTGCCTGAGAGATTGGGGGAGGTTTTACATGGGGCAGAATCTGGAAGTTGGATCTTGGTAGAAGATGGGACCGAGAAATAGCATGTGCAAAGGCACAGGGGTGCAAAAGCATAGGAGCCCCAGGAATTGTGGGTAAGGGGCAATCTGCAGTTCCTCCCTTTATTCCCACCCAGAACCCCAACAGTAAGGTGAAGGACATCCTTTGACTGGGTCCACAATTGCATTGTCTCCAGGGAATCCTAAACTTGACCTCCCAGATCTCCTGTTTCCTACTGACCTATGAACCTGGTGCTATTGGTGCTGCAGACCCACTAACAAAAAATGGGGCCCACACCCCTGAAAAGACCTTCTCCCCTATAGTTTTGCCAGCTAAAGCGTGAGAGAAGCAGGTTCCCTGATGATGATTCTGGAATAGGGCTGTAATCCCCAATCAGAAATGCCCGATGACTTCCTTATCCTTGCTTTGTCCCCTTCCCTCAACCTTCCTAAACTGTCACATGCTTGTGAAATCTGCAGGCTCCTATTAGCCTGGCCTGCTCCTCTGCGTCTGCTCCCAGAGCGTGCTAACTAATCCCTGGGAAGCACATGTTCTCATGACCCCTGCAAGGTGGTGAGAGGCGTCAGAGGCAACAGCTATGTGTCTCTGAGGCTTGAATTCTCATATCCCTAATCTTTGGGCTCAGTCTCCTGTCATCAATTCCTTTACTCACTATTGGCAGGCGAGTGTCATCTGTTTTATTTCGTAATATTATCCTGTCAGGATGAGAAAGACAAAACTCCGGGATGAATCGTGGGAGAGGCTTAGGGGCTCCTGGCTCCACCTACTGCCAGGACCCCTTCCCCATCTCCTTGGCAAGGGGCAACCCAGGCCTTTCTCGCGGACAGAGATGCTGCCCACTCTGCCCCTTTCCGAAGTTCATGCTCCAGAAGTGTTAGCCATTCTTCTGAATATGAACTTGAAAGCCATCTCCCTAGAACTTTCAGTAACTTGATGATTCTCTCTCTGGCACTCAGAATGACTTTAGCCCTCTCATATTTAAGTTCTCAAATTTTTTGTGCTCCATCCCCATCTGCACTTGCAGCCTTCTCCCCCTCCTCCACCCCACCCCTAGGGTATACGTTTATAGTGGGTACAATTATTCCTCACAGGATCTGGTCTCCAGGCCTTCATTTCCCTGTTGCTTGCTTCCAGATACACTTGAGTTTGTTAACGTCACTCAAAAAATTGATATTGGTGGGTTAACAGAGTTTTCTAGATGCTCCCTGAGTGCCAAATCCAGCAAGTCTATCAGCATTCTCAAGGAACCTAAGTGGACTTTTGTTACCTATTCACCTTCCCACTGAACTGTACAAACTTAAATTTCAGAATCTAAGGGGCTACAGAGTACAGGAGAATTGGTTCTTAAATTTCTTGGTATCCCCAGCCCCCCGCACCCCCAGCACAAAGCCTGTAACCAGCAGGCAATTAGTAACTATATGGTCAATCAACGAATTCATCTGTTCAATAAAAGCAAGCTAAGCTTGCATTTAGTTCCTTAGCAGTATGTTGATACTTATAATTAACTGAAATCTGATGGTCTATTTCATATGAACTTCCATAAGGATAATCTGTCACTTCTACTTGTACTGTTTGCTTTCCTTAATGTAAATTTAGGATGTGGCATTTGTGCAACAAACACATGCTTCCAGAATTTGGTGGCTTAAAACAACAATGATTTATTATTTGTCTCAGTTTTGTTGGTAGACTCAGCTAGGAGCTTGGCTGGGGCTGGAATGTGCAAGATGGCCTCATCCTGGTGGCTTCTTGTGGCTCCCCGTCATTCCGTGGTCTGGCCTGAGCTTTTTTTATAGACAGAAAGCTGGCTTTTAGGAGAGAGTGTGCCAAGAGCACAGTCCCCAATGTGCAAGCACCTAGTAAACCTCTGAGTGATTCCCTCTAATGTCTCATGGGTCAAAGCAAGTTACCTGATCAAACCCAGAGTCAATGTGGGAGGTGCAGTTCATTGCGGGCCACCAATGTCACAAGGTCTACCATGTTTATCCTTATTCAGTTTCAGTGCTATACTTTTGAGAGGGTGTACTTTTTCCCTCATGTCTATATAAAATTCAAGTTTTTCTAGACATGAGCAAGCCTGATGATGCTGAAGACGATGCATCATTTATTGTCTACGGTGTGCCGGGTTGTTCCTGACATATTTACTAGTATGACTATCCAAAAATAAATAAATAAATAAAATCCCAAGGACAGAACTATTGTGCCCATTTTTAAGATGAGAAAAGTGAGAGTCAGAGAACCCAATTAGCTGAAAGCAAGATTTCAACCTAAGTCTCTAACCCCAAAGCATTTTTTAAAAAGTCGCTGCACCACACATCTCTAAGTCTGAACTTTTGACTCAAAGAAATATACAATTTCCTGCAAAAAAATGTTTTTCAGACTCTAATAAAGAACCCAAAAAGTCAGAAAAAGCAAAATAACTTTTCTTTCTCTAGGGTTCCTTAAATGATTAAATCTCATTTTGTCCTAGGGTATTTTGGTATCCTTTGTTTAATACAGCCAAGTCCCCTGAGTCATGAAGGAGCCCTAAAGTGCTGATCATACAGTAGGGCTGGGATGTTTAAATATCTGAATGGAGGTTCTGATAAGGCTTTATACACACAGCTATAAGGCAGGGTTCGTACACAAAACAGCTTGGTTTGAACTTGAAGTCAATCTTAACTCCATCCATACTGTCTGAATTGCCAGCCTAATTGGCCTCCAAGTAGAGAACTATGCTTTTTTCTTTATCTACTCTGGTAAATTATTAAAGGGCTCTTCTGCCTAAGGGGAGATCATTAACTACCTGGGAAGCTGCAGAAGGCATCTGGCAGGTGCAGCGAGGTGAACCAGGGCAGCTCCGCTTAGGATGGCAGAACTGGGCTTCCTCAGGGGGCTTCCACTGGTCAGCCAGAAGGAGGGAAAGGCCACCGCGGAGCAGGGCGGGTGGGGCCAGGGCCAGTGGGCAAGAATGGAGGCAAGATTGAGGTGGGGAAGAGGGCCTCTCCTGTCTAACCTGAAAACAGATGTTAAACTCATTAGGTACTAAAAATCCCATTTGCCTATTGAATATGTGCCACATGGACCTGCATTAACCCACCCTCCCAGCTTTCTCTCTTGGAGGGTGAAACTACTGGGTGACAGCCCTGTTACATGAAGCTTAAGCTACTGCCAGATTGGTCACTGGAGAAACATTTGTGTAGGTGAGCAGGAGAAGTGGGCGGGAGTATTGAACCTCACCTAACCTTTTCACCAGTCCAACTTCTTCAGGTCACAGGTGAGGTGACATGAAAGGTTACTTGACATGGTCAAGGCCACCAACTTCATTATTGCCAGAGATGGGACAAGAGCCCATACCTCCCGACTCCAGGGCAGGGCTTTGCTCAGCGTTGGTGCGGGTGCCAATCCAGTAGCTTTAATTAGTGTGTTGGGCGGATAGTTGAAGGCACTTTCCCCCACGAAGTCAGGGGCCTGGAGTATCTAAATCCTGGCCTTCAGAACAATGACTCACAGCTTAATTAGTCCTGTGTCTTCATGCCATCCTTCACTTATTGTTCCTTTTGGAAAGTGGTGCAGCTCTTAGAGAATTCTCTTGCCTGTGATTCTGCTCTCCCAGTGTTTCCATCCACAAAATGGGCCCAAGGACAACCACCTTTCACTCCTTCCCTGCGCAGGAGTCTGGGAAGGATTCCTGAGGCAACTTCATGACTTCTCCATGACTCACCTGTGGTGCCGGAACTCAGGCTCAGGCAGCCTCAGGTTTCTCTGACCTTGCAATGCATACACGAGAAAATCACACACGAGAAGTCAAAACTTAGTGGATGGGTACTGGCCCTTTGTGAGTGGTTGAACACCATACCAACTATAGCGTTAAACTTGGTGATGAAAGGGCTGGATAGAGGTAGAAGCCAGGGAGAAAGATTTGCCCATGATTCTTTAAACTTACTTAATAAAGATGTTAATTAATCTCACTGAGAACGGTGTTCAGGGTTGAACGTCCCTGTACTTCGAAGGTCACCATCTGTGGGAGAGGCAGATAAAAGCAAATCATTTTAATTCACAAGGAATGTGAGGTGTAGGAGGTTGCATGGCACGAGAACCCACATCTCCCACCTCCCGGGACAGGACTTTCTCCTCCACCCTGGAGCTGTTACCAGCCTCAGAAGGTGTAACGAGTGGTGGACGGGGCAGAACATGTGGAAAGCACTTTTCTCTGGGGGCCAGGAGTTTTGGGAGTGAGAGCAGCGTGTGCAAGTCCTGTGGAGCCAGACCTGGAGCAGTCGGAGGAGACGGTGTGTCAGCTGAGCCTTGGAGGACAAGCTGACAAAGGCTTCGGGAAAGGCATTGCAGGCAGAAGGAACAGCCTGAGCAAAGCGAGGAGGCACTGAGGGCGACCGTGAGCCGTTCTGGCTGGAGGTCTCCTTCACCCCCACACAGCACACACAGGAACCGGTGAGGAGCGCCTGCCCTCACCTTCTTCCTCGTGGGGGGCCTCCCAAGGACGCCAGAGCTCTGCCTCGGGGCTCCCATTGTCTGAGGTCACCGAGCCTCCTGAAGGTATTTCAGGAATGTGGAGGCCTGACTCACTCTCTTCCTTGAGTTCACAGTCTGAAGTTCATAAAGCCGCTTTCCTCTTTAGTCATTCTTATTCAAACATCGGCCCACATGCTTCACAGATGGAGCTGGCAGGAGGAATCCGGGGACACATTTTTTTTTTTGCTCAGGATGTGAAAGTAGATGAGGAGTTAAGGAGAACAAGGAGAGATTATTCACCGAGAGCTGAGAGCCGGCGCCTTTGGCGGGGGGTCTGAACGCACAGAGCACGGCTGGCTTGTTCACAGAGCAGAGACCCCTGGGCCTCAGTTCTCTCCTCTGTAAACAGGGACAATAACTACACCTACTTCAGAGGGTCGTGGTGTGGATTAAGGGAGTGAATCCCCGTAAAGTACCTAGAAGACGGACTGACACGTAATAAGCATCCAATAAATACTAGTTTATTATCAATATTATAGCTCACAGTTGGCAGAGAGTGAATTTTCTAAACACAAAGTGATAGGGGAGAGGAAGTCTTCTGGGAACAGCCCTGTGTGGGTTAAGCCTGAAGGGAAGTGTCCCCTGCAGTGTACGGAGCGGTCTGGACAGGAGGGCCTTGGCCATGGCATGTACACCGTGAGAAGGGCAGTGCCGAGGCTTGGAAGAGAAGACACCCAAGTGTTTTAGGACCAGATGCCAAAGATAAAGTTGCAACTGAAGTACTTCTTCCAGGTTGGAAAAAAGGTATCAAAATATCCAGAGAATAAACACAGAGGAGACAGCTGGAGCGTGGGCTGGGCATACAAGTGGCCCACTGCAAGGTTCCACATTGGTGTTATTCACCTTGTTTCTCCAGCTGCCGAGGGAGCAATGAAATGAACAGATCAGAGGCCCTGTCTTCCTCCTTTCTGACCCCAGATGCTTTAGAGGATTGAAGCTGCCAGGAAACTTCCAGATCAAAACGCCCATCCACAGGGCCTCGGAGCTGGCTTTCAGATCTGCCCTAGAACACACCACAGCTGTCTTGATGCCAAGGTTTGGGTCTACGCGGTCTTACCACCGCTGGAATTCTACGTGGACATTGCGAACCTCTCTCTGCCTTTCAGAACATTCTGCAGGGACTTCTCGCTCTCCTGCCCAGCTGAGACAAGGCCCTCGGCACCCTAGTGGAGACAGAAGGGGAAGCACACAGCCCCATGGAGCCTCGGGGATTCATTTTACTAGCAAGTTGCTTTCTTTCCTCCTTCTCCCTCAGCCCCCCAGTCCCCATCCCTCCCTTCTCTCCTCCCCACTCTAATTGGAAGGGGCCAGCACCTGCCACTGGGTGCATCTGTCATTACAGTGACCACAGAGTAAGGACCCTGCATGAATTTGAAAGGCCCTTAAAAAAAAAAGTAAAAATAGTCCTAGTGGAAGAGATGATTTAAGGGTTTCACTGAAGGGAATTGAAAACAAGTATTACTGGCTCGAAGAGAAAGATGATTGAATAGATAGGAGGGGAAGGCAATGTCTGTCCTATTTTCAGACCAACGCTCTCTTGCTTCATGAAGAGGAACTGGAGAGTTGAGACAAGGTGATTCTTAAAAGAAGGAACAGTTATTAGATTCCTTACTATTAATCATTAAAATTCCTCAATTTTTTATTAACTAGTCCCTCCCTCCCCCAATAACAAAATACATGCTTATGGCCAATACTGTTAATCTAAACTGTGGAGAAGGGAATGAGGTGAAAAGTAAAATTCCTTTTCTCCATTCCCACACCCTCTTCCCCACACCTCCCTGAGTCCCACTCCCCAGCAGAACCTACGCTTAACAGTTTCTTCCCCATCTTTCCAGATTTTTCCGTGTACATTCCAACCTCTTCTCGCACTACTCTCCTCCTTACTCACCCACAGGAGGCCTTCAAACTCAGGCTCTCTCGGCATTCTACTTCCTGTGTCAGGAAGGCTCTTTTTTGTCTTTGTATGGCTGGAGCCTTCAGTGTCCTGCTACTGCCTGCTCAGAATCGTCATCTCCTCTGTGACCTCTCTGTGTAAACAGGGATTCCCATCGTCACCACCGTTCTCTACCCCACACTCTGTGCTCAGCACTGTCCACCCAGCCCTTAGCACGATGTCCAGCACAGAGAAGGTATTTGATAAATATGGGATGGATACATGGGTGAGTACATGAGGTGCACACACACGTAGATTCTTTCCACAAAATAAAAATGGGATGATATTTCACATGGAATTCTACGATTTGCTTTTCTAAATCACAACATGTAAAAATGACAAAAATTAACATTTCTTAAGCACTGACGTTTCAAGGACTATTCTAAGCTCTTTACATGTATTCTTTCATTCAGTTAGTACTATCCCACTTTACAGATGAGGAAACAAAGAAATGGAGACACAGGGAGGTTAAGTAACCACCTAAGGTCACACAGCTTGCAAATGACAGAGCCAGCACATGTACATTTACCTCATCTAAAAAGGACTGCTTAGCTTCAATTAATATATTTAATTTTTTTTTACTTGTGGCAAAATATAGATAATATAAAATTCATAAAGTTTACTATTTTAACCATTTTTAAGTATACAGTTTAGTGGCATTAAGTACATTCACATTGTCATGCAACCACCACCAACAGCCCTCTCCAGAACTTTATCTTTCCAAATTGAAACTCTGCACCCATTAGGCAAAAGCACCCCATCCCTTCCTCCTCTGAGCTGCTGGCAACTACCATTCTGCTTTCTGTCTCTATGAATTGACTAGTCTAGGTACCTAACATAAGTGGAATCATACACTATTTGTCCTTCGGTGGCTTATTTCACTGAGCATATTGTCTTCTTTAATTAACATTTTAATGAATAATTTTATTGAATAAAATATTCAATCGCATGATACATAATTCAAAAGGCACAAAAAGACATAAAGAGCAAGTTCTCCTATCTCTGTCTCCAGGCACCCCAGAGGCAAACACTCTTCCAGTATTCTTCCAAAGATGTTCTCTGCATATACACTCATATGCCTATGCATTATTTTAATACAAATAATGGTATAATCTATGTGCTGTCTTGTTTCTGCATCTCCCACTTAACTGTTGTATACACCTTGGATAATGCTCCATGTCACTGTCCATTGAACTGCCTCTCAGTAAGTTATTTTTTATTGCAATATCCTATCTAATATGGAGGGAATATGCTAATTGACTGCCACACCCTCAAAGATGGTGGTGCCCACAGCCACAAGATGGCGGCGCCCAGTCCCCTCAGCCCTGCCAGGCCTGCCTCCCAGCCACCCAGGGCCGCCCAAGGCTCAGGTAACCAGGGCCGGCCGAGGCTTGCGCTGCTGGCAATGGCAGCAGCAGAGGTGTGATGAGGGCATCGCCTTCCCCTGATCATCGGGTCACCTCCCGCCCCTGAGGGCTCCCAGACTGTGAGAGGGGGCAGGCCAGGCTGAGGGGCCCCCCCATCCAGTGCATGAATTTTCATGCACTGGACCTCTAGTAATACAATAAAGACAAGTGCATATAGCCCTAACCAGTTTGGCTCAATGGATAGAGTGTCGGCCTGCAGACTCAGGGGTTCCAAGTTCAATTCTGGCCAAGGGCAGGTACCTTGGTTGTGGGCACATACGCAGTGGGGGAAGTGCAGGAGGCAGCTGATTGATGTTTCTCTCTCATAGATATTTCTGACTATCCCTCTCCCTTTCCTCTCTGTAAAAAATCAATAAAATATATATTTTTTAAAAAAGACAAGTGCATATAACGTAAGTGCACAGCTGGTTGAACTTTCACAGACTGAACACACACCCATTTAACCAGGACCCTGATCAAGAAATGGAACATTACCAGTTCCCCAAACGTCTCCCCTGTGCTCCTTCCCACCCCACCCCCTCACCAAAGGTAAACACTCTCCTGGCTTCTTAACACACTAGATTAGCTTGGCCGGTTTGTGTAGTTTTATAAAAAGAATCATACTGTTCATACTCGAACGTCTGGCTAATTTCATCCCCCATTATGCTGGTGAGATTCATCCACGGCACCAAATTTCAGCTGATGCTTAATAGTACCTTTGAAGAAGTCAAGTCCCTTGTTGCTGCTGCTGAGACTTCCCCTGCTTGCTTGAGGTTTGGTATGTATGCTCTCTCAGTCTCACCCTCACAGCTCTTGGGCTTCTCTGAAAAGCTTTGTAAATGCCTTAAAGAGTTGGCAGAGAGCCAACATTCACCTGTAGCTAATGATGAAAAAGCCTTTGTGGAGATTTGTGTAGAAAGTTCTATAGGAGTGAAGAGAGGGCAGCCTTCCTGCTGGTCAGCATCTTTGTGGCCACAGCTCAGTAAGACATGCTCCTTTAAACACACACACACACACACACACACACACACACACACACACACTTCCATTGATTTCAGAGAGCAAGGGAGAGGGAGAGAGAGAGAGAAACATCACTGATGAGAGAGAATCATTGATCAGCTGCCTCCTACACGTCCCACACTGGGGATCGAGCCCACAACCCGGCCATGTGCCCTGACCAGGAATTGAACCGTGATCTCCGGTTCATAGGTTGACGCTCAACCACTGAGCCACGCCAGTGGGGCAAGACACGCTTCTTGAGGTGTCATTCACTCAGCCAAGAACTCAACTCTAGTTCCCTAAACACAAGGAATCATGACAAAGCACTGGTTTGCAAACGTTACTTTGAAAGCAGAGTCAAAACTCTTTATAAATAAAGAGCAAAGCAGCTTTAACTAATATCAGCAAAGGGTCTAAGAAAAGAGATGCAGCTAATGTATTCCATCTGTTTGCTCTCTTGTGCCCTAAGACTGAGGACAAAGTGCCAGCTGGGGAAAGGGATCATAACACACAGGGCAGGAACAAGTCACAAACAAGTTTGTGTTTCCCAAACTGTCCAACCAGTCCCCAGCCTCACTCTCATCCCTAGTCTGGCCATGACAGGAGCATCTATTTCCAGATATGAGCTGGTAAGCAGCAGAACCAATCTGCACAGCCGTGTGGAACCAATCATCACTGATTGGTTCGGGAGGCAGCACACAGGACTGCATTCTTGTGGTTCACCCATTCAGAAGGGCCTTCCCCGAGCACCACATGCGGCCTGCACTGGGCCCAGCAGAAGAGGGGGAGGCCAAGGATGTCCTCTGCCCTTTGGCAGACTGTTTTGCCAGAACAATACTGCACTTCTTGCTTTGGCACATTGCATTCCCTCTCCCCACATGAGCCTTGCCCTGGAAGGCTTCATTGCATGAACCCCAGAAGACCTCTTCTCTATTTATGGAGAAAAGAATGGAGAGGAGGAATGGCATAGGGAAGGTTTTCATAGGGGCCTCCAAGCTCAACTGGCTGGAATCTGAAGAGGGCAAAAAAAAAAAAAAAAAAGGAATGTTAATCCTCAAAGACTGAACAGAAGCTAAGCAAACATCGGGTGACAGAGCAAACACACAGGAAATATGACCTGTGTGCCCTTGGAAGGGTTATCATTCTTGAATTAGTCTTGAAATGGAAGGAGGTTCTTACTGACTCTGGGGTATCTGAATCCCAGTCTGCGCAAAAGCTTCAGTCTTGATTCCTGGGAGAACAGCATCGAGTGCAAGGGTCAAGGAATTTCAGAGCTGGGGTGGGTGTCAGAATCGGTTTCCCGTGAAAAGAAGTTCCAGGAATCAACAGTAGCTGGCAGCAGATAACCTCTGCAGGCTGCTTAAGGATTGCAGGATCCTTGACCATTAGTCAGAAGGTTAATTTAGGGATGGCCTAAGGCTGAGTCGTTCACTTTCCAGATGAGGAAACCGAGGTCCGGAAAGGATAAGAGGATTGTCTAAGGTCACACAGCTGGTTCACAACACAGCTGGGAGCAGAGCCATGGTGAGCTGACCTTCATTCCCACGCCTCAGTCTATGTGTAACCCAAGATCAAAATAGTTGTGGGGGGCGGGGAGGGGGCAGAAAAAAGGGGAAAAAATGATGGGCTTTGAAAGTCATTAGTAATCCTATCATTAGACACAAGGCATCATTAGCCAGCTAAATATGCTAATATCCTTAATGTGAGAGGCAATATCTGTTACACTAATGAGGTGACTGGTACCATTAACGACTCAGCCTTGGGCTATCCCTAAGATAATCTTCTGACTAATGGTTAATGGCAGACATTTTTTTCAAGTTTAGGGTCCTAGAGAAGAAACACGTATAAAAAGAGATTTAGCCGAAACCGGTTTGGCTCAGTGGATAGAGCGTCGGCCTGCGGACTGAAAGGTCCCAGGTTTGATTCCGGTCAAGGGCATGTACCTTGGTTGTGGGCACATCCCCAGTAGGGGGTGTGCAAGAGGCAGCTGATCGATGTTTCTCTCTCATCGATGTTTCTAGCTCTCTATCCCTCTCTCTTCCTCTTTGTAAAAAAAAAAAAAAAAAAGAGATTTACACACACATATCCTGTCTAAACACACACCTTGGCCATTCTGTTATGTAAATTGAATGAGTGAACATTGAATGAGTGAGTAAACATTTATCCCTTAATTTTGCCAGATAGAAAAAACTTCAATTGAATTATACACAGAATGATGACAAAGTTATATGGTTTGTGGTTTAAAAACAAAATTGGTTAGGTCCCTCTCCCCCTTTCCACAATTGTATTAGTTTTTAAAAAGTGACATGAGTCATAATGAAGGTGTTGAACAAGCAGATGCAAAGACAAAAGTCCATTTAGTCAGCCCTGGCAGGGTGAAGTGCCATTTGCCCAATTGCGAGTCCCGGTTTGGGGCAAGGAAGAAAGGCATGCCCATGAAAACCATAAGTGAGCGGGTATATTTAAATTTCTGAGGGCCCTTCAAGGGGCTAAGAAAAACTAGAATGCCAGTTTGAGAGAGGATACAGACTCCTCATTGTTTCCTAATGTAGGTTAGAACATCAACCATCTAGAGTGCTGAAAGAGACCTCTTGTATTCTATTCAAAATAGATGAATGACATACATAGGTCTAGAAGGATCTCAGAAATCACCTAATCCAGCATCTTCGTTTTCCAGATCAGAAAACAGAGGCCCAGAAATATCCAGGAACTTGATTAAAGTTGGCACAAATTCTCAGTGTGGTTTGCCAACCTCTACTGTGTGTCTTGGAGAGGGGAGCTGGGGTGAGGCTGGGCCAGACGGCATTCCAACCGGTCTGTGAATCTTTCAAAGTGCAAGCCACACAAAAAGTGTACATTGGAGTTCTACTTCCCTGGAAGATTCCAGTCTACGGGAATTCACTCGAAGACTCATATGAAGATTTTAAAATGTTACAATGATAATAACTATCCAGCCCTTCAAAAGTGTGCATTCAGAGTGGGGAGTAGGTGTGAAGACGTTGGAGATGGGTCCTCTGTCTTCTCAGAGGGGCTGGAGCTCAGAGGGGCTAGACCACTGTTCCCGGGGATTAGAGCCAGAGGCTGAGAGGCCACAGTGCTCCAGCCGGTGAGTGCCACCAACTTGCTGCAACGCGGCCTCTTCATTTCCTTTGACATCGGAAGTCTATTTTCCAATGACCATCCAGTTTGATGACAACTGTCCACAAAACCAACACCCGAAAGTACCTGGGGCTTAAGGCCCAAAAGATAGTTTGATGAATGAGACTACACTCTTGGAGCATAACTGGGACCACTAACACCGCTCCATACGAATGGCTACCATGTTATTGAGCACTTACTAGGAACGGGGCTCATGACGTGTTGTATTGTTTCCTCTCAGCAACAGCAGGGCACACCAGGGGTCATAGCTCCCTGTTTCAGAGACTGGAAAGCAAAGGTCAGCCAGCAAGCGGCAGACTGGTTAAATCCCTGACTCTCCGGCTCCGTTCCCCTGCCTCCTGGCGCAGGGCCCAGGCAGGTGAAGTGGCACCCATGACTCCTGTTGGTCCAGATGTTAAGGTACAGTCAAGAGCCTTCTTAATTCCAATATTTGTTTGGGGGCCTGTTTTCTGAAGCTTCATGTTTGTTTGTCATTCATACATACGACTTCCTTCGATTTCTCTGCAAATTTCCACCAAATAAAACCATATGCACTGCCATAGCAACATTGCAACACAAACATGGTGTAATCTTTGTCTATTGCAGTACACAACTTGAAAGTTTTTTTAATTAAAAGAAAAAAAAAAAAAAACACACCAACTACATCTGTATACAGTTGAACCTGGTCCCATGGCAACAAACACAAACATCAACGTGGGTTCGTTTCTTTAAATCTTTCCTGGTGTTCTCTTTTCTTTGCTGGTTGATCGTTTTTAGAACAGAAACCGGGGTTGCAACACTTGTGACTAAGCCGGCCCCAGCTCGGCGAGGGACGAGCCGCCAGCCCCGCGGAGGGCCTCGGGCGGGAGCAGGGCCGCTGCTGGGCCCAGGAGCTCTCACCGCCGGCGCTGGACACACGCAGAGACGGGGCTGCGTCCCGGGCCTGGTGGAAGCCAGAGGGTGGCTCAGCGAGGTCAATCAGGCCCCTGCGGGAGGCCGGCCGACCCCACCACGTGTGGCTGTGGGGGAGGAGGCGGCCGCCCTCACTGCCCCCGGAGGCTGCGATGTCCCGTCCCCGCCGGCACCTCGCTGTCTCCGCACGCCACCGCGGGGTGTGCCGCGTCCCATGTGACCCTCCCGGCGGTATCGCTCCTAGTCACCGTTCACAAATGACAGCCTCCAGCGTCGTGGAGGAGAGCTATTTGCCCAAGCGGACAGGCTGGGGAGGGATGTCAAACCGGGACTCTCCTTTCTCACTCTACTTCTTTGGCTCCTGACCCCGAGCGCGCTGGGGACCTACGGCTCTCCTATGGGACCTGGGATGTGACCCCCTCCCACAGCAGCCCGGGCGGGGGTGAGGACGCCTCCAGGGAACGGGGCCTCCGTAGACGGGCTGTGCGAAGTGAGGCAGGTAAAGGCGGGTTTGGCTGCAGTCCCGGCTCCTCCCCTCTGACTCTCCTTCCTCCTGGAGCCCCGGCTTTGGAAGGCTTTCTACATTCTCCGAACAGAAATGCAGACATTCTCAAGCACCCAGGCAATTGGGGCTGAGCGTTGATTCGCTCCGGTTCTATGGTGGAAGGTCCCCCACGCACTAGCTGGAAGCGGGAGGACTCACGCGGTAAATGTCATTCTCCGTGTTTCAGGTTCATGGACCAGACACACTGCCGGGACCAGGTGGCAGCACCCTAAGAAAGGTAGCGCCTTGGACTTGTGCTGAGGTGAGGGGCAGCCAACGGGCCAGAAGAAAACCTACCATTTCTGGAAACTTACCAGGTGCCAGGTGCTCTGAGAAGCTCTTTATAACACTTCATCCTCACAGACCCAAATGTATTTTTTATTGATTTCAGAGAGGAAGGGAGAGAGAGGGAGGGATAAAAACATTCATGATGAGAATTATTGGATCAGCTGCCTCCTGCACGCCCCCTCCTGGGGATTGAGCCTGCAACTGGGGCAGGAATCAAACTCTGACCTCCTGGTTCACAGATCGGCACAACCGCTGAGCCACACGGGCTGGGCAATACTATTATTCTTGTTCAATGCCTGAGAGATCCAAAGCTTTAAGAGGCAGTCTGTCCTGTCCAATGGCAGAGCTGGTTCGGCCCAGGGCTTCAGACTCAGAGCCTGCTCACCACTGATTTCCCCATAGAAGGTGGTCGGGGCCATTCCAGGGGGACACTCTAATAAGGTCGTGCCAGGAGAGCACATATTATTCCTGACTCTCAGGTGAACTTGAACCAGCTTTAGGATATGAAAGGGAAGAGGAGTGGGAACAGCCCGCACTTCTTGTCCAAATTCAAAGGGGATCCAAGGTTCAGTCAGGAAGGCTCTTTTTTTAACCAATTGTTTTTTATTTTCAGAACTGAAGTGGAAATGACCCAGTGAGGAAGGAAAATGAGCGTAGCTTGCCCTGATCACACAATTCAGACATATACGCTGGCCAAAGGGACATCACACCTCCCCCCATCTCCCTTCAGAGAGAGAAGGAACTTTTTGAGCTGGAAGCCTATGAAAGCATTCCACGGGGGAATTCTCTGACCCTGCTGAAGGGACACTGTGAGAAACCTTGTTCCTTAGAATGCAGCTACACAAAGGGTTTTGTGCAAATACCGAGCCATTATTCTACAAATGCAAAGAAGCGTCGGGGGTGGTATGTGAACAAAGGCTGGATGGAGGATGCACGCCCAGATGCTGTCTTGGCCAGGTTACAATTTGAATGATCTAATGTTTTCTGGCTCCTTCTTGCTTTGCTTTTCCAATTTGGTTTGAATATTTGCGTTACTATATTATTTTCCCTGTACAATCGCTGTTGTCTGTGCACAATTAGGTCATTTTCATAGTTGGGTAAGGAGATGCTTCAGACGTGAGATGAGCTACAGGTGGTAGCTGGCTTCCCCGTGGGGATCTAACTATGCCATCCTGTTGGTTCCAAAGGCCCTACCTACCTCCAGGAAATGGAAGTTTTAATGTAGGTCATCTGACCAAGTGGAAAGAACCAGGACATCCCTTTGTAATGGTGGGTAAGCACATCTTGTTTCTATAAGTTTCGGGGTGATTTGCTGATCTAATCATACTGGTCCTTGGGCCAAATCTAACCCTGTATTGTTATGCTCCAGACAAAAGAAAGGGCTGTTTCCTGGCAGCCTGTGCCTTCTTGGTCTGTGGAAGTTCTGCTGAAATAGACCCTGGGCAAGGGACAAGGAAAAGGAAGTGACAGGGTGAGGAGGAAGGGCACACTGCCCCCAGAGGTGAGCCCAGAATTCATGTAGATGTTCAAGCCAGTACAGAGGCTGGACACTGACCTAGGACTTTGAAGAAAAAAAAAAAAAAAAGGAAATAAAAAAGAATGGAGGCTTCTTTTGCAAATGAAAGCTGCTTAGGGCCCTGCTCACCAAGTGCGTTATACCTCGGCGGTGTAAAACCTCACTAACACACACCCTACCTACCCGGCTTTCTCAGCTATCTGGACTTTGTGGCCCTTTGGGCAAGACCAAGGCTAAAAGTTTATATTGGTGCTACCCCTGAAGTAAGTTGGGGTAAACAAATGGGAAGGACAGGCTATGATTCAAGTTCCCTGTGGAAACCCCCTGACTCTTAAAGTGCTTTCTAACCAGACATGACTGTCCCCAGCTCACTGAGTGCCCCCTTTGGCAGGCCCATCTCTCTGGCTCAGTGTTCTCATTGGTTCCTGTGTGCTTCCTCTCGGTACCTTAGACCTCCATCTATGACATTGGCCTTGTTTCTCCTCTCTTCTTTCCTCTTTGTACCCAATTCATTAGCTATTTGATCACTAGATATGTGATTACCTCCTATGTGTCAGACATGCGCGAGGTGCTGGAGTTACAAGTGAGTATGGAGCCTCTGCTCTCATGGAGCTCACAGTCTAATGAGGAACACTGATATTAAAGTGTGATAGATGACATGGAAGGGAAACCCAGGTCCAAGTGTTGAGCAATGGCTGGATGATGGGGCTGCGAAGACTCAAAGAGATGGATTACCTTATCCAAGCTCTCACAGATGGCTGATGACAGAGTTGGAACTAACGAGATCATTCAGGAACAGAAGCCTGGCCTCCTGCCACCACCTCCTTCCTGAGGCTGCCCAGGGCCCCGCAGTCAGAAGGAATCTTTTCTGGTTCTTTCTCATCCAGTTGCACATAGTTCAAACTCACCCTTCTCCCTAGACTAAGTTATTCCCACCCCAGTAAAATCCACATTCTGGCCATTCATTAAAGCCAGAGGTCAGCCCTCTAAGAGAGGTCATCTCTCTCTCAAGAATTGATGTGCTGTTAAACTTAGCTGATAGATCTAAAGGTGCTTTGAGAGCTAAAATACAATACAAAACTAAGCTACTAAGTAACATATTAATTCAATCAATGAAGCAGTCAAGGGATTAATCACTACTCAATACTAGGTTCTGTGGGCGTGAGGCTGTCTTCATGTATAGTATGTCCCCATCCTTAAAAGAATGTATGGACAAGTTGATGATACAAGTTTAAAAGGGGAAGAAAGTAAGCATTTGTGAAGTGTTATGTGTGTTGTGCCATTATCGGCTGGTCCTTATAGTATAATCCTCAAACTAGTTCTTATTCAATGTGTGGATGGAATGCCCTCTCGCAATCACTGTCTGTTCAAGCACAATATAGAATAAAAACTAAAAGGTTTGGATCAGGACTCAGACTGCTTGAATTTGTATCTAGGTACTGCCAGTAACTTTCTGCAAGACTGGGAAAATTGCTCAAATTTTCTGTGTCTCAGTTATAAAATTGAAATTCTAAGAATAGAACTAATCTTATGCTTTGTTTTTAGGATAAGGTGACAATGCATGTGAAGTGCCCTGCACTATGGCATGGTCCAGAGTAGCATGAGATAAAAGTTAGGTGTTATTCCCCCATTAGAAACGGTAACTTTTACCTCTGCATCCTCACATCACCGTGAGCATGCCTCTCAGCACATTTTTATGTGTACCTGGTTATTAGGTCTTACACAGAAAAACCAATAAATGTTGAAGGTTGGATGAGTGGATGTTTCTGTCTCCCAGAGCTAATCAGAAGCTCATGGAAGGCAGGAAGTATTGTGTTTCTAGCTCTAAGAAAGGCAGAACAGCCCTAGCTGGTTTGGCTCAGTGGATAGAGGTCAGCCTGCATTCTGAAGGGTCCCAGGTTCGATTCCCGTCAAGGGCACATGCTCAGGTTTTGGGCTCAATTCCCAGTAGGGGGCATTGGCAGGAGGCAGCCAATCAACGATTCCCTCTCATCATTGATGTTTCTATCTCTCTCTCCCTTCCTATCTGAAATCAATAAAAAAATATTTTTTTAAAAAGAAAGAACATCTGGATATTCTAGATAAAGTATAACAAGTATACTTTCAAATGCAGAGTTAAATTCTCATATAAATTCGGGCAATCCTCATGGACACACACACAGAGGGACTGGAATTCAAAGTGGTAAACTGCCACTGAAGTTCTGCTGCTTTGGGAAGTCTGTCTATCTTCATGACTTTGAGGCTTGGTTTTAGGGAGAACAGAGACAATTATTAGTGTCCACAAAAGATGGAGTTGAAACTGAGAATTCTGCATAAAGGTGAGACTCACAAAGGAATACTAAGTGAAAGGGTGGACTAGAAAAAAACCCCTGCTTATCTGTAATAAAGAAATGTGAGAAAACTTGTCTGTCTTGTCCTCAGCTCCTAAGATGTTAAAATCACAGACTTCCCCTGACACAGGTTCAGGACTTGAATTTATACTATCTACATGGTCTGGGAAACTTCAGCTGAAAAATTAGTTAAAATTAGTCTCAGGCTCATAGCATCACAGATCACCTAGCAGAAGGAGATCTTCTCTGGAGGGATAGATACCCATGCCTCCCAGGAGTCTAATTGATATGGCCTCACTAAACATGAGATCACAGTCTAAAATGACAAGCCACACTAGGAAACAAGTTACCATGAGTGAAAGTCAGTACAAACCACAATGACCAGAATTAGACACTGTGAGGGAGCACAGGAGACTTGATTGGAAAGTCTATAAGGAGGAATCTCCAAAAGGTCAGGGGCCCCTAGGGGGACCTTGCCGAAGGCGGCAGACCCTGTCTTGACTTTTCCAAACAAGTCTGAGCCCCCAGGTGTTTACTGGAATCCTTATGCTTAATCTTTCGGTGTCCTTGCTTAAAGGACACTGTAGACACATGTGTCCTCCCAAGAATACTTACCCTTCTGATTGTATCTAAAAGATAAACTTTTATCTCAAACTGCTGCTACAATAAAATCCTGAAGAGGCAGGTGAACGAGGCTATCTGGTTCCTTTAGCCAGGCCATCCCTTAGCCCTCTCTTTCACAGCAAACCTGTGTCAGAGTAATCATTCATCCGTCGTTCAGGGTCTGCTGGTCAGCCCCAGCAAGACACTATATAACAATTATTATATGCCAAATATAACTTGTTTAGATATTTAAAAAAATAAAAAGGGGAAATAAAAACATGAAAAAAACCCCACAAATAAATAAACCTAAAGAGACTAGGAAGAATTGAGAAAGAATCAAATACTACTTATGGAAATAAAAAAATATATAACTATTAAAATTAGAAACACAGTGAATGAATGAAAGTAGAACAGATATAGATAAGAGAGAATTAAGATACTTGAAGATGAATCTGAATAAATTACTCAGGACACAGCAAAAAAAGAACAGGTAAAGAAATGAGAAACATTAGATGTTAAAGGGGTCAGGAAGAAAAAAACAGAATGTGAAAAAAGCAATATTTAGAGAAAATGTTTAGAATGTCTCTGGAATTAAGGGCAAGAGGTAGGACTTGTTTAATCTTTGAATCTAAAGCACCTGGCAAGTGCCTAGTACATAATAGATGCCCAATAAATGTTTCTGAGTTGAATTGACCCATGTGCTCTAGCATTTGCTTGTCCATTATTTCATATACCTATTTATTTTTAAAAATATTCAGTAGAGATAGTTGTAAACAAAACCACTTTTGTCTTTATCAAGCTGTTATTCTGAATGAAGAAGACAAATAATAAACAAATACACAAATTAATACTCAAGATAATTCTAGATTTTGAGAAGTGTTATGAAGGAAATAAAAGGGTTATTTAATAGGCATATTGGAAATAGGAATTCAGTGAAGAACTGAGACCTCAGTGATAAGAAATCAAGTGAAAACATTCCAAGCAAAGGAAATAGCAAGTACACATGCCCTGAGTGAGAAATAACTTGGCATTTTTTGAGGAAAAGAAAGAAGCCATTGCATCTGAATCTCAGTGAGTGACATGGACAGTGGTATGCGATGTGGTCTGACAGGCAGGCAGGAGCAATGGGATTTTCTTTTTTTCCTAGGAGCAGCAGAAAGTCATTGGAGGGTTTTAAGCACAGGAGCATGTGCTCTGTCACCCTGGCTACTGCGTGGAAATGGATTGCAGTGGGGGCAAAAATGGAAGCAGGGAGCTTAGCTAGTGATATCAGTCATCCAGGCAAAAGGTTACAGCAGCGTGGACTAGGATGATGGCCATCAATATGGAGAAAGTGGATGGACTTAGATATATTCTGGAAGTAGAAACAGGGTATTTGAAGTAGATATAAAAGAGGAAGGAAAGGGAAAGAAGGGATCAAGCCTGATTCCTAAGTGTTTGGATTGAACAACGGGGTGAACAGAAGTTGTGTAATCTGGCTCCCACCCACTCCTGCCCACCAGCATTGTATCCAAAAGCTCCAAGGGAGTAGAGAGTCAAGAATATGACGCATCAGGCGGTACACAGAAAAAGGAGATCCCAGCATGAGGTAATGACCAAAAAATGCCAGAGCCCATTACATAAGTGAAAGTGAAACCTCTGAGGAACAAATAAACAAAGGGTATCATATTGATATAAAAATATAAGAAGCTCATTCTGTGGTTACTGACATACATCATTGTGGAAACAAAATCATGTCCAAAGTGACTCTGGTTAAACTTGGAACCAGATGACAGGAGCTTTAGGAAGTTTCAAAATAATCAAGAATAACTCAAACAACGTAGTGTTCTTCCCCAGGCTTATGGCTTAGAGAAAAGGGGCAAGCATCCATCTGGAGAGGAGGGCCAATTCAAGGGGACCCAATGACTCGAGGTAGTTCATATAAAAGACAGGAACTACTGCTGCCCAGAAAAAGGACTGTGCATTGACTGAAATTAGTCAGGATGCAGCAAGTCCATGAGACTATATAGTAGAATATTTTTTCTCCCAGCTCTATACATGCACACACACACATATGTATGTATGTATGTTAGTAGCATGCAGCTTGTGTGACAACCTTACTGTTGGTGTAATTTTGTTTTTATATTCTTATTTTTCTCTTATCCCCATTTTCTGATTTTTGAAAAACGGTGTATTTGACACACGATGTGTTTTGGAATGTAGTAGAAAACAAACCAATCAATAAACTCTCTGCCCAAACAAGGCAGCATGAAAAGCAGGCACCTAGTAGTATTATGACACCTCAATGAACCAAAGAGGTTCTAATTACTGTCTGTTAGACACTCACGTCAGAATCATTAAGTTCATTAGATAGATGGGAATCTTGCTTTGGCCATAACAGGATGCCAAATGAAAGGTTCATGAACAAACGGAGGAGGTATTCAGGTAAGAAGGGCAGAGCCAATAAAAATAATTGAATGCACAATTCCAGCTCCTGTAGGGGTTGATTTTCACCTGGCAGGGAGAGACTTCCAGGAGGAGCCGGTTTGGCCGGCTTAGGTGCACCTCTTACAGAGCACGGCTGTGCCCTGGGCATGGCGGTCTCTCAGATTCCACCCACTGGGATCGACCAGACTCTTCTCCAGACAAATGGGTCAAAACCACCTCTGACCTCCTGAAAGGTTACTTTGCCTGCTTTCTGAGTATTTGTATACATTTTAGTAGGTTTTATTCCTGCTTTCTCTGTGTGTGTGTGTGTTTAATTACAAAAGTAACTCTTTTTTTAAAAAATTATAAAAGTAATACAAAGGCAATAAGAATTAAAATAATACCAAAGTACATAAAATATAAAATCAATCTTTCATTTCTTTTTTATTCTTCTCCCATTCTATTGCTCTTCCCCATTCATCAAGAGTAATCACCAATAACTTTTTAAGTGTTCAGTATGAATACTTGTGGATCTCTGCTATGCACATTCAGACATAGTTCCATATATATATAGATATAGATGTAGATATCTACATATCTACATCTATATTTTTATATCTACATATCTATATCTATAAATGCCTACATTTGTAAAGTAGGTATATAGCTTTAGTTTTTAAAAAATGAAAATTATATTCTCACTATTTTGTAACTTGCTTTTTGCACTCAGTAAGATGAAAGAGTACCTTGGTTCACATTCTCATCAGCAATGGATATTGCCAGTTTTCAAATTTTGGCAGAACTGATTAGCAAGAGCATGGTACTTATTTTAATTTGTCTTTACCTGATCAGTAGTAAGACTAACCATTATGTTTAGTCTTTCCTTTTACTATGGCTGCCATGTAAGACGAAGCAGAGCCCTAAGAAGATCCACATTTGAATGTTACATGCTTCCATGTTAGGAAAGGGAGTCAAAATTGATTTCATAGCAGGCATAGTATGGCTGGGGTCACCTCCACACAGCAAACGTTTTAAGTTTCTTGGTCTCTGTGCTCGAGTCAAATTCTAGGGAGAAAGATCCTTATTGGCTTAACCGGGCCTCAAGGGAAGACAGGCTCTTGATTATATTCCCAACAGACTTACTCTAACAGGAAGGAGATTCTTCCTCAAAAGGAAGTTAGGGTATTGTTAGGAAGTGAAATGGATGCTAGTCAGCACAAAACAAAACAAAACAAACAAAACTATTTTCTACATTAGCAATTTTCAACCAGTGTGCCAGAAGAATTTTTAAAACATGTAATACCTGACTATTTAGTCAGGGTCACTGACCTCTTTTCACTTAGATTGTCAAATAAAAAATAAATGACAACAGCCAACACAACAATAGCTCTCCAGTGTGAATGTGAATGAATCAAACTGTTTTCTATACCTATGTTTTTTGTTCAAATCGGCAAAAATATATATTTTTTGGTGTGCTGCAGAATTTTTGTAATTAGTTTATGTGTGCCAGGAGGTGGAAAAGATTGAAAATTGCTGCTCTACATTAAACTTTCCAATTGCCATTTCTTCTTTTCACCTTGCAAACCTGTCCAGTTCCCACAGACAATTTGATAGATAGCATGCTGCTCACATCCAGAATGGTAGCCCAGGGGTCAGAAAAATGGAAATCATCACATTGTCTGTATTTTGTGCTCAAGTACTTTTCAGTATTCCAGGCCTGGGATCAAAATATTTAAGTCTTAGCCCGGCCTGTGTGGCTCAGTGGTTGAGCATCGACCTATGGTTTGATTCCCAGTCAGGGCACATGTCCAGGTTGGGGGCTCAATCCCCAGTGGGGAGCGTGCAGGAGGCAGCCAATCAATAATTCTCTCTCATCATCAATGTTTCTATCTCTCTTTCCCTCTCCTTTCCTCTCTGAAATCAATAAAAATATATATATTTTAAAAAGATTAAAACATATTTAAGTCTTAGATTAAGAGCAATTACCCTGAGATGTTTTCATATTGGCCTTCACTCTTCTCCTTTCTCCTTATTCTCAAAGGCATGGAGACTCTGTGCGTTCATTTATTCACTCACTCACCCATGTTAGCACTTTATAGAGAGTGGTCTTGTGCTAGACATTGTTCTAGGTGCTGAGGGAATAGCAGTAAAATGGAAAGACAAGGTCTCTGTCCCAGTGACAGAAACGGCTGGAAGAAGTAAACAAGGCTGGAATTTGAACTTTGGATTTTATCTGAAAAGCAATAGAAAGCTACTCAAAGGTTTTGGGCTGGCAATAAAATGACTGGATTTATTTCAGACACATTACTCTAATTGGTGTGTAGAGTACGGACTGCAAGGGGATAAGAATAGAGGCCAAGAGACCAGTCAGAGGACCAGTGAAGTAGTTAGATGAGAACAGATGGTAGCCTGGACTAGTTTGGTGGCAAAGAAATAAAGAGATGTGAACAGAATAAAGAGAGATTTAGGAAGTAGAATAGACAAGATCAAGTGGGGGGAGTGTTACAGGAAAGGAAAGAAACAAAGATAACTGATACTTCTGGCAGGAGCCAATGGATGAACGGTGATGACAACGGGTAACCCAGGAGCTGCTTTAGGGACAGGTGGAGAAAAGAATGAATTAGCTGTGGGTCACACTGAGTACATGTGTGATTCTCATGTCAAGTAAGCAGTTAGGTATCAGGTCTGAAGCTCAGGAGGAGATTCCGAATGGGAAGTTATCAGTGGTCACTAAGCCAAGGAGTTAAAAGACGCTCCTCAAGGAGAGGCTAAAGATTGAACAGAGAGGGTCACCAACATTGAACTAATATTTTAAACAAGGAAACCCTGGAATATTTGGCCTCAAGAACTGTAACTTCTGTCTTCTGTGGAGCCCCACAGGAATTCTCCTCTGCTGTAGAGTTCTAGTCTTCAACAATAGCCAGCCCCTTCATTTAAGAGGTTAATAACTTAGGTGGATAAATCACTTGGGCCAACTCATAGAAAGATTCCCAACTAGTTCTGCTCAGGTCCATCTACTTTGGAGGGAGAGGTATTCTTCATCATGTCCACATCTTCACACAAATTGTCCAGTTGAATCCCCCACCTTATGGTTCAAGGGCTTATAGGTTTCCAGGGCCATTGGAGCCAGGGCTACACAGGCTATATGTTGATGGTGGTGAGATGGTGGGTTCTACCCTTGAAGATAGCCCAGCCCCGATTGAGTCCCTCTACATTGGTCCTCATGGCAGATTTGAGGAGCCCATTCCCTCCCCATAGTCCTTTCTGGTCTCACTAGCCCCTCTGCGGCCTCCCTTCCTCACTCCAGTGCTAGGTTACCCCGTCATTGGCTATGGAAAGACTGCATTGAGTGAATCTTTTGGATCTTTGTATCTGTTTCCATTTGAAGTGCCCTTAGGCACCAGGAAGAAGATTCCCAACTAGTTCTGCTCAGGTCCATCTACATTGTTCTAGGTGCTGAGGGAATAGCAGTCATGCACAGGAAGAGAAAGGTCATGCACAGGAAGCACATTAATAGGCTGGGCTAGCATCTGCCGCACTTTCAGATGACAGGTCACCTGCAGACAAATGACTCAAAGATCAACCAAGCCAGGGGTCCCTCAGAAGGCTGGGGATGTGGGCAAACAGATCAAACACTCAAGGTGTTGAAAACTACAGAGTTTTTTGGTAAAAATATGCACTATTTCAAAAACGTATTTGCAAAAATCGAGGTGTCTCTGGTCCAGCCCTCCCTATTAATCAAAGAAATTGCTTGAGCTTCGTGGCCCAGTCTGTGATCCTAGCCCTGACCGCCGCTGCCCATGAGGCCTCCGTGAATTCCTCTCGCAGCCTCCAGACTTCCTTGGCTGGAGACTTGTTCCTCTTGGGACAGCTTTCGCCTGAGCTGAGCGGGCTGGCCCCCAGCTGTGCTGGGCCCTCTCTCCGGTAAGGGGAACTGCTTTCAGCCGAGTCCATTAACACAAACATTCAAAAGCAAACATTCAAAAGCCACAGATCATGTTCGAATAAATAATATAGGATTGAGCAAAGCTTCACCCCATGAAACCAAAGGGGTGTTTAAAAACTGCCCCGGCCTTCCAAGGAGGCAGGCAGCAAAGCCACAGCAATTCCGAAGGCTTGTGTGCTCGGTAGAGCTGGGTGGCTGCGGCCACAGGCCTTTGAAGAGGAAATGCCATCCCTGGGACAGGCAGGCAGCCAGCTCCTGCCTGAGTCCTGAAAGTACCAGAGAGAAGCAGAGAGCAGTGACAGGGAAGGGGGAACACAGTTAGGAAGCAAAAAAGGGGAGGAAGGTGAGTAGGCGGAGAGAGCCTTCCTAAATAGGGTTGCCGCACCCAAACTGAAGCACCACTAGACAGAGCAATTCACTGTGCCCCTGAGACAGAGCTGGGCATGGAGAGTCCTGGGCGGCGGGCACAGCCCATAGTGACTAAGGCTTCGAGGAGGGGTGTGAGTCGTCGCTGAGGGGTGGAGAGGGGTGGTGGTGTCTGGGCTGAGAGATGCCTTTGCTTTGAAAGCTTCGGAGGAAATTAACTTTACAAGGTGCCTCCCTGTCTCCCAGAGTTATTAAAAGAAAGGAGGGAGCAAAGAAGAAATGGAAAAATGGTAATACCTCAGGAAGGGCTGTGTGATCCCAACTGAAGGAAATGGGAGGCAGATTAAGTGACTGACGAATGTGCAACCTCCCCTCAGGGAGGAAGAGCTCTGAATGTGACCTTGTACAGATGGAAATAAAAAGAAAAACCACAACAACCAAGGTGGCCAAGGACAACACACACACACACACACACACACACACACACACACACACACGCTCTGAATATCTACAGATGAATGACTATTTAAATACCCCAAAAAAACCTCCGAGTAAGAAAGTCTGTTAGTACGCCTGTCTCTGTAAGGCAGCACTGAATGCTATTAGAATGGCAGTGAGGGGGGTACTGGTGTAAATCATAGGTCATCAGAAAGTATAACCCTCAGAGCCTTTTCGAGTCCTATCAGTGGGGCCCATGGATGGACAGCTAGGCATTAGTTACACTTTAGATGATGAAGAGAGGAAAAACAAAAAAAGCACTAGATCTAAAACTCTTCAAGAAAAGAGAAGTCAATTGAAGCTATCTCCTTCATCGAGTAGGAAGCCAGGTGTTTTCTGCACGTTAAAAAACTGGGATTTAAAAATTTAAAGCCCTCCTGCCTGACAATAATCCTCAGCTCAGGTGAGGCCACCCTCACCCAACTCTGGCAAGCCCAGTCAGTGCTTGAAAGCATAATCCTTAGAAGCTCTGCCTGCCCAGACACATGCACCCAGCAACTCCTAACATTCAACTGTGCTCGGGTGGGATGGCAAATCACAGGCGGGGGGAAAAATACACTGGGAGAGAAACAACCCATCTGCTGCTCCTTTTCTGTCTCTTCACGCCTAAGCCCTTTGGTCTCTTACAGCCCCTTTGGATGGAAAGTCTAGAAGGGTTCTGACGCCCCTGGAGGTGACACTCAAGAGCGAGCAGCCGCCTAATGGATGAATGCTTTCCAGACGGTGCTGTTTAGCCATTGGTGAAGGAAACATCTCCATCTGGTTGCTGCTGGCTCCTTCATCAAAGCTGGGCTCTGAACCTCTCAGAACTCTGCTCCTTCCAAATTGGTTAGGGATTTTCCTCAGCAAATTAACAGTATCCTGATTGAAGTACTTCAGGACAGAAATGGACTAAACCAAACTATACAAGGTCACAGCTCCAGTCTTCATGGGCTAATTTTTATTTTCCTCTTTGCTAATTATTTTGTGTGGCTATCAACAGAATTAGAAACAATCATAGACACAGTCTATTGAGTGCTTACCTCGTGCCTCACGCTTTCTACAGTAAGTCCTCACTAAATGTCCTTGACAGGTTCTGGACTTTAAGTAAAAAGCCATATAATAGAACCAATTTTACCATAGGCTAATTGATACAACTAAGACTCAAGTTCCTACAGCATCTCATCAACATAACAAAATGACACTGAATGAAGCGTTATTCAAGGACCTGCTGTATGTAATTCTTATAAGCCTGACACAGGTACCATATTGTTTCTTTGGTTAATTGAGGCTTAGAGAGGCTAAGTAGCTTACAAGAGGATATTCAGCTGGTAAAGCATAGATTCAGAATTTGAACTCAGTTCTATTAACCCATAAACCAGTTCCTTCAATCACTACATTGGGTTGGCTCCAGGTTTATTTCTGCAGCAGGGAGAAATTGGTAAGAAATTTCATGTTGCGTTAGAGCTTTAACTAGTATAACTAAATGCTCTATCTCTGATGTTGCCCAGCAGAGACATTAGATAGGCAAGGTTAGGACATTGTGTTAAAAAAGTTGAACAATCTCCTAAATATCTCTTAATCTCTCATTGATCTATGTTAAGCCCCAATTAACACTTTCAGTCTACATCAATCTACTGGATTCTGGGTTTCATAAATTTATTATTTTCTTCATTCACTACATTTTTATGTATCTTGAAATTACTTTTGTCAAGGGCAGCCTCCTGGATTTAATAAGTTGGCTGACAGAATCAAGATTTTTAAAAAATCCCAATAGATTGAAATGAGGGATGAAAAAGGAGTTAAGAATAAACTACAAATCGTGAACTGAGGTTCAATTAGTCAGCCAGCTGACTACAGAATGATGGTAAAAAGACAAAAAAGATGGATGCTGTCACTCAATGGTCAAGCACAGGACATGGTGATCGCAGGCTGCCTTAATAAAAACGTAAGGTCCAGGATAAAGGGTGGGATAGCTCCATTAGTTTAGTCTACACTGTACATATAGGAAGTCGTGTTCTAGACACACAGCTTTAATAGCAACCAAAGCAATTGAGTATTCAATTTAAAAAAAAAATAATGAGAAAATGCTGGAGTGATTAAAAATCACAGTCCATGAAGAGATGTGGTGTTTGTGTGTATGTGCTGAGGGAGAAGTGGAGGGGGGCGGGCAGAGTAACTGTCTTGAAACAATTGAAGGGGGGAGTGGCTTCAGAGGGAAGAACTGGAACCAAATGTAAAGAAATTCCAAGGGCTGATTTGGTTTAGTATGGGGGAGACTTTTCTAACTATCAGAACTGCCAGAATGGATTGTGTTGCCTCAAATGGTGATAAGCTTCCCATCCTTGGAGGTGTTCAAACACAGGCTGGATAACCACTTGTGAGAGGTGCTTTGGAGGGAATTCTGACATGGGAAGTGACTTCATGATCTCTAGGATCCCTTCCAGTTATAAGATTCCACATTTAGTATCTCTCAACCTTCATTTACCACCTGGGCAATCCCTAAAAGAGCTATTAATCTGTCAAAACATCAATTTCCCTTTAAGTAAAAGCATTACATAAAACCTGTGAAGTCACAAGTTTGATGTGAAAATGCTAGTTGTATTTTACTAGGATTCATTATAATTTATTAAAATTAAAAGATATTCATGAGTGACCTAAAAATCACCTTGCTTACCCTAAGGCAGCTTGGAAGGCCCCGGACTAGTTGATCTTTATGGTCCTTTGGTTCTAAGATCCTAAATTCCATGGCTCTGCTGATTTCAATCATACACAGGGGAGACCGGTTTGGAAGAGAGGACGACCACTAAAAGGAGGGACTCGTTTAAATGTCCCACACTCTCTGTATCACCTGGGAAACTGTGATTGTTGTGGCAAATGAGGGGGGAGCACTCCAGAATGACTGGAAAATGAAGGCAACATGTTGTTACTAGGATCCAAGTTTCAGCTCTGCTTCTAGGTTGATTTTCAGGCTGGCCCCCCTGGTGGCACCCAACATGGTTACAGCAGTTCCAAAGCTCACATTCCCACATAGGTTAGCCCAATGGGGGACGGAGATTGAGCTCTAGCCTTCCTAGGAAAAATCTGGGCCTCCTTCTGGTATGGGTTTACTAGTACATGCCCATTCCTTAACCAGATACTGTGGCTGAGAGGGTGGAATGGAGAGGGGGGCATCAATTCCAACCAAACCATACAGTTGAGAATGAGGGCAAGTGGCTCTCAAGGGACGTGTGGAGAATGAGATAGGAGGACTAAACAATGTGACAATCCAGATTTTGGCTGCCTAACATCAACCCACAGCTTCCACACATACGGGTTACATCCCCCCACCCCCCCCCCCCAAGGGAGGTAATATGAAATCTCATCCAGCTACTAAAGCTAGATCCAAATCCAATATTTCATGTCAACGTGCAAATCATGTCAAGTGATAGTTCATGGTTCAGTGATCTGTGGGTAAATAAGTTTAGCCACATCCTACCTCTAATAGGAGAGACAAAACAAGAATTGCAAAAAGAATTCCAAATTGTAAAGGGGAGAAAGTAAAATATCCAATGGCCATCAGTCCTCACACACAATACAAGCCTTTTGGAGAGAAATGGCAAACTTTCTAATCTGCAGTGGAGTGAAGGTCTGAGGCTGCCTCAGTTTCACTCTCCAAGAGGATCTCCCTCGTCCATTATTTCCGAGAGCCTCCCAGAGGACGGAACAGCTCTAAATGTGGAATCTAGCAGCCACTGCTTGTCGGGCCCTGAGGACTGATTTAGGGGTTGAGCAATCATCTGTCAGAGTTGGGGGGTTTATCTGTGATGTAAATCTCTCATGACTCTAGTTGGCCCCCATCTATGTGTTTCTGGCTGTGATGGTTAATTTTATGCATCAACTTGACTGGGCTACAGGATACCCAGATATTTGGTCAAACATTCTTCTAGAATGCCTCTTTATGGCAGGGCAGAGTCTGCGCCCTGCCTGTCCTGTGGCTCCCTTAGATTGCTCCAGCTTAGGCCACCTGCATAGTCTGAACCAAGCATGCAATCGCTCACAGGAGTGGGACACTCTGATCTGTTTATATTGATGAAATCCCACTCTGAAGCTGGGTTGAGCTTAATCCCATCCAAACCAGACAGCTGAGAACCGGAGGGAGCTGGTAACTTCCCAAGGGGGCTCAAGGTATGGTTACCAAAAAACAGGTGGATGCATGCTGCATCTCAAACAACAGATTTTTACCACACCCTTTAATATAACATACTTGCACCATTACTTGGCCTAAGCTTTACAGATACATTACTACTCTTTGGAGAAATACTAAGTAGGACTACAGGAGATTACAGATCATAAAGTACTGTTGGGTGAGCTAAGTTACAGAATTTCAAATAAGGTACTTTCAGTGTGCTAAAAGAGCTGAGAAATACCTTGCTTTCCTTCTCACTCCTAAGGGGCACACAAGTTTGGTTAGGGACAGAAGAATGTGATTGCTTAGAGGAAAAAAATCAAGTCAAACCTCACCCCACTCTCCTTGCCACTTCGGAAAGGGAGAAAAGAACATCTGGATCACGCTCTCCCGTCGACTGTCCACACACAGGTCAGCCACAAACAGTAGCTTCCTTCTTACAGAAGTCTCATTAATTCTTCACCTGGAAGACTGGCTGCCCGCTCGCGCTTGGCTTTCCTCGCCACCTCGAGTTTTCCATTTCCAATACTTAGAAGTTTTGTTTGTGAGGGTCCAAATGCGGCAGAAACTATTTACAGGCTTCTTAGCTGCACTAGCTGCAGAGGCCAAGAATGTTGGCCGAACAACTGACGAACCTTTCCAGGGAGAGATCTGAAGCCGAGACTGAAAAAACACCTTCCAATCTGTCAGGAACATGGAAAAAGTTGCTGTCTCTTCTACGTTGGCAGGGGCCCTAAAGCACAGCATCACAGCATCTGGTTAACCAACCACCGAAACTTCAAAACACAGAGATCAGACTCTACTGTTTTTCTTTAGGAACACAGAGCAGCAGTCAAGAAGAGCAGGACCACAGGGCTCTAGGAAGAATAAGACGTTATTGGGCTTCAGGGACTGTCTTTGCACCAGATTCATGGACTTGAACTAGAACCCACTGTTCAAAGAGCCAAAAGAAATCATGATACCAAGAGGTGGTGTGTGACAATCTCTCCCCACAGTAAAAATAACTTCAAGTGCTTAGCAGAAACCTGGGAGAAGGGAAGCTTTTCTGAAATACACAAGTGAAACCACTATTTGATAGTCCCTGCATTACCTACCTGAGCGCGATAGGGCATTTCCCTTTTAAAAATCACGTGGCTTAGTTTACTTCTTGGTTATATAGTTCTAGAGCATGAACACTTGCTTTAATTCCATGAAATTAAAGATTAAGACTCACATTCCACTGTTTACAAGGCCTTTCGTTTATTTATATGTTCGTGCCTCCACTTCTGAAGCCGTTCCCCAGAATTCCAACAGGTCCTGAAATCATACGTCTCGTTTGGTTGTCCTAACTGCCCCCAGCCCGACCCCCAAGCCTGTGCTGTCCAGAGGCAAGGCCCAACAGCTTTCAGATGGAGTTCCCAGCGAGGCACGCACATGTTCCTCCTACAGCTCAACACAGAGTCAGTGCGACAGTCATTAACAGTTGCCTTTGCGACCTTTTGTCCTTTACACGTGAGCCCCTTCATCGATGTAGTCCTGCATAGCTACGCCCTGAGGTCTGCTGCAACTGCTGTGCGCGGAGCTCAACTCGGCGGTGCCTGATTCATAATGGACACTGAAATAGACTTGATACTGATATCCTCAAATCCATGGAAAGAAAATGGCTTCAGCACTAGTACCTGGTTTTAAACGAAGTGATTAGTTTTTATGCTCAAACCAGCAAAGTATGTGACATGAATAAAAGACAGAAACTAAACATGCTCAGAGAAACACAGCCTGCAGTCCAACATTGAAAAGCCTCCAAGAAAAGCAGTTTCACAGTGTGAAGAAACTGGCCTACCTTTTTGAAAAATAAGTTGATAAAGTAGCTTATTAAAATACTTTTCTTCCATTTTTAAGTGGCAGTAAACTATAGTATTCACTCCAAATCATCATGAAATAGAGAATGATTCAGGATGGCTGAGCCCACTCAGGGCTGCCCTCTGAAGCCCAACTTGCCTTGATTTGAATCCTGGCTCATCTATTTGCTTTCCATGTGACCAATCTGCTTGGGACTCAGTTTCCTTGTCCATGTAAAGTGGGGGCGACAGTACTGTCCTTAATTGTAGCATCTCTGAAATCTTTAGTCTCAGACAGCTTTGGCCAGGCCACAGTCTCGATGGAGTTGTCCTTGTTTGTGCACGAGGAGACTTGGTCGTTGCTTTAGGAGGCATGAATGGACAACTGCAAGCCTTCAAGATTTCAGTCCATGAATCATTGTCCTGATTGTGAATAGAAACCCTTCTTACCACCAGCATCAAAAGTTGCAGAACTTTAATGAAAATCATGGCAACAGTGGTGGAGCACTTCACCGAGAATTGCTGCATCATGAGGTCTCAGTCACAAATGTCAGATTGAAGCATTAGGAATGCCTTATACCCAGTTAATTTCAACGTATGTTTTTCTTTTTATACTAGAGGCCCGGTGCACGAAATTCATGCACAGGGGTGGGGGGCGTCCCTCAGCCTGGCCTGTACCCTCTCCAATCCTGGACCCCTCGGGGGATGTCCCACTGCCTCTTGCAATCCGGGACCACTGGCTCCTAACCGCTCACCTGCCTGCCTGCCTGATCACCCCTAACCACCTCTGCCTGCCTGCCTGATCGCCCCTAACTGCTCCCCTACTGGCCTGATTGCCCCAAACTGCTCCCCTGCTGGCCTGATCACCGTTAACTGCCGCTGCCCCGCCCCACACCCGGGACCCAGGATTCCCTCCTCTGGCCAGTCTCAGGCACCCGGGACCCGGGCTTCCCTCCCTCTGGCCAGCCGCAGGCACCCAGGACCCGGGCTGGCTTCGCCCAGGCCAGCTGAAGCCGTAGGGGACCGTGGTTAGGTGGCTTTGCCTGGGCCGCAGCCGCAGGCGCCCAGGACCAAGGGGCGGGTGGCTTGTCCCTCTCCAAGGCCGCAGCCTGGCTGGTCCGCATTCCTCTCTGCGAGCTCATTTGTGACTGGCTGGTCCCATTCCTCTCCACAAGCTCATTTGTGCCTGGCTGGTTCCCATTCCTCTCTCCCCCGTGTTGAGTGTCTGAGCTGTTTTGGTGTGACAGCGTGAGGGCGTGATGACCATTTGCATATTAGCTCTTTATTATATAGGATAAACACAAAATGATATAAAAATTTGTCTCGATACTACGTTACATTAATTCTATACTATTTTTTTCATATTTTAACATCTCAAGTCAGGATGTATCACACAATTAATTAAGCTTTGTTCTTAGTGGTATACAAAATGCTGTGTCTTACAACTGAGGGAGTCTTAGACTGTTGAAATAAAATGACAAAAAAGAGCTGTTTACATTTGTATAAACACCCGAAAGTAAATTTTTAAAAAGCTGTCATAACTCCAGAGAAGTAGCCTGCCTATATTCCTAATACTGTGTTTGTTTGCATTTAAGCTTAGAGTAAGCCCCAACTAAAACAATGGAAATGTATATAGAACTATTAGTTCTTTTTTTAAAAATAAATCTTTATTGTTCAGATTATTACAGATGTTCCTCTTTTTCCCCCCATAGCTCCCCTCCACCTGATTCCCACCCCCCACCCCATGCCCTTACCCCCCGCCACTGTCCTCATCCATAGGTGTAAGATTTTTGTTCAATCTCTTCCCGCACCCCTCACGCCCCCTTCCCCCCGAGAATTGTCAGTCCATTCCCTTTCTATGCCCCTGATTCTATTATATTCACCAGTTTATTCTATTCATCAGATTTTTTATTGACTTGATTTTTAGATTCACTTGTTGATAGATATTCAACAGTAGACCAAAGGACCCCAAGAATCAAACCAAAGATTTGAAATATGAGAAAACAAAAAACACCCAACCAGAAAAACAAAAAGAAAAAAGAATCCAAAAAATATGAAGATAGTGTAAGGAGCCTCTGGGACAACTTTCAGGGTACTAACATCCGAATTATGGGGGTGCCAGAAGAAGAGAGAGAGCAAAATATTGAAAACTTATCTGAAAAAATAATGACAGAAAACTTACCCTACCTGGTAAAAGAAATAGACTTACAAGTTCAGGAATGCTTAATTTCTGACCAGTCCTTTTCCATTTTTTTTGGCATTCTCAATAAGATCCTTAAAGGTGTCACTAAGTTCCTTGGAGGTTTCTAGAAGATTCTTGAGTAACCTTATAACTGTGGTTTTGAACTCTATATCCAGTAGTTTGCTTTCCTCCATTTCTTTCATTCGTGACGTTTCTTTGTCTCCACAGTTTGGCTGCTTCCCTGTGTTGATGGAGTGGCTTTGTGTGGTAGGTGACCTATAGGGCCCAGTGGCTCAGCCTCTCCAATCACCTGAGGTGGACACTTTTGGTGCACCCCTTTGTGGGCTGGGGACACAGTCTTGTTGTAGTTAAGCCTTGATTGCTGTTGGTATCACTGGGGGGAATTGACCTCCAGACCAATTGGTGTGAGGATCGGCTGTGTCTATAATGGAAGAACTGCTGTGCTGGAGACACGCTTATGGGGCAGGACTTGCTTCAGTGGGGCTTTGGTGCTCACTGAGTCTGCCTCTTGAGTGTGTCACTTATGTATGTGAGGAGTTGAAATCTGGTATTGTCTCACACTGACCACTAGGTACACTGGTTCCTGGATCTCCAAGGAGGTGCAAGTCAGCTACTGTCTGAGGCCACCCAGCAGGAGCTACAGGAAGATCTGCAGATTTCTCCTCTTTGCTTGGGGTTTGGAAGTTTTGGAACTGTCTTACCCAGCTGCAATTTGTTAGGTTAAGCTGCGAGAGGGCAGGCCATTCATATGCAAAAGCTGCTATGCACAGCTCGGGCGGGTTTGTAAATTGGGCGGGGCGGGGTCTCAGGGAATCACTAGGGCGTGGCAAACAGCAATCGATGGCTGCCAGTCAGCCATCTCTGCGTCTCCGTGTTTCCGCGTCCTGCACCCTAGCGCAGTAAACAATGATTCCTGCACGCACCTCTGTGAGAAAGCCACCCTCACTTTCCGACCCGATGCCAGACAGTCCAGTTTCTCCCTGTATGAGTCTGGGTCCCCAGAGTCTTGCCCAAAACTGGAGTTCAGAGGAGTCGGGAGCTTGTATCTCCCTTCCAATTGAAAAAAAAAGTGCATCCAGTTGTCAGCCCGATTCGCGCGCCTCTGTACCTCTGCTTTCCTGAGCCTCTGCACCTCCTACACAGTCTCAATGAGCTTTTTTCTTTCCTTCTAGTTGTAGAACTTCTACTCCGCCAGCTTTCCCATGGTTCTGGGTGATAGTCATTTTGTCTTTTAGTTGTAGTTTTGGTGTGGTTATGAGAGGCAGCACATACAGGTGTATACTTTATGCTGCCATCTTGGTTTCCCCAAAACTATTAGTTCTTACTTACATGATTTAATTATATCAACACACACAAATTTAACTTGCTACACTGTAGGCAAACTTAATTTTCATCCATTTTACTGTGCATGTTAAAATAACATCCTTCTGCTGCATATTCTTTTCTTGACTCAAATGAAATATTAACATATGGTCATGATGGGAGAAACAGCTGAGATGAATGTCTTTAGTAAACAGCAATAAATGTGTCAAACTTAAAAAATCATTCTAATTTAATCGGCAACATTTTTTTTCTTTCTTAGTGTTACATTAAATGGCACATTTTTAATTAATGACATTTTGGATTCCATGAAATACAGCAATGTCCACCTCACAGGATTGTGAGGATTCAATGATTAACAGCTATAATGTGCCTAGAGTGGTGCCTAGCTTATGCTAAGTTCTGACTTTTCAGCTATTACTATTATCCTATTAGTGGCCCAGTGCACGAAATTCATGCACATTAAAAGGGAATTAATTAGAGGAAATATTTTAATATTTCTATTTGCCCTTTCTCTATAATAGAAGTGTCAGAGATGAAAGAAAATTAGTAAAATGTATATGAAAATCTTCCCCCTGTCAGAGTCTGGGGCGTGCTGTGGGACCCAGAGTCAAGTCCCTGCCCACCTGTGTGCTCCTTGAAATCACGCAAGACCCAGACCCGGCCGGCCCCACTCCCATTGGGTGAGATCCAGACCCAGCCAGGCTCTCCACCGTCAAGCCCCACCATGTGGGGGGCGCAGCCTTAGGTCCCCTGGCCTGGCGCTGGGGCAGGGGGCGTGGCCTGAGGTCCCCCAGCCCGGCGCCGGGGCAGAGGGTGCACCTTGAGGTCCCCCGTCAAGCACAGCCTGAGGTCCCCGCCCTGGCCTGGCACCACACAGCCTCAGGTCCCTGCTGATTGCTCATTATGGCTTGTTACAGGAACCCTGCCTCCGCTGTGGGCGCAGCCATCTTGTGATGGTGTGAGGGTCAATTTGCATATTACCTCTTTATTATATAGGATGACTCAGGGGCTTTCCTAAAGACTGAGAAATAACAATGTACCAAAAAGCCTTAAAAAGTTTTTTTGTTTTCAACCTGGAGAATTTCCCTACTCCTCCCACCTCATCTCAACACCTCGTCTTTATTGAGGGCTTACTTTATGCCAGAAACTGTGCTTGATGCTGTGATGCTGCAAGTATCAACCACAGATTTGGCCTTCAAGACCAGTTAAATACAGAATAATTTTATCAATACTTATATAGACAGGAAGAAAGATAATGCCAGGTACAGACAGGAATTGAGAGAAGAAAAATATCCAAGCTCCATTATTTATCATTTAACAGCTGGACCTAAGAATAAGCTTTAACATCTATATGCCCTGGTTTTCTCATCTGTAAAATAATTTATAGTAACTCCCATCAATAATGCTGCCCGAAATAACATGAATCATTTCCAATGTTCACCTAGCCCCTGTTCACAAATGCATGTGGGCTCAAATTCTTAACTCTTGGTGAAGGTGAAGCCAGGTGAGGAAATGGCAGGCTGTCTCAGGAAAGAGGGAGGCAGAGGGCAGGTTTATCTCAGATCAGGTTGATGAAATGGGCATCACTACCTAGGAGATTCCTGGACTCACTCTGTTAGCCTAGAAATTCAAGAAATTCAGGACTAACTCAGAATTATCCCCACTGGTATTTTAACCATGTGGTGCCAAACTACAGAATGGATTTGGGACCTATAGTTAGATGCCAGGAATTCCTGGATACTAGTTGTGTAGGCTCACCCTGGACCCATTTCACATTTCTGAATTTTTTGTACTACTGCAGGACTTCACTGTTGCATCTATTTCACAGGATTGTTGTGAAAAATCTTAAATGAGTTGATGTATTTAAAGTGCTTAGAATAGTGCTTGGTATTTAGTAAACTATTAATACAAATTGGTTACTACTCTTATTATCAGTGTGATAGTAAAAATGTGTAACCATCACAATGATATTAGTGTCATCCAATCAGGAGACATACAGCATGAACATAACTAAGACTTCTACAGGGAGGATCACCACAATTACTGATCAAGGTGATTCCGTTTAAAAAATTTTTTAAAATATATTTTTATTGATTTCAGAGAAGAAGGGAGAGGGAGAGATAGAAACATCAATAATGAGAGAGAATCATTGATCAGCTGCCTTCTGCACACGCCCTACTGGGGATCGAGCCCACAACCTGGCATGTACCCTTGACTGGAATTAAATCCAGGACCCTTCAGTCCACAGGCCGAAGCTCTATTCACTGAGCCAAAGCAGCTAGGGCTCAAGCTGCCTCTTAAAGGACAGGTAGAATACCCACATGTGGAGATAATGGAAGAGGAGAAAAGCACTTCAGGGGGATAAGCCCGATGCATATATGGTAGCCTTCATGTTGTTTTGTGACTGAAGCAAAGAAAAAAAGAAAGAATGCTGTCAAATTAGGTTAGGGCCAAGTCATGGAGGGAAAGGGTTTTGGTAACTGTATTCAGCAAGAAAATATCTATAATAATAAAAGCGTAATATGCTAATTAGACTGTACAGCTGAATGACCTCCTGGACATCATTCCAGACATCATTCTGGACAAAGCTGAGGCGGGCGGGGGCCGAAGCAGAGGCGGTTAGGGGCGATGAGGCAGGCAGGTGAGCAGTTAGGGGCGATGAGGCAGGCAGGTGAGCAGTTAGGGGCGATGAGGCAGGCAGGCAGAGTGGTTGGGGCAATCAGGCAGAGATGGTTAGGAGCAAACAGAGGCAGGTGAATGATTAGGGGTGATCAGGCAGGCAGGCAGAGTGGTTAGGGGCGATGAGGCAGGCAGGTGAGTGGTTAGGGGTGATGAGGCAGGCAGGCAGACAAGCGGTTAGGAGTCAGTGGTCCTGGTTTGTGAGAGGGATGTCCGACTGTCGGTTTAGGCCCGATCCCGCAGGGATCCCTGTGCGATCGGGCTTAAACTGGCAGTCGGACATCCTCTGTGGGGTCCCGGATTGAGAGAGGGTGCAGGACAGGCTGAAGGCGGTCCCTCCTCCCGTGCACGAATTTCCTGCACCGGGCCTCTAGTAATGTAATAGTTGTGTAGTAGCTAACCAAAGCCAAAGGATGCAATTGGTCATGAATTTCAAAATGAGTGCAGTCCACCACACTCCAAATATGGAAAATGTTTACATTGTAGTTCAATTAAAAGAACAGGCTCCAGATAGCTTACACTGACCAAAGCTGACTAAGAACATACTTTGTAATGAAGATCCCCAAAGGTTTATTTACTTACATTATCTTTATTTTTTGAAGCATTTCCCCCAGTACAATTCCAATTTCAAAGTCACCATTTCTCTAATGCTGATGAAACTGGAAGTACCCAAAGCCCTGATGGAAATGGAGTGGTGCTATGTGCTTCTGATCAAACTGGTAGCAACATAATATCAAACACAAAGGAAAGCATTTCTTAAAAGCTCATAATGGCAACTCAAAGCAATAATGGCATCAAGTAGGAATTAAAATTTCTAGTGAAAGGCAATAAGGGTTTGCAGGTTAATTTTGAATTTTACTGTTAACGTTACTTCAAATCAGAAACCTCTTGCTACTCAAATTCATCTAGAGTGCAGTGGACATCTGTTACTTTTGTATTCCTCTCTTGCTCGCTACAAGGTTCCTTTTTCTGATCATTTCCCTTTCTTTTGGGGGAACTCCTCTCCTGATCCGCTCAGGGATGAAAGGTGATCCAACCTAGGCAAAATCAAAGTTCTTCCCCCAAATTTTACACAACTTACTACCATGCTTTAATTATGATGACGTAAGCTGAAATTGTCATCCAACATCCTCACCTCGCTGTCTCCCACCCCAAAAAGAGCATCCCTAAAGAGTCTGCTTAGATGAGAAAACCAATCCAGAAAGAAAAAATCAGAGGCAAGTATGGGAGGAAAGATGGCTTCTTTGGGTGTTTGGACCTAGATAAACTTTCCTGTTTATGAACTAACTAGAGGCCCGGTGCACGAAATTCATGCACAGAGGGGGGGGGGGTTCCCTCAGCTCAGCCTGTACCCTCTCCAATACGGGACCCCTTGGGGGATGTCCGACTGCCTCTTGCAATCCAGGACCGCTGGCTCCTAATCACTCGCCAGCATGATCACCCCTAACCCCTCTGCCTGCCTGCCTGATTGCCCCTAACCACCTTTGCCTCACACCGCACCTGAGACCCAGGATTCCCTCCTCTGGCTGGTCGTAGGCACCCGGGACCCGGGCTTTCCTCCCTCTAGCCAGCCGCAGGCACCCAGGAGCTGGGCCTGCTTTGCTCGGGCCGCAGTCACAGGCACCCGGGACTGTGGGGCGTGTGGCTTGTCCCTCTCCCGGGCCGTAGCCCCAGCCACTCGCTCCCGGACCTTGGGGCAGGCGGCTTGTCCCTCTCCTGGGCTGCAGCCTGGCTGGTCTCCATTCCTCTCTCGCAAGCTCATTTGTGCCTGACTGGTCCCCATTCCTCTCTCCCCAGTGTTGAATGTCTGAGCCATTACAGCGTGAGGGCGTGACAACCATTTATATATTAGCTTTTTATTATCCTATCTAATAAAGAGGGAATATGCTAATTGACCCTTATGCTGTCTCAAAGATGGCAGCACCCACAGCCACAAGATGGCAGTGCCCAGTCCCCTCAGCCCCACCTGGGCAGCAGGCACAGCAAGGCCGGGTCCACCCCCAGGTGGGCCCAGCCTTGCCACACGCCTGCCTCCGGAGTCTCCCAGTCCCTTCAGCCCCCTAGCCACCCAGGGCCGGCCCGAGGCACAGGCAAGCCTCGTATGGCGGCTGTCCAGCTGCCCAGGGCTGCCCGAGGCTCAGGTAACCAGGGCTGGCCGAGGCTTGTGCTGCCGGCAGTGGTAGCAGCAGAGGTATGATGGGGCGTTACCTTCCCCTGATCGCTGGGTCACCTCCCACCCCTGAGGGTTCCTGGACTATGAGAGGGGCAGGCCGGGCTGAGGGACCCCCCCTCCAGTGCATGAATTTTCATGCACCGGAACTCTAATATAGAATAAATTGATTGCCCTTCAGGCTGACACTAATTTTGTTTTGTTTTTTTTTAATAAATCTTTATTGTTCAGATTAGAATTGTTCCTCTTTTTTTCCCCCTATAGCTCCCCTCCACCAGGTTCCTACCCCACCCTCTGCCCTTACCCCCGCCCCCGTGTCCTCCATAGGTGTAAGCTTTTTGTTCAGTCGCTTCCTGCACCCCCCACTCCCCTTTTCCCCTGAGAATTGTCAGTCCACTCCCTTTCCATGCCCCTGATTCTATTATATTCACCAGTTAATACTGTTCATCAGATTTTTTATTCCCTTGGTTTTTAGATTCACTTGTTGATAGTTACCTATTTGTTGTTCATAATTTTTATCTTTATCTTCTTCTTCCTCTTCTTAAAGAATACCTTTCAGCATTTCATATAATTCTGGTTTGGCGGTGATGAACTCCTTTAGCTTTTTCTTATTTGTGAAGCTCTTTATCTGGCCTTCAATTCTGAATGATAGCTTTGCTGGGTAGAGTAATCTTGGTTGTAGGTTCTTGCAATTCATCACTTTGAATATTTCTTGCCATTCCCGTCTGGCCTGCATAGTTTCTGTTGAGAAATCAGCTGACAATCATATGGGTGCTCCCTTATAGGTAACTGTTTTTCTCTTGCTGCTTTTAATATTCTCTGTCTTTTGCTCTTGGCATTTTAATTATGATGTGTCTTGGTGTGGTCCTCTTTGGATTCCTTTTGTTTGGGGTTCTGTGTGCTTCCTGGACTTGTAAGTCTATTTCTTTCATCACGTGGGGGAAGTTTTCTGTCACTATTTCTTCCATTAGGTTTTCAGTATTTTGCTCTCTCTCTTCTTCTGGGACCCCCATAATTCTTATGTTGGTATGGTTGACAATGTCCCAGAGGCTTCTTACACTATCTTCAACTTTTTGTATTCTTTTTGCTTTTCTAGAGGAGTGTTTTTTGCTTCTTGGTATTCCAAATCTTTGACTTGATTCTTACGGTCCTCTAGTCTGCTTTTAGGTCTCTGTATATTTTTTATTTCAGTCAGTGTATGCTTAATTTCTAGTTGATCCCTTTTCATATCCTCAAGGTTCTCATTTAATTTATCGGCCTTTTTTAGGAAATACTTGAAAAACCTTATAACCGTGGTTCTGAACTCTATATCCAGTCTTTTGCTTTCCTCCATTTCCTTCAATTGTGGCCTGCCTCTTTGTCTCTGCATTTTAGGTGCTTCCCTGAGTTGATGGAGTTGCTTTGTGGTTTAGGTGTCCTCGCAGAGCCCAGTAGCTCAGCCTCCCCAGTTACCTGTGGTGGACCCTCTTGGTGCACCCCTTTGTGGGTTGTATATGCAGACTTGTTGTAGTTAAGCCTTGCTTGTTGTTGGTATCACTGGGGGGAGTTGATCTCCAAGCCAACTGGCTGTGAGGATCAGCAGTGTCTCCGCTGGGAGGGCTTCTGTGCTCAGCTTGGATGGGGCGGAGTCTCAGGTTGGCGCAGACAAGCTTTGGTTTCCCATCAGCCCCGCCCTAAGAAGGCCTTGTTCTCAGTGTCCCGCAACAATGGCTGCGCCCCTCTGAGAGAAGGCTGCTCTCGAGTTTTGCCTGTTGCCAGACAGGCCGGTTTCTCCCTGACCGGAGCTGGATATCAGTGCAGTTGGGAGGTTTTGTTTTCCTCCCGAACGAGAAAGCCAGCCGCGCATTTGGTGCCTGCCCTCTCCGCGCACCGCGGGTAAGGCAGTCGCATATTCAGCCACCCGCCCTCTCCGCGCTCACAGACCTTCGCACCTCCACAGCTCCTGAAGCTCAGCGTCCTTTTCTCTTTTATTCTAGTTGTAGAGCATCCACTCAGCCAGCTTTCTGGTGGTTCTGGGTGATGTCCGCTCTGTTTTCCAGTTGTAGTTTTAAAATTGTTGTGGTAGGCAACAATTAGGTGTTTACCTTATGCTGCCATCTTGGTTTTCCCAGGCTGACACTAGTTTGAATTGAGTTTCTGAGGGACAACTGGTTAATAATCAAAAGTGCACAATATCTACCTGAGAATAAATTCAACACAGTTTAATGCAGTGTTGTATGATTAAATAAAAGCAAACTAGGTATCTTGTATATGTCAACCAAATTAAAAATACATAAAGGAAATTTTTGGCATTACAGTTATGTGTTTAATGATTTACTCTACATCATGAAGCCTAAATCCCACCACTTGCTACAGGGAAACAAATTGGCTCAACTACACTTTGTATTCTTAAATATCTTTATATTTAAATTACATAGTTAAATTTAAATTATATTTAAGTTATAGAGTTAAATGATAGTAATTCTCTTTAATTTATATTTATAATATGAACAGGTGCAACATTTGTTTACAGTAATTTATGGTTAATAATCCCATATATAATAATTAGCAATTATGAAAGGCCTACCTTCTCTTTGAAATCATTGTTTAAAAAATAAAGAAGGCCAGGTGGAGCTTTACTCCCTTTAAAATGTGAGTCATGAACAAAACGCAGGATGTTGCACTTAACATGGGTCAGGGAATTTGTTTATGCATCAGAATTTGTCAAGAATCCAAAATGGAGAGGGACTCTAAAAAAAGAAATTGGGTGTTAATACTACAAACTTCTAGGGCCCTCAATTATTCCAATTTCAACCCCTCCAAGCAGTTGACATGGTTATTCACTAAAACACATGTTTATTGTAAATCCTATGGGAATAAAAGTGCATATTACTCACATGAGCTGATAGTTCATTTAAGGGAACTGTGCTAGTTAAATTCTTTCCTAAGGAATAGTCTATAATTGAAAAGTTTAGTACAATTCTATAGAAATGGCAAAGATGCACTATTACATCATGCAGATTTTCCCCCCTTTCTTTTGCCTTCTGGGCAGGGGGAAAACACAGGATAAATTCTTTGGTTTTTGTCCAGTTTTCAGTTTAAATTCTAAAAAAGATGAAACTCAACACTTCTCTTGGAAATGAGACTACATCATAACAGATTTCATTGTCAGGAAATTCCTCTCCACCCTGATATTCAAATCACATGTTCATTTATGTACCTCTCCCCACTTTTCCCAATAACAATTCTATTCATCTATTCACACTTTTGATTCAATTCATTCTATTTCTTGCCTGTTTTAAAAAGACAAATTTCCCTTTTAGATTAAATATGAATCCTTTGAAATGCCATTCAGTTGTCTCTCCAGCAGTACTGTGAATGACATAATTCTAAAGAAATTTTTTACTGAACGAGGGAGAAGATTCCTGAAGTTGCTTTAGGAAGTATTTGTATTTCAGACTGCAATAACTTATTTCCTATAAATCCCATTTCCACAATTTTATACCAACTGGTCTTTGTGGCATTACTATCTTTGGATTCTCTTCCACAATTTCTACCACAAGTTTTATATATTTGTGTTCTACAAGTTTCTTCTAGGCTCATCTTCTCATTATATATTTTTTCATATTTCCAATCTTTCCAAATCTCTTTAATTAATGCTTTTGGTTTCCATTTGGTCTAAAACTTATTCCAATTATAAACTAAAAATGGATATCACCAATATCCAATTTTACCTTTGTTTTCTTTTTTTAAATATATTTTATTGATTTTTTATTTTTTTATTTTATTTTTTTACAGAGAGGGAGAGGGATAGAGAGTTAGAAACATCGACGAGAGAGAAACATTGGTCAGCTGCCTCCTGTACACCTCCTACTGGGGATGTGCCCACAACCAAGTTACATGCCCTTGACCGGAATCAAACCTGGGACCCTTCAGTCCGCAGGCCAACGCTCTATCCACTGAGCCAAACTGGTTAGGGCTATCTTTGTTTTCTTAACCATTAAGTACACAGATGCAACACAGTTGTAATAATCTTTTACTCTTTTATAGTCATGCTGCAATTTCATAACTGTATGAATTCCAATAAAACTAGGAACATTTAATTTCAATATGTGAGATCATAATGTATACAGAGCTGCCATAAGGTATAAATTAAGCTAGGTTTATCATACATACACATATACATTCCAACAACACTAAAGAGTTCCAAGTGTTTTTCCTTCAGTTATTGCTGGATGTTTCAAAACAAAACCTAAAACTGGTCATCATAACACCCCTGTGTGGCAATGACAAGAGTGGAGTGAAAATGGGATAAAAGGCACAGAATTCATAAGACACAGCTCACTATGAGAACAAGTGCTGCCAAATTTGTGAGCATTGAAGGTTCAAACAATGATGTGGAGTTGCTAACTTTCTGACTGAATATAAGAAATAATAGCTAAATGTATTTATTCAGCCTTTATATAAGACATACTACTGGGTGCTACCAAGTATAAAAGACCCATTCATTTATCTCAAGAGGGTAAGTTACATATAAATATCAAAGGTAAGAACGGGCAACTGGTGGTTAGCTGGTATGTCACATGGTCTTTTGACACCTTTGTGGCTGACACAGGTGATCCTTGGGTATGGCCTTGTATCAAATCAGAAAATGTTTTAGTATATAACTGAGCATACTAAAAGCCAGGATCTAATTAAAATAAGCACGATGCTAACCAGGTGCAAAAGAGGGGTTGATAATAGGAATAAGGGCTCATAAGTCAATTCAAGAGGCTAGAAAACACATCTTTTTTTTTTTTTAAATTTAGATTGTTTACTTTTCAGAAAAACAAAAAATCGCACAAACCCATTGACAATACACCCCAATCATCCAACAGTAGTTAGTCAATGGATCGTCCTCTGCAACCTGGGATTTCCTTCCTCCACAAGTGCTCAATTTTCACTGCCAATGTTCTTGGTAGATTCACTTTTCACTGAAAAAAAATAAAATAAACATACAGTCAAATGTTTATACTGTTTCTATTTAGCCTGTTCTGTTTTTTTCTTTTCTCTTCTCCCTTCTGATGCATACCAATAGCACTGCTCACAGGGGTAGAGAAACCATGTCATGTCCCAGGCAGCCGGGATATACAATTCTGGCCACAGTAAATAGAGAAATGATGTCTGAAAGTGGCAATTATATTTTGTGAGGTAACATCCTTCCTGACTGTGTGGAAGACTTGGGAATGGTCACTTCACAGTGTGGTTAGGATCCCACACTCATACCACCGAAGAGATTGCGATTATCACATAGGCTAGCCAAGTGTGGTTTGGAATAAATTTTTCCATGGTATTTTTTAAACTTAAAATTGAGGGGCAGTATACGTTGAGTGAATGTGGGCTGACAGAAGACTAGCTAATCGCCATGTCCTTCCTTTCACAAGAAAGACGACACAGAGCAGAAATGGAGTTCCTTTAAAGGAGCTGCCTTGACTAGAGCCAGCAAGTCTATGATCACTCACTAAACTTGAGGATACTGGAGCACCTTTCCTCCCTATATCTATCCCCCTGGTGTAGCACATTTGCAGTATCAATATAAATGCAAGTCACTCTTTCAGTTTTGTTTTTGAAGACTTAGAATTTTATTTTATTTATTTTTTACTAGTGGCCTGGTGCATGATTTTTGTGCACGGGGGTGGGGTTCCCTCAGCCCAGCCTGCATCCTCTCCAATTGGGGACCCCTTGTCCCGCTGGCGGTCAGACATCCCTCTCGCAATCTGGGACTGCTGGCTCCTAACGGCTCACCTGCCTGCCTGCCTGATCGCCCCTAACTGCCTCTACCTGCCTGCCTGATTGCCCCTAACCCCTCTGCCTGCCTGATCTCTCCTAACTGCCTCTGCCTGCCTGCCTGATTGCCCCTAACTGTCCTCCCCTGCCAGCCTCATCTCGCCCCCAACTCTCCCCTGCCAGCCTGATCTTACCCCCAACTGCCTCTGCCTGTCTGATCACCCCTAACTGCCCTCCCTTGCCGGTCTGATCTCGCCCCCAACTGCCCTCCCCTGCCGGCCTCATCTTGCCCCCAACAGCCCTCCCCTGCCAGCCTGATCTCAACCCCAACTGCCTTCCCCTGCTGGCCTGATTGCCCCCAATTGCCCTCCCCTGCCGGCCTGATTGCTCCCAGCGGCCTCTGCCTTGGCCCCCACCACCATGGCTTTGTCCGGAAGGAAGTCGGACATCCAGAAGATGGCCAGTCAACCCGGTCTAATTAGCATATTACCCTATTAGTAGTATAGATAGATTATATAGGATAGGATTGCTTAAATGGGGTGAGGGTAGGGGGCCTTTTTCATCAGGAGGAGATGCTCTTGGCAGACAAAAATACATAATTCCTATATCTAGACTGATAGCCAGCCATATGCACTATGCTGCCAAACTGGTCATTAAAAAATTGAACCGTTTTCTTACACCTTATACCAAACAGCTGTTGCCCTTAAAATCCCTCCTTAGCCCCCACCTTAGGTTCTGCCTTCACAGTTTGCCCAGATTAGATTCTGACTGGCCGGTTTCTATGCCAGTCAGCATCAAAAGCTCCGCCTCCTAGGCAGCCATTGGCTCCTTGCACTTCACCCAGATTTGGTTCTGATTGGTTGGTTTCTATGCCACTCAGCGTCTCCAGGCCTATCAATGGGCCTGATCAGAGAGGCGGGGCTGATCAGCAGCCCCAACAGAGGCCCAAGAGAAAGAGAGGTGCAGCTGCTGGCCAGGCCCCGAGAGAAAGAGAGAGGCAAGGGCTGATCAACAGCTGCCACGGAGGCTACAGATCAGACCCTGCTTTTCTCTCCAGGCCTCTCTTTGGGCCTGATCCGCAGCCCCCTCAGCAGTAGTGCTGGGTTGCCTTCCAGTCGGTTGAGCCTTCGGTCGATTGGGTTGAGCCTTCGGTCGATTGGGATGTTACGGACCCTGGGTTTTTATATATTAGGATTGAACTTATTGGGGTGGCATTGGTTGACAAAACCATACAGGTTTCAAGTGTACAACTCAATAAAACATCATCTGCACACTGCATCATGCACCCATAGCCCGAAGCAAGGTCTCATTCCATCCACATTACCCAGCCCTTTGCCCACCTCCACCTACCCTCCCATTCCCCTCTCCCTCTGGCCACCACCACACTGTTATCTGTGTCTATGTGTTATGTATATATGTTTTTTGGTAATTCCTTCACCTTCTTTCATCCAGTTCCCAACCCCCCTTCCCTCTGACAGCTGTCAGTCTGTTCCATGCCTCTGTTTCTATTTTGTTTGTCAGTTTATTTTGTTCATTAGATGATATATATAATCTGGTATTTGTCTTTTCCTGACTGGCTTATTTCACTAAACATAGGGTATTTGTCTTTTTCTGAATGGCTTATTTCACTAAGCATAATATTCTCCAGGTCATCCATACTGTTGCAAAAGGTAAGATTTCCTTTCCTTTTTTTTTTTTTTTTAATAGGTGAGTACTATTCTATTGTGTGAGTGTACCACAATATTTTTATCCATTCATCTACTCAGGGACACTTGGGCTGCTTCCAAATCTTGGCTATTGTAAATAATGCTACAATGAACATAGGGATGCATATATTCTTTCAGATTTCTTAGGATATATTCCCAGAAGTGGGATCGCTAGGTCAAAGGTAATTTCCATTTTTAAGTTTTGAGGAAACTCCATACTATTTTCCACAGTGGCTGCACCAGCCTGCATTCACACCAGCAGTGCACGAGGGTTCCCTTTCCTCCAGATCCTTGCCAGTACTTGTTTGTTGATTTACTGATGACAGCCATTCTGGCAGGTGTAAAGTGATTTTAATTTGCATCTCTCTGATGATTATGTTTTTGTTTTTTGTTTTGTTTTTTGATCTGCAAAATGGGATCCAGAGTGACTACTCTAACTTCATTGTATGGTGAAGCTAAAAGGAAATAATATATAAAAAAACAATTAAGGTTAAAATAGAGATTATTTTGCTTGAGGCTTATAGCCATTTATCTCCACTGTGTAAATAAGAAAAATAGAGTTCAGAGAGGCAGAGCAAATGCTCAAGGGCCCAAAGCTAATAAGAGCTGGTGCTAGAATCATAAACCTGGATCTAGCCATATATTCCAATTGTCAAGTTCTTTGAGGTTTGCCAATAGTACCTAGATTTAAGATTGTACCAGCAACCGAACTGGTGTTTATGAGTAAGGCCTTGAAATAGCTTCCATCCAAGATATGCCCCCATCCTTGTGGAATTTTATAAACTCTAGCAGAGTCCTTCAAGTGTCTCCATATTATAAGTTGTTGTCTCTTCTGGCTTTCTCTGCACTTAATGCAAACTCTATTTAGCACCTATTGAACTGTAAAGTTTACATTTGTGTTCCTGAGATCTAACCATTAGCTCACACACACTCTGAAAGAGAAAGGAAGAGAAAGAAGGAAAAGGAGGGGTAAGGGGAGGAGAGAGAAGGAGAATGGATGAAAGGATTCATTGGCCCAACAACAGACTTACGTATGAGAAGCTGCTATGCCAGGTATTTTCACTAGTTCAAGTAATCAATTTTGGGTTGGATTCCTTCTCAAAGGCAGAGGCATTTTCTAATTTTGAGTTATCTTAGAACAACAGAGAAATATATTCTGCTGGTATTTTTAAATTAATGGGGCTTTGTACTATTTGGCATTGCAATTTTAGAACTTTTCCCCTTTCCTTGCTTATTGAAGTTGCCTAGTTGTTTTCTTTTAATAGAGCTCCATTCTTTTTCCTTAGACTGAAATGAAGCACACTTTCGTCAAGTCATTTGATCTACCAGTTAATTTTGGCAAACAAAGACCTGTGAAGCAAGTAACACTATTCTGATCACTTCATACTGGATTGAAATGAGATGGCTGATTAGCACTCTACATCTCCAATCTAGTGGGCTACCTTAACTGCTAAAACTTTTACAGTCAACTTTTTTCATTCCTTAAAAAGCAAAAAGCAAACAAACAAACAAAACTTGTCCGATTGCTCATCAATACAGGGAAACTTTGGATAAAGTAAATTAAAGCAATCTACAATAACAAACATTATAACAACCATCAACTGTGAAAACTACTGAATCCAAGCCCAGAAACACATGTTCCCAAAACTAGAAGAGAGACACCTTGTGCTATGAACTCAAGATTAAAAATTCAAGTTTTTGGCTTTGGAGAGAGAAAGAATTTCAAGGCTTTCCAAAGAAAATGCCCTATTCTTATATAACCCTTCTTCTGTATTAAGGGACCACCCTGAAGAATATCCAATGGTTTGAGAAGGTACAAAAAAAACAGACACCTTGAAGTGCTTACACAAAGAAATGCAGGTACAGGAAGGCCTGGCATTGTTTTTTAAAGTATGTGTACTTATGATATGACAACACTGGTATGGTCCTTCAAATCCTGTCAGATCCTCCTTAGTTCTTTGCTAGAGCAGCTCTAAACTATCCTCTATACTGAAAGCAAGAGTCACTCTGCTTCCTGTAGATAAGTCAAACATCATACACCTACCAAAAAGGAGCAAATGTTTCTTAAGAAGGTTCCAAGTGCACTACAAAAGTAGCTTTTCTTTTTGCTTCGTTACAGGAAGCCTTACTTCAATGTGCATTCCTTAAACAAGGTAAAAGAGGTGCTGTGTGTGCATGTTTATTTACACAGACAATGTTTGCCCTGGCTAGTAACCCACATTACTAAACAACTTTCCCTGAAACCAACATTTAGAGAGAGAGCTATGTGAATTATATTAAGGAAAAAGCAAGGTTTTATACAACTTCAAAAAAAAAAAAAAAAAAGGGAAACTGGTCATTTAAAAGTAAAATTTCTAATTTAATTTGAGGAAAAAAACACAGCTATTTCCAAACTGTAAAACATATAAAAAAGAATTAACCTTAAGATTTAGAAATCCATAATTGATTATTAGAAACTTTGAATTTGTTAATTAAAAATCTAGTTTCAAATTGTGTAACTGACACTTGGAAAATTTTTTTTCCCTATTAACTTTCTCAAGAATAAAAGCTATTATATATATACTGTCCAGAGAAGACCTTATATTAAAGGTTACTTCCTGTTACAGTCAATAATAGCAATAAAACCCGAATCACTTATTTCAGGTAATATTATCTTAAACAACAGAGTTCAATCCAATCCAAGGACTTTACGGTAACCTGGAGTGTGTCACAGTGAAACTTAGCCTGTACCTATAATTCTTAACTGAAAATGGTATCTAATGGTTTTGAGTTAAGGTAAGTAACCCCTCTCCCTTTTTAAAAGGAATTTCTGGATTTTATTTATCCTCTCTAATCTGTACTCAGAAACACAATTAGCTTAATCATTACTTGCAAATATGGATGTCATTTTATACACTAAACTTTTACATATACCACTTCCAGTTCGAATACTTCCAACTCCACTACTCACCAAAGAGGGAAAAGGAAAAGTATCTACTTAAAAAAAAAAAAAAAAAAAATCACTAAAATGCCAAGGAATATAGCCAAGGAAACAAAATTAAAGAAAACAAAAAACAGTGGGTTCAAAAATAAAAGGAGCCCAGCTGGCTTGGCTCAGTGGTTGAGCGTCAACCTATGAATCAGGAGGTCACAGTTAGATTCCCGGTCAGGGTACATGCTCTGGGTGTGGGCTCCATCCCCATTGTGGGGTGTGCAGGAGACAGCCAGAACAGTGATTCTCTCTCATCACTGATGTTTCTATCTCTCTTTTCTTCTCTGAAATCAATAAAAATATATTTAAAAAATAAACATAAAATAAAAGGAGATAAAGGGTCAAGGCAATGGCACCTGACCCTTATGGCACATTTTCTAAACGCAGTCCAAATTTGAAACTAATATTCTTTGCAACATTTCTCTTTCTATATGGTGGGATATTAAAAATGTTTTTGCATTCCTCATTTTAGGAATTTCTAAAAAAAAAAGTTTTAACTAGGAAGTAAATTTTTCTGATCATGACAAACTGTTACTGCTAGACCATTAGCTTTAAAGAAGACAAAAACACATAGAATTCATGTAAGACAGAGAGCATCCTTTTATAGCCAGGCATTTAAACTGGTTCAGTCATTTTAAATTGATAGCTTACATTCTCTCAAACCAGACAGAAGGAGCAGCTCATTCGTCACTTACAGTACTAACTGCAGCTATAGAGTAAACCTGTGTAAATCTACTGGGAAAACACATATGTAAGGTAATACAGATAGCCCTATTGCTTCAGTTTCACTAGGGTTATTCTGAACATTACAAGAACAAATTGATACTTACCTTCGTGAAGAACGTTCATGTCTTTACTGGATTCTTTTAATACCACATGTAATGTTGGGTATTCAATGATCACTTTGTTCCTCAAATTGTCAAGGAGACTCTTGTGAGGATCCAGTTCATAATATCTTATAATAAAAAAGCAAAACAAGAAAATGCTCTCAATATTAAAATTTACTCATAAATAAAACATATCAGAGTTCCTTACATTAAAAAAATTTTCAACAGTGATAACATTAAACCAGTAGCTATTTCCTTATAATATAGTAAATTTAATATTTAAAAAAACAGGTAAAAGAGCTATTATGAAGGTTCTAAAGCTAAATCAAAAGCATATTAAATAAATAGACATTAGGAAAGCTCTAGGATAAGTCATTAATTTTTATATCAAGTAAGGAATAAAGACTAACTTTAACATAATATCTACATTTTATGTATCATAAAATTATCTTGGATAAAACAATGACTATCTAAAAATCCCCCCCAAAAAACTTAGTTTGAGCCTTAAAGGGAAAACAAACAGCATTCCATGATAAATAATTTCTAGTAATATGTATCAGTAAAATAACTGGCTACAAAATACTTTTGTAAAGTGGATTAGAAAACTGTGGTACATCTCTACACAATGGAATTCTACACTGCTGTAAAAGAAGGAATTCTTAGCATTTGCAACAGCATGGATGGAACTAGAGAGCATTATGCTAAGCGAAATAAGCCAGTCAGAGAAAGGTAAATATCACATGATCTCACTCATTTGTGGAATATAATGAACAGCATAAACTGATGAACATAAATAGAACGAGAGACATAGAAGCATCAAACAGACTGTACAACCTATGAGGGATGATGGGGGGTGAGGGCGTAAGAGATCAACCAAAGGACTTGTATTCATGCATATGAGCATAACCAATGGACACTGACAGTAGGGGGGTGAAGGCTTGTGCTGGGAGGAGGGGATGGCGGGGGAGAAGTCAATGGGGGAAAAAAAGAGACTCATGTAATACTTTAAACAATAAAGATTTTTTTTAAAAAAAGTTCATTCCAATGATAGCTTCTAGAAATGTTATTGCCATACAATTAAATACGACCTTCCTTTATTTAAAAAATTAAAAAAAATAGATTTAGTTTTCTGAATGAGGCAAAAACACAAAATTTAAGAAATATGGAGTTTATTAGCCATGGTATATGTATGACATAGCTGTCAAATGTATCACAGGTTATTTGATGCTCATATTCCTCAAGATATGAAATTCTCATGCCATTACTTAAAAAAATGTGAGTTGATTAAAGATGCATTCCTCTAACATGCTACCTTGCCTGCTTTCTGGAATAGGAGCGAAAGGGGTGGGATTTCAGCTGGCTTACTGGGACTTAGTTGCATATAGGAATGTGCTGGCATGTGAATATCATGTCACGTCAAAGAGGAAACAGTAGAGAACATGTCCACCAATGCAGCACGGAAGTTCTCTTAACTTTTCTTCTCTATCTCCACCAATGATAGATGATATTCACGTACACAACACACATCCCAAGGGATACCCAGCCTGACAGCTGTAACTCCACCTCTTCCCCTCCCGCCCCCAAAAGCATAATGGAATACAAGTGATCAAGCGTGAAGTTATCACTGGGATACACTTGAATCTGCTGTAGTTTTAAGAGTAAATCCTGCACAAACCTTGCTATTTCTTAACTAGTAACAAATTATTTACTTCATAACCTGCAGCTGACTGAGACATGTAGCACACTTACTAAGAATTCCTGGTATAGTGATTTCTTTGTTCTAAGTTTGTCCCGTGTCATAGTTATCAAATGAGAGAAAACAAAAGTACTTAACAAAGTAGAATGCAAAGGCAAGCCCACTGTAAAAAACTGATTTCTTTTTAAGAAGTAGATGACAAGTGAGAGAACAAATGTAAAACCAAAACTTGACTTATGTTTGCCTGACCACAAACCTCACCCCTGAGATCAAGTTCTTCATTTTAGAATCAGAATTTTTTTTTTGTTAAAACTCAAAATGCAAAATACTCAGTTTTCCTAAACCAGCCACCCTAGTGCCCATAGGCCACAGAACACATACATTCTTTTCCCTGTGTAATGTATTACAGATGTGCTTATGATACTTTAAAAGTGGTTCCAGCATACAAGGATTAAATGTTTCACATCTTTTAAACATTATTTCCCTTTGAAATATGTAGCATTTTTTTAAAAGTTAGCAGTAATTATACAAAAGAAAATGAGATTGAATTAGACATCAAAGTATAACATGAACTTATAAAATAAAATACAAAATGGATATAACTACATTTTTAAGAGAAAATAACACTTGAATTATCAAGTAGACACTTTTCAAACAGTATCCTATAAACACTTGCAGTAACTTATCTTCTGTGCATTTTAACGGAATCATCAGGCTTCTATTAAAAGACATTTCCCAAATAAAGGAATGTTTTCCACTTATTTCAATTTTTGGTAAATAATTTTCTGTGTATACCTACTCTCTTAGGTATTTTATTTCTTTCCACAATATTAAATATTCAGTAGAGTTCTATAGATTTCCAAAGCTGGAGCAATTAAAAAAAAAAAGGATTTCTTCAAAAGCCACATGGTAATCAGAGCCTAATATTATTGCTGATACAGTATCAAATAGTTCCCAGCATAGGAACCTTTAGATACTTAAAAACTACCATGTAATAATCTACATATTACTTCAATCTTAAAGCTATAATGATTACACTTGCTCATTTATTTTTTAAAATTTGGTGCCTATTTTATTTGCCAACCAGGCACTGCAGAAAGCATTTAGGATGCAAATATTTATGAGAATTTATAATGAATGATTTTTAAAATATTTTATTCAAATGCAATGGAAATCTGGTATGTTGTGTGTTTTTTATTAGAACCAATGAATTTTATTAAATGTTAACTCTAAAATGTTGCAAACTTCTAATCATGGCAATATTGCTATTGACTGCCAGTAAGCTTGCAGGCCTCAGCTTTCCGGTCTGTTAATTAAAGAGGTCAGACTGTACTAGATAATCTTTTAGCTGAAATTCTGAGTTTCTTTGATTTTTCTGCTACTAGTGGTTATTCTTAGTCTACTAAAGCAATTTTCAATTGGTGTGCTGCAAGAATCTTTAAAACGAGCAATACCTATTTAGTCAGGGGCATTACCACTTTTCCCTTATACTGTCAAATAAAAAAAATGACAGTATGGTGATTACCAGAGGGAAAAGGGGGTGGGGAGAGGTAGAAGAGAGTAAAAGGGGGAAAAACGGTGATGGAAGGAAATATGACTTTGGGTGGTGAACACACAATAAAATATACAATATGACGTATTGTAGAATTGTATCCCCGAAACTCATGTAATTTTATTAACCAATGTCTTCGCAATAAATTCAATAAAAAAACAATAGTCAACACAACAACAGCTGTCCAGTGTGAATGAATCAAAATTATGCCTACGTTTTATTGTCAGATTGGCAAAAAATAATGTATTTTTTGGCGTGCTGCAGAATTTTAGTATTTAGTTTATGTGTACCATGCATGAGATGAAAAAGGTTGAAAATCGCTGACCTATGCCATGAACACTGTTTTACATTCATATTTACTTAACAACACATCCTTTTAGAAACTTTAGCTTAGGACAAAGTCATTGAACTTCTTTAGTAACAAAGAATGCCACTTATTACATAAGCATTAAAATAGATATTTGCCATTTTATGCATTTTACATTTTAAATGCAGCCTTGCAACATTTAGTACAACCTTCAAACCATTATTATTATTTTTTAAATCATCTATACTGTTCAAAGTATTTCAGATATCCCCCCTCCAATGACCTTCTCCTGCCCAATCCTGCCCCTTCCCCAGGCCTTCACTGCACTACTGTCTATGTCCATGAGTTATGGCATCTATGATAAGTTCTTTGGTCAATCTCTTCCCCGCCCCGCTCCGCACCCCTTTTTCCTCTGAGACTCCTCATTCTGTTGCATGCTTCCTATCATGTTTACTTCTAAGAGAGTAAAAAGCACTTTGAATGTTTGTTTCCATTATCTTGAGGCAAATTGTACAGTGCAACTTGGCACTGCCTAAAACATTTAGACTTTAGCTTCTTTGCCAGCCATTAAGTCAGTGAATCCTAAGAGACAGCTGTATCTTTTTTTAATTTTTCAAAAACTCTGGTGTTCCCATTAGTAGAATGGCTCTGCTACCATAAGACAAACTACTTAAGTTTGGAAGAATTAAGATACCAACATTTGTCTTTTCTTTTACCCTTAGGGACGCTCTCAGACATTTCCTCTTGTTATTTCACTTGCTTTCCCTCACAGGCTTGCTGGCTGACCCTGCTCCAGGCGGCTTCACAGGGGCATTTGAAGGGCAGCATGGCTCAGTAGGCTAAACAGGTGTTACAGTGATTGACGTTAGATAAATAAAAGTTGTCTCGATATTTAAGGGTATGTTTTTAATCTTGGCTGTGTTACTAACTTTCAAAGAAACGGGCCATGTTCCTGAAGTTCTTTCTCTGCACTTTATTAGCAAATTAGGGGGTTTTAAAAAACTTCTCATAACTCAAAAGGAGACAGAGAATTAAAAGAAAAAAATGAGTCACAAGCCACTTTATTTTCCATCTGATCACTGACACTCAACCTCTTGTATCCCCTAAAATATACTGGAACTAAGTCTGAATATTCTACAACTTTAACAATATACTAGCAGTACCTAGGTTACAGATTATTTTCCACCATAAAATAAGATCACTGATGAGGTGAACACCAAGATCCCTCCAGCTCTAAAATTCTGCAAGTTTTGGATATGTATCTGCCAAAGGTAGCACTTAACCTATATTCTTCATAGTCACATTTATTTATCAATATAGGGTTCTGGGTTAAAAGTGCAACTAACTGATTCCAAATGTAAAAAGTTGAATCTTCAGCTATTTAAAAAACATAATCCTAATATAAATCAGTTTATTGTTATTTGGTTTTAAAAGTATAGCTCATTCTGGCAGAAGGGAATTCAGTAAGGGACCATTTGATGACTAGAAGACATTAGCATCAACCTAGAAAATGTCCATGCACATGAAAGAAATATGTAGAGGGGGTACTAAATATTTGTGTCATCTCAGAGAGAACATGTCCAGTGATGGAATGGGTTTCATGTGTGGGATTCTGCTTGAATCAGTTTTATAATAAGAATTATGAACTTAGTTCTAGGGAAAAAAGCTCAGCTAGTTGGCATAGCTGGGTAAGTATTTGCAGGACAGATGCAAGCACAACTTAAGTTTCAGTGGCTGTATGCTTGAGAATCTAACATCATGTTGAGAGTTAAAATATATTTCCCAAATTTTGAGAAAACTTTCATTTTATATTTCACATAATTCCCTTAACCAGTAAATGAAATATACATTTGAAACAAGAGCATCACTAAGTAAACTGTAGATTTATAACCTGCTAAAAATTTGACCATCACATCACTTTGGATCTATCCTTCAGTAAATTTATCCACTCTACTTATGTTCTTAATAATTTGTAATCATATACATTAATTGTGTGATTACAAACTATTAAGCAACATAAGTAGAGTGGATAAATTTACTGAAGGATAGATCCAAAGTGGCGTGATGGTCAAATATAAATATACTAGAGGCCCAGTGCATGATTAAATCATGCACGTGTAGGGTCCCCCTAGGCCTAACCTGCCATCCAGGCCATATCCACTGCCCCGCAAAGCCTAGCATGCTCCGTGGACACTGCTAGCAGCCTGCTCCCCGCTTTTGATGGCAGGGGGTCCGCTGGTGCTGGAGCAGACACACAGCTTCCCGCTTTTGATCGCAGGGGAGCTGGCTGTCTGTCTGCTGGTACCAGAGCGGACAGATAGCCAGCTCCCCTGCTTTGGCTTTTGATCGCGGGGGAGCTGGCTGTCTGTTCGTTGGTGCGAGAGCGGACAGACAGCCAGCTCCCCCGCTTTGGCTTTCGATCGCGGGGGAGCTGGCTGTCTGTCCGCTGGTGCCGGAGCGGACAGACAGCCAGCTCCCCGCTTTCGCTCCCCACTTTTGATGGTCCACAGCAGGACGTGGGCTCGCTGCCCCAGAGGCCCCTTCTGTGCTGCAGCACAGCCATGGCGCAGACGCTGAGCTCGCGCAGCCGCTGGCGACGCAAGCTCAGCGTCCCACCGGCCCAATCGGCCACCCCGGCCACGCCGAGTCCCGCCCCCTGCGCCTCCCGCTGGCCCAATCGTGGGCGTAGCGGAGTGATGGTAATTTACATATTACCCTTTTATTATGTAGGATATATACACACACACACACACACACACACACACACACACACACACACACACACTAGAGGCTCGGTGCATGAAATTCTTGCACTCCAGGGGATCCCTCAGCGCAGCCTGCGCCTTCTTGCAGTCCGGGAGCCCTTGGACATCCTTAGTGCTGCTGTGGGGGTGGCAGAAGATCCCTCCACCACCACTGCGCTCACCAGCTGTGAGCCCAGCTCAGGGTTTTTGGCTGAGCGGCGCTCCCGCTGTGTGAGGGCACTGACCACCAGGGGGCAGCTCCTGCACTGAGTGTCTGCCCCCTGGAGGTCAGTGCACATCATAGTGACCAGTCGTTCTGCTGTTCGGTAGATTTGCATATTAGCCTTTTATTATATAGGACTAGAGGCCTGGTACACAAAATTCGTGCATGGGGGTGGGGGGGTCCCCTCAGCCCAGCCTGCAACCTCCAATCCAGGACATCCCTCTCACAATTCTGGACCACTGGCTCCTAATCGTTCATCTGCCTGCCTGCCTGGTCACCCCTAACTACCCCTCCTGCCGGCCTGATCGCCCATCAGTGCCTCTGTGTGCCTGTCTGATTGCCCCTAAGTGCCCCCCTGCTGGCCAGGTCACCCCCAACTGCCCCCTTCCTGCTGGCCTGGTTGCTCCTAACTGCCCCGCCCACCAGCCTGGTCACCCCCAACTCCCTCCCCACCCCACTGGCCTAGTCGCCCCTCACTGTCCCCCTTGCCAACCTAATCGCCTCCAACTGTGCCCCCCTGCCATCCTGGTCGCCCCCAACTGCACCCCCCCGCCAGCCTGATCACCCCTAACTGCCCCCCCACCAGCCTAGTCACCTCTTATTGCCCCCTCCCGCTGGCCTGGTTGCCCCTAACTGCCACCCCCCTGCCGGCCTGGTCGCCCCTCACGCACCCCCCCCTCCCCCAGCCTGGTCACCCCACACAGCCTGCTGTTCAGTCATTTGGTCGTCTCTCACTAACCCCCCTGCCAGCCTGGTCACCTCACGCAGCCTGCTTGTTCAGTCGTTTGGTCGTCCCTCACTGACCCCCCTGCCGGCCTGGTAGTAGGCAGCCATCTTGTGAGGGTGTGACGGTCAATTTGTATATTACCTCTTTATTATATAGGAGGATACTCTTCATATGGAATAATGACATGATTACTTGAAATTTCTGGGTGATTCAGATATTTCATTTTAGTCAAAGAATGTCAACCTCCTCCCCAACCAGACCTCTCACTGTAGTTTATTATAAATACCAAAATTATGAATTCTATGTGTATTCCTGTATCCACTGTCTGCTCAGTCTTATAAACATCTAGCTTATTCCTGACTACCTTGTGTACAGGGCAGGGGAGCAAAAATAGGTTTACTGTTGTTTGTATGGGAAATAATAAACTAATTAATAAATAATAATGCAAGAATAAACTGTTCCATGTACTCACAACTGTAAACCTAGTTTTCCCCATGTTGTATATACTTGCTTCCTAGAAAGCCTCACCTTTTCACCTCTAGTGAATACCTAGTACTTTACCTAGTACATTCCCAGTGTTTAGAACAGTGTTTGATAAGTGGTAGATCTCAGTAAATATGTGTTGAGTGACAAATAAGCAAACAGTTGAATAAAGGAACTCAGAAGATCTGCTTTATAGTCCCAACTCTGCATCTCCATGAGTGATCCTGAGTAAGATACTTAACTTCTCAGAGTTGGAATGTCTTCACCTGGAAGACAAAAAAGACTAGAGTAGTTCTTGCTAACTCTAAAATAATATTCTATGATGTAGTTGACTCATGAACTATTTGACTAACTTTTAAGCAAAAGCTTCTCTGAGGGACCTAATCATATTTTGAAAGTGACACTTCCTAATAAAGATAAAAGATCTAAGAGTCTGTACAGATCAGAATTTTGTATTCAATTTAGCACCAAAGGAGACATATTATGTTAACAGGACTAAGGCTAATTAAAATCCCCTATGTTAATTAGGAGAAAATCTATGGAGGAAGAGGGATTTTAAGAACCAATAAATGAGGGGGGAGCTAGAGTTAGCAAATGAAGTGCCTAGATATTTAAGGCATTGTGCAGCCTGTAAGAATGTTTGGAGGTGGATAAGGAACAAGAGAGAATGCTTACTGAGTTTCTACTTAGCTTTTAGATTTCTATTAGGAAACTTGTCCCAATGAAAACATGGTAGTTGATTATTTGACGGTCATCCCCAACAAATGGGTTTATTTCTATAAACTACCATTACCTAGCAGACTACCTATACATGATAGACCCAAATAAATATTTGAGGAATTAATTGATGAATAAATGCCAGGCACTGTGTTTATAGCATTTTCAAATGTATTAATTTTAATGAAGTACAAAATATATCTCTACAAGATAGGGATCCGGCTCTAAGAAATTGACTTACCCAAAGAAACCAAATTACAGTTAAAGTTACAAAGCCAGGATTTTTACTCAGGTCTGTTTGTCTACAAAGTTTATGCTTTTTCTTCTATTAACTAGTTTCATCATACATCATGAACGTAATTCCTGAAAAGTATGTCATTTCCCTGCTAGAGATCCTAAATTACCAAGTATAAAATCTTATTACTGATACTAGTTTGGCAAGTTACACTTTAGAAACATTTTCACCTGTTACATTTACTCTTTACAAACTAGCTACTGAATAGTTATCCTTTCCATCACACTGATGAGGAAAACTGAGTACCCTTGAGGAGTCACAGCTCCATAAGGACCAAGTGATAAGATTGGAACCCAGGCCTTCTGGATTTAAAAGTAATTGAGCTTACAGTGAGAATAAGAAAAGACTGAACAAGGGGCATCTAGAACAAGTAAGAGCCTTATAAGGCCCTCTGTAAGGCGTTTTTTAAAATGTATAGCTGGTCACTATTTTATCACATTCCAAAGCTTTCATATCATGAATAGACTAGGATTCTTTACCAGTGCAGCTCTGAACTGCTGAGCTTTCTGAATGGAGGCATATGTCTGTACTAACCAACTCATGACTAGTGCCCCATGTCAAACATGTATGATCCTCATCTACATGGATACATTAAAGTGCCAAAACAAAGTGCAGCAAACTGCTAATTCAATTATTGTATTTTTAAATATGAAAACTAAAAGACACAGCAATGGATGTGGTGTGATGAGATCTAGACATCTGGAGCTTAAGGTTTAATGAGATATGTAAGTGAAGATAGCTTCAAACCAGGATTTGGAGCTGGGGAGAAAGGTTGAAAATACATCTAGATTTAGGAGTTATTTGTACAGAAATGACAGTTGACAATATCTTAAATAAACAAGCTCCTGAAACTTCATAATCTTCCAATATCCCACTTATGTCAAAAGAAATGAAAAACTAACATGATTGGGTACCTGCACCCTTGTGGTTAGTGCCTGTCTGAAGCACAGCTAATCCTATACAATAAAGAGGTAATATGCAAATTAACCCTCACGCCCTCACAAGATGGCTGACTACAACCAGGCTGGCAGGGGGGTTAGTGAGGGACGACCAAAGGACCAAACAGCAGGCTGCGTGGGGTGAATAGGCCAGCGGGAGGGCCGTGAGGTGCGATCAGGCCGGCAGCAGGGGGCAGTTGGGGGCGACCAGGCTGGCAGGGGGGCAGTAAGAGGCAACCAGGCTGGTAGGGGGGGTGCAGTTGGGGGCAATCAGGCTGGCAGGGGGGGCAGTTGGAGGCGATTAGGCTGGCAGGGGAGGCAGTGAGGGGCGATTAGGCCAGCGGAGGGGGGACAGTAAGGGGTGACCAGGTTGGTGGGGGGGCAGTTAAGAGTGACCAGGCCAGCAGGGAGGGGGCAGTTGGGGTAACCTGGCTGGCAGGGGAGGCAGTGAGGGGCGACTAGGCTGGCGGGCAATTAGGGGCAACCAGGCCAGCAGGGGGGGCAGTTGGGGGTGATTAGGCTGGCAGGGGGGGGGCAGTGAGGGGCAACCAGGCCAGCAGGGGGGGCAGTTGGGGGTGATTAGGCTGGCAGGGGGGGGGGGCAGTGAGGGGCAACTAGGCCAGCAAGGAGGGGGGGTAGTTAGGGGCGACCAGGCTGGCAGCTGCGGGTAGTAAGAGGAGAACAGGCCAGCAGGGGGGCAGTTGGGGGTGACCAGGCCGGAAGTGGGGGGCAGTGAGAGGTGACCAGGCCGGCAGAGGAGGATAGTTAGTGGTGACCAGGCAGGCAAGTAGGTGAGCGATTAGGAGCCAGCAGTCCAGGATTGTGAGAGGGATGTCCGACTGCCGGGGATCAGGCCTAAACCGGCAGTTGGAAATCCCCCCAAGGGGTCCTGGATTTGGAGAGGGTGCAGGTTAGGCTGAGGGGACACCGCTTTGCATGAAGTCCATGCACTGGGCCTCTAGTCCTATATAATAAAAGGCTAATATGCAAATCAACCGAACAGAGGAACGACCAGTTGTTATGATGTGTACTGACCACCATGGGGCAGATGCTCAATGCAGAAACTGCCCCCTGGTGGTCAGTGGGCTCCCACAGGGGGAGCGCTGCTCAGCCAGCTCACAGCTGGCGAGCACAGTGTGGGTGGTGGGAACCTCTCCTGCCTCTGTGGCAGATGGACATCCCTCGAGGGCTCCCAGACTGTGAGAGGGTGCAGGCTGGGCTGAGGGACCCCCCCCCCCCGCCAAGTACACGAATCTCATGCACCAGGCCTCTAGTCTACACTAATAAAAGAGAAACATGCAAATTAACCATCACTCTGCTATGCCAAGCCACGCCCACCAGCCAATCAAGAGCGAGTAAGCAAATTAACCCAACCAAGATGGCAGCCAGCCACGGAGCTGGAGCAAGCAGGAGGCTTGGGTTACTCCAGCAATGGAGGAAGCCAAGCTTCCCGCCTGCTCTAGCCGGCCCTGGTCTCCGCTCAAGGCTACAAAGTTTCAATTACAGAAGATAAATAAATCCCAACAAAAATGGCGGTGGCCACGGAGCTGGAGAGAGCAGGAGGCTTGGGTTACCCCCGGCGATGGAGGAAGCCAAGCTTCCTGGCTGGCCCTGGCCTCTGCTCAAGGCTACAAAGTTTCAATTATAGAAGTTAAATAAATCCTAGATACTTGCTTCCAGCCAGCCCTGGCCTCTGCTCAAGGAGGCGCTGAAAAAAAAAAAAAAAGAAAAAGAAAAAAAGGAGGGGCTGGGACCTTGGGTCGCTGGGGGATGATCAGGCCAGGATGGTACGGAAGGGGCTGTTGGGGGTAAGCAGGCCGTCAGTGGTGGTCAGTTGGAGGTGATCAGGACAGCGGGGGGTGGGGGGGCAGTTTGGAGTGAGCAGGCCAGCAGGGGGGCAGTTGGGGGTGAGCAGGCCAGCAGGGGGGGGGGCAGTTGGGGTGATCAGGCTGGTGGGGGGGCATTTGGGGGCGAGCAGGCCAGCAGGCAGAGTGGTTAGGGGCAATCAGGCAGGCAGGTGAGCGGCTGGAGCCAGCAGTCCCGGATTGTGAGAGGGATGTCCAACTGCCGGTTTAGGCCCAATCCCTGTAAACCGGCAGTAGGACATCCTTCAAGAGGTCCCAGTTTGGAGAGGGTGCAGGCCGGGATGAGGAACAACCCCCCCCCATGCACAAATTTCGTGCACCGGGCCTCTAGTATTGAATATAAGAGTATGCATGTTGCAGAAATGTAGAAAATTATTACTTTTTTTTTTTTTTAAAGTAATACATAATATAGTCAACTGCTAGCCATATAGAACTTTTTGTCTTAAACCTATTTCTTCCTTTTACTAAGGAAGTAATCTGTAAGATTAAAACAAAAACTTATATTCAGAGTCAATTCAATAAGATGTTGACTTGAATGCTGCACTTCATAATACATAATACATATTTACGGAGAATGATATGCTTGCTATGTGCCAAGCAATGGGCTCAGTAGCTGACAGGCATTGTGTCAGAGTAATTTTCACAACAATGCAGTATCATTTCTATCTTGATCCAACTTTCAGATAGGAAAATAGAAGCTTAGTAACTTTCCAAGGTCTGTATCAAATTTGTAACATTATTTTGACTTTATAGAGAATCTACTTTGATGTAGGTTTTTGAATAAAAGCAAAAAGATTATTTCAAATGTCACATAATTTGGGTTAGGTTTGAGAGACAGTGATTTAATAAATTTAATATTTGTAATCCTGAAACTTTTGCTCTACAAAGTCTAGTCTTGAATTTTTAAAAATAAGGCCTACTTTTCCACAGATTATATATTCTGAAGAAATAATATTACTATTTCTTACTGGAGTGATATAATCTCACCCTAAAGGAATCCTAATAATAATAAAGTATTAGTATGGAAAGGCCATTCTTTTTTAAAATAATGTTTCTGAAAATGATGCTACTTCTACTTGAAACTCAACATACACTAAACCTGCCCAGAAAACAGGCCAATCTCTCAGATAACAGGTCCATGCCAGAAACCTCAGTCTCCTAGGCTACATGTCTGTTTTCTGTAGCCTATTCATTCTTGTATAAACTCCAATTTTTATTTACATGTGTGGAAAATTAAATATGCTTAATTAACACGTTAAGCGCCCAGCCTGTTTTGTCTTCCGGAAGGAAAGTATAGTGTCAGTCACCGGTGACTGACAGGGTGCTTAATGTGTTAATGGCTTCTGAGTAAATTTGGAAAAAAAAAAAAAAAATCATCCCACTAAAGCTTAAACCACATCCTTATCAAAACTAGGACTTTATACAAATATCAAAGCAGCAAAGTAAACATAAAGAATAGAAAATGTACCTAAGCTTCTTTATGAAAATAAACTATTCCATTAATAAGTAAAATTATAACAGAGACCTAAAATTTAGTAGATTTGGAAAGTTACAACTGCAAGGGCAGTAGGAAAGCTGGGGGTATTCTAAGCTCATCAGTCACTAATAACTTCAGTGAGCAGCAGAACAATGCCACCTCTGATAGTGCCCTGCATTCCTGATGAAGGCTTTTCTGCTTCAAACCATTTATTTACATTCTGAGAATAGAAAGCTGGTAAGAAATGATGTGGCAAGAGAGCAAATGTGGCCTTGCTAACAGGCGCCTTATGTAAATTCTCCTCCCCTGGGAATGTGAGCCCCACAGAGGCAGGAATGATTTTCTTACTGATATCACCCTAATGTCTAGGACAGTACCTGCACCATAGTAGATACTCACTGTTTGCCAAATGAATAAAAGATTTTACTTAAGAAGCCATATTAGCTTTTATAAAGAGACACAAATTCAAATTCTGTGTTTTCTGGAAAGAAAAGTCCCAAATAGACCAACAACAAATTTTTTAGGGTTAAACATATATTCATGATCACCTAAATCTAAAAACTATAAGTTGTGTATGGCACAGCTAAATCCTGGGAAACATTTAAGATTGCTCTAACTGATCAGGTATAACATGAGACAAATGTTTAAACCCTAAAAAAACGGAAAACACAACCAGTGGAAATTGGCAACATCAAGCATTTGGTAAAAGACTTTACTCTGAAGTTACTGGAACACTCTAAATCATAAGATACATTTAAGGTCAGACAGCCACAAGACAACTACTTATTTTTGCCTTCTAAGCACTTTTTAGGAAATAATAAAATCTTATTTAGCATGCTTATCTTAAATTAGAAACCTAACATTTTATAACCTATAATAACCTTACTCAGATATTCTCTTGAATGTACTTTTCTTTAACAGTATAACTGTAAGTATACAGTCAAATGTAAATGCTCATCCTAGTCTATCCTATGAATGTACTAGAGGCCTGGTGCACAAAATTTGTGTGTGTGTGTGTGGGGGGGGGGAAAGACAGGGAGTCCCTCAGGCTGGCCTGCACCCTCTCGTAATCCAGGACCCCTGGGGGATGTAGGGCCTAAACCGGCAGTCAGACATCCCTCTCGCAATCCGGAACACTGCATGCACCAGTGACCATACTTTTTATACAGGTGAAAGGCATCTTGCTGTTTGTATGGGCAGCTACATTTTTTTTTGCCCTGATTATAAAAAGTAGTACATAACATGATCCTTCTGAGGCAGTAGTACCATTTTCCCTATCTTATGGGTGGAAAAACTGAAGCAGAGAGATGTTAAGTAATTGGCTTTGTCACACAGTTATAAGTGTCAGAATCAAGGCTGACCATAAAATGTGCAAGCCAGAGTCCATGCATGTCATCGCTGCATCATCCTGTTTTTTCAGAGTAGCCTTGCCAGGTTTTAATTTTTAAATCTAAGAGACTGTTCCCAATATATAGGGTGAGGTCCCTAGGCCTGGCCAGAGATCAGGGCCATCTGTGGGGGGACCAGTGGGCAGGGAGATCGGAGGGCCCCTGCTGACACCCGCCTTGGCTGGTGGCCTGGTGCCACCCGCTGGCCAGCCCCACCCCCCAATCACTGCTGCTGGTCGCCTCCCTCTGGGGGGAGAGGGGGAGAGACGCTCCTGAATTGAGCGTCTGCCCCCTGGTGGTCAGCACATGTAATAGAGACCAGCCATTCCGCCAGTCATTCTGCTATTCGGTCGATTTGCATATTACAGTTTTATTATATAGGATTACAGACAGTCCTCGGGTTACTTCGGACTCGATGTACGTCGTTTTGTGGTTAGGTCTCCATCTCCCATTTATTTATTAAAAAAAAAAAAAAAGCTCTGTCATTTCAACGTATGTACATATGTGCTTTATGTTTTTTATTAGTTATTTACCACAAGTAAAGGTCAGGAATTGTTATCTTTCTTTTAAATTTTTTTTAACTGTTTCAATTCATTACTCCTGTATATGTGCTTTATGTGAGTGACATAGGTGCTTATGTAGGTGGATTCCGACTTCCGGCGAAAATTGTGTTACGCTGTACTGTAGGAACGAATCTCCGACGTAACCCATAGTACTGTAAATACTATGGTTTTAAAAATAGTTACTTAAAAAATAAAATATTTCTAAGTGTACTCCCATAATACCTAATTTCATTATTCATGACTAGAGGCCCGGTGCATGACATTCATGCACTGGGGGGCGGGGGGGACGAGAGAGGGGGAGAGGAGGTTCCTCAGCCCAGCCTGTGCCCTCTTGCAGTCTGGTACCCCTCATGGGATGTCCGACTGCTGGCTTAGGGGAGTGGGCCTAAGCCGGCAGTCAGACATCCCCCAAGGGTTACTTAGCGCTGCCACAGAGGTGGGAGAGGCTCCCCCACCACTGCTGGGCTTGCCAACTGTGAGCCTGGCTTCTGGCTGAGCGGCGTTCCCCTTGTTGAGCGTCTGCCCCCTGGTGGTCACTATGCATCATAGCAACCAGTCGTTCCACCATTCGGTCAATTTGCATATTAGGGTTTTATTATGTAGGATTAGAAAATACTTATAATACTGGGAAGTTTTGTAGAAATTAGGATAATTATATCTTGAAGCTGACTTAACCGGAAATGTAGGTCCATCTTAGGACAAAAGCTACCTCAATAGGAGTTTCTGACATTATTACAGCCTTAAAGTGATGCCACCACTACTCCAAGTTAAATAAGGTGGGCCCTCGCTAAGAGAGTCAAAGAGGGTAAACCTGAACCCCCCCAAAAGGACTCCAAGTTAAATAAATGGGCTCAGTGGACACAGCATGGACCTGAGGACTGAAGGGTCCCAAGTTTGATTCCGGCCAAGGGCACGGACCTCGGTTGCAGGCTCCTCCCCATCTCAGGTGGTCAGACGTGTGGAGGAGGCAACCAATCGATGTGTTTTTCTCACATCAATATTTCTCTGTCTTTCCCTCTTTCTAAAAATCAATGGAAAAATATCCTTGGGTGAGGATTAAAAAAAAAAAAAAAGGTGGAATTTTTAAATCCCAAATTTTTGGACCTAGGTTGTAACTGTCTGCTGCCTCTTTGGTGGGCAGCAATGAGTTCAAGTAAACAACTCAAATGGGGAAATCTGAAGAAAAGTTTTCTACACAGGTAAGTAAAGTCAGAGTACTTCTCAGGTATTCCCTAAAGTTAACATCACCCACCTTTTACTTTACTAACCTATTATTTCTTCCTTTTTGGGGATAAAGATTAACCCAAAGCCCAACTTTTGTCCTGCCTGGGTTCTTAAAGAAGGAAGATTATAAAGTAAAAGAAAATAAAAGACCTAAGGAAAGTGAAGCAGAGAAGTTGAGTGCCTAGAATTAGGTCATGTGACCTTCATTTCAGTGTCCTTTTTGGGGGATTCAGGTTTACCCTCTTTGACTCTGTGAAAATAAACTATACTGATCTACTGGCATTCTCCTGTGTTCTGGTATCTCCTGTGTTCTGACTTCTTTCTATGCAACTGCATGAAATGGTTTTCCCAACCACTTCCCCCTGGATCATGTCATGCATTTCTGTCACATTCCTAGAAAACCCTGGTCTGCTAGGACAAGCTGAGATCTCCATCCCCTTTGCTTCTTCAAGAATTTACAATACATATTTCCAAGTTAAAAATGAATGCTATCTGGGCCCAAACAGTCTGTTCATAGTATAAACTTTAAAATAGTATCTTACATTTAAAACAGGAACAACTACCAGGTTGTCAGGCAAAGACTGGAAAACATGTTATTTCCATGGCCTAGAGAAGTTGAGATGAGACAACTATCCAAAAAGTAATTTCACTTTTAACAAAAACCCTCAGGTAAGTGTTCTCTTAGAGGCTTATGAGACTGAAGCCACAATATATTCATCAAGTATGCACCAAAGTATGAAAAATGAATTAACATTTATATAAACTATTTAGATAAAATATGGTGCATGTTAAGAAAGGAACTAAATTTGGAAAAGGAAACACAGATAATAAAAAAATGAAAAAAATTAACTAATGACTGACCAGAGATAAATTCTAAGGGAGAAATACAAATTATTTTGTTTAGACATGAGTTATATGGAATCCGCTTTAGGAGTTTACTAAACAAAACGGAAAATATGCACCTTTTACATCAGTATTTCTCATTAATTATGTTTGATTACCAATTTCAGAAATAATCGATTTTGGCTAGCATGGATGTTGTAACTCTGGATAACTATCTTTGCAGAAGCCACAGAACTTTCTACCCTCTTATCTGGGGCTCCAAATCTTTTAGGGGAAGTAGCAGAGTTAAAGTATGAACTGCATTCTTAGCTATAATGTCTTATAATGTTATAGGTAGACCTTTTGTAAGAATTCATTTATCAGTAGTAGTTAATAGTAGTAGTTATATTAGTAAAAGCATACACTTACCATGTGCTAAATGAATTATTTTAGTCCCTCATGACAATCTTATAATTATTATTATCATCCCCATGTTACACATGGGAAAACTAAGGCAAATGAGGTTATATAACTTACTTACTAACATAATTGGCAGCAAGCAGAGCTAGGATTTACACATAGCTCTGCTTTCACAGCTTGGACTCTCAAACCTCTAAGCCAAGCCATACCAGCAAATCAAATTGTAGACAAGGCCAATCATACCTAGTCTGAATTGCATCTAGCAGTTTTGTTAATTAAACAATGAAAAACGGGGGAAAAGCATTAGGAGTCTTAAATGACCAGTGTTTTGCAATTCAGTAGCCAACACATAGCAGGCACTTAAGCAGATTGCAGGGACCCTCAGAGATCATTTAGTGTAGTGTACTTCATTCCATTTAAGAAGGAACAGAGCCCAGTGATGTTGAGAACTTCACCAAATCATTCAGTTTGTTAGAACCTATCTCCCTTCACATTTCTATGCAGTGTTGTTTCCACTGCAATGTATGCAGTAATCAGCTGGTCGAAAGAATTTCTGCATTTCCAAAAACAATTTGAACACTAGAACACTGGAGCTGGAACTGGAACTCTGTTGAAGAGATTATTTCTTGAAATAAGTTAAAATGCAACTTAGAATCTTTTAGTTGTATATGATGTTATTTTAAAATATTCCAACCTGGGTGATTTTTCAACCAAATTTATCCTATAAGGGAGATTATTTAAAAAATTTAATTTGAAAGCCATTTTTAAAGCATAGGCTTTATTAATAGCCATATAATTAGTATAATAATTAGCTACTTAATTATATTGCAGAATTATAAAATAATTAAATAAATGGAGGGAAGCAATTTTACCTTACTAAATTTTGCTGCATATTTTCGACCTTCATTAAAATTTGGACCCCAGTCTGAGAGCGAATGTAGGCTTTCAATCTGAAATAAAAATATCATATTAAAATGGCAATTTTTAATATATTTCAAACTAGTGTCATGGAAGAACATTTATGAATAGCTAACAATTCTTAAAATTTATCTATACAAGCATAGAAAAAAGGTTAAATGCATTTTCTAACCAAGGATCTGAATTTTTAAAAAGTACCTTTCTCACCCTGGCTGGTGTTGCCCAGTAGTTAGAGTTGGTCCACGCACCAAAGGGTTGTGGGTTAGATTTCGGGTCAGGGACACATTACCTGGGTTACAGGTTTGAATCCCAGTCCTAGTTGGGGTGCAGTGCGTGTGGAAGTCAACCAATCAAACTGTTACTTTTCTCTCTCTCTCCCCCTCCTCTCCCCACTCCCCACTACCTTCCACTCTCTCTGAAAAGAAAAAAAAAATCAATGGAAAAAATATCCTGAGGTGAGGATTAACAAAACAATAAAATTACCTTTTTTTCCTTTCTGTATAATTAAAAAACTTAAATTAAAAATAACTATTTCAGTAATTAATCTTGCTATTTAACTTTTTTAATGTATGCAATTAAGTGGCAGGTATTTTGTGTTATTGCCAGATATATGAACAATAATAACAACTGGATTCTCAGTAATTAGAATAAAACTCAACGATTATGCCTGTCGCAAGACACTGTTTGAATGTGACATGGATCTGATTCAGTCTTGGGCTCTACCTTTTATCAAAAGTGTATGATGAGATTTAACTAAAACTGAATCAGACATTTCAGAATCCACTCAGTATAAATTTTAAACACCAAGTTACTCTGGAGCCAAACCAAGCATTCATATCCAAGCAGGTACCATCTGGTGAAAAGAAAGTCAACTGGGTTCCTGCCTAGGAACACTAATAACAAGCATTCTAATAATAGTTCCCTTTTTAGAGCACTGCCTACTATGGGCTAAGCCTTGTAGTAGGAACTTAAATATGCTGTTTTTTAAGCTTCATAAGAATCCTATCTAGTAGATTATCATCAATCTCATATTAATAATAGAAAAAAATTAAGGCCCAGAAGTGAAGTAACTTACCTCTGATCACATAGCTAATAAGGAATTGAGCTAGTTATTCTAACCAGACCTTCATTACTGATTCTTTCCACTATGCCATGTTAATTATTTTTGTCCATGCTGTATTTTTGGACAGGAGACAGAGTATATCTTACTTAGTTTTATGAAGACTTGGCTGAAACAGGATTTCCTGTCTGTAACAGTTACTTGGAAACTCCTAATTTTCAGTTTTGGGTTCAACCTGAAAGGCATTTGGTTTAAGGGTTAAGAGTGTAGACACTGACTCCAGACTGCCTGGGTTTGAATCCAGTTTCCCTGTGCTTATTAGCTACATGAAGTCACTTAACCTCTTTATGGCTCGGTTTCCCCTTCTGTGAAATGGCTATGTAATACCAGTAATCTACCTTAATGGGTTATTGTGAGGATTAAATGAATTAATATATTTATCATTATCTGCTTCAAAGAGTCTGGAAAACAGTACAGAGTAAGTACGGACTACTGTTACAACTATCCAAAAGCAGCATCTCTGACTGACAAAGCCTTGAGTAAAAACCAAGGAAATGGAGCAGAAAGTAAATGGCACTGACACATCACATTCTAATAAAGTCATGACTTCCCATATTAAATATGCACATAACAAATATCTCGACATTTTAAATAATTCAGAAAGTGAAAAGATTTTAAAAACACACCTTTGACGAATTACAGGATCAGACTTTTCTGGGTCAATGTAAGTTGCTAAGATTTCATTAATAGTTTTATTATCCGGTACTCTTTGCAACAAAAGAAAAGAAAAAAAAACCCAAAACTTATTATTTATAATTTTCTACTAAAGGTGTTAATTTAGAATTACTAAATCTTATAGTGTTTTTGTTTAAATAATTGAACACAGACCTTTTATTTTACTCTTGGCAAAATATAATGGCTTGTTAAGCATAAATTACTTATAAAAATAGCTTTAAAAGATTTCTTGGACACACTTAACAAAGTCTTAAAAAACATTATGTTGACCTCTCATTATTTTGATCCCTATAAATTAATCACAAAAATATGAAGCCTCTTTTAACACACACCTATGCTCAAAGATGAAAAGAAAGAAGTCAGGATGAAATACATTTGAAAGTTGTAGAAATAAAAAACCTGAAAAAAGGTTTCAGATGATGCTAATTTCAGTGCATGTTAAAGTTTATTCATTATAAATCATTAAGACCAGGTTAAAAATTTGATACTGCTTTCCCTGGAAACAAAGCATTTTAGGTTTCCCAACTTTTCTATATGTATTGTTCTAACTATAAAGCTGTAGAAACAAAACGAAGACATGGTTTTGAACTTAGTAACTAAAAGTTGCAAGGCAACATTTAAAATGTAAAATGCATAAAATGGCAAATATGTAACTTTTCTCAATCATTTACACATCTATACTAATAATAGAGAAATATGCAAATTATTCGTTACAGCATCACATCACGAATGGATAAGCAGGCTGCGTCCCCGCCCTCTGCTCAGGCAGCTGCAAGGCCCGGGGTAGGATAGGATATGATAAGAGGGGATAAGAAAGGAGAGGGAGAGGAAGGCAGGCAAGCATGCAGACAGGCCAAGAGGAGAAACAGAAATACAGAAAGGGAACAAGAAAAAGACGCAGAAATGGAAAGGGAAGAAAATGCAGGGCTGCATGCGGGAGGGGATGGCAACTGCAAGGGGTGGGGGGAAGCAGGTGCACCCAGCGAGGGGCAGGGCAGGAGCCCCACCCAGATGCAGGAGGAGGGCAGTGGCCCCTGGTGTGGGCTGTTGGTGGGGAGGCGCCCACGGGTCCGGGACAGAGTGGGGGACGGTCTGAGGCATTCTGGGCGGAGGCGCTCCTGCTTTGCGGCAGCAGCAGCGCTCGGGCTGTGCGGGCCTCAGCCACGCTCGCTGGGCCGCGTGTCCTGGACAGGGAATGGGAGCAGGACGGCGGTGGGGAGGCTGGGGAAGGGGGGATGGCGAACACCTGGGCTGGGGGTTAATGCCCCCCCCCCCTAATGGAAGCTTTAACAAGGGAGGAGGGAGGGAAGAACTTTATAAAGGAGTCAGTAGAGAGCAGAGTTAAAGAAAGAAAGAGGATGTATGAGTGAACTGTAGGAGCTATAATGAAAATCAAGTATAGCTGTGTACTGGGGACAGATTTTAAAAGTAGGAGTCAGAAAAGAAAAAAGATAAATGATAGTGAATAATTAGGTAGGTAGATATTAAAACAGTGGAAGTAAGTAGAGAAGAGTGTATGGGAAAGGTAGGATGAGAGAGAAAGAGGGAGGAGGGAAGAAAAGTTTTAAAGGGGAGCCGGTAGAGCTTAAAAGGAGAATGGGAAGAAGGAAGAAATGGGGGAGGGAGCAAAGCAGGTCCGAGGGAGGAAGTGAAGAAAAAAATTAAGGTGGGAAGGAAGGAAAAGGGGAGGGAGGGCAGGGGTAAAGATAAAGGAAAGAAGGAATGTGGGGAGGGAGAGTAGGAGAAAGATGGGAAGAAGGATGATGGAACAGACGTAGGAAATAAGGAGGAAAGAAAAGTTTATAAATGATGAGTCAGTAGGAAAAAGTGTTACATAAAGGAGAGAGAAAAATTGTGTGAGAGGGAGAAGCCAATAAGGAAGTCAAATACAATTGTGTGTGAAGGGGATAAGATTAAAAAAAAAGTCAATAGGGGCGATCAGGCCAACAGGGGAGGGCAGTTAGGGGTGACCAGGCTGGCAGGGGAGGGCAGTTAGAGGGATCAGGCAGGCAGGCAGAATGGTTAGGGCAGGCAGGCAGGTGAGCAGTTAGAAGCCAGAGGTCCCGGACATCCCCCGAGGGCTCCAGGATTGGAGAGGGTGCAGGTTGGGCTAAGGGACCCACCCTCCCCCCGTGCACGAATTTCGTGCACCGGGCCTCTAGCATTCTTATATACTATTATGATAAATAGTCCTATCTGAAAAATTTAAGTCTTTTCACTGTCTCTTTTTTGGTATGCACCTTCAAATAAAGTTTTTCAACTAAAATCTATGACAATGGCAAGAAGGGGCACTATCCTAGCTAAGAAAGACAGAATATGCAAATTGACCATCACCCCACGACAAAGATGGCAGCGGCTGGGCCGGGACGCTTGCGTTCCACCCTGCCCCGGCCGCCTGCTATGAGGGGGACTCGGGGGGTGGAGGAAGCTACAGGAGGGCGGCAGGGCCGGAGCGAAGGTGGAAGGCGGCGGCCAGAGTGAGGCCCGGGTCCCGGGTGTCGGAGGGAAGCCAGTGCCAGCAGCCAGGGGAAGAAAGGCCTATTCTTGCACGAATCTTCGTGCATCGGGCCTCTAGTCTATTATATTTAGATATATGTTAAATATATTAATTAAAAAGCAACTTTAAAATTTTCATAACCCAAGGAATCAAATTGTATACAACCATTAAAACTTTTAAATGATACTTGAAAATGTTCACAATATGGACAAAGGATAAAAACTACCTATGTAACTTAATTTCAATTATGAGTATACATATGTACATTTCTAAAATAATGTATTTGCTGCAGACACACATTACTAATGGTAGTAATCCCTGCTGATGTTTGCATTTCATTGTATCAATACACCACAACTTAGTTATCCATTCTACCACTAACACACATTTATTAACATCACATTTAAGTTAACAAGTTCTTAATAGATAGTGATGATACTATACCTTTTTTCTATGTACACAGCTTGACTCTGAGGAAACTGGAGCTTCACATGCCAACAAAACTGTTGTTTTCTAAGAGAGACAATAATCATGTGAGGCTCAAGATAGTCAATAAAAGTATGAACACAAATCAAACTTCCTAAATTTTTGTTTTCAGAGAATAATTATAAAAGTATTCTTAGATTTTAACGTGTATTTTGTACTGAGTTATTACTCTCTTCTAGGATTTTTAGAGGCTATGTTTTTCAAGCAATATACTTGCAAGAGTTTTTAAGGAGAAAAAAAAATGAAGTGAAACAATTCTAAATTCCAAGGACTTCACATTCCCGAATTAAAAGGCAATTTCTCATAATTCAGGGGCATTTGAGATCAGTGTGCTACTACTTAAAGTTTACAAATAAAATTTCCTCATGGCTAAATACAATGAGCTGATGTCTCTGCCTGACTAGTCTGGAAATTAGGTGAATGAAGTATTGTCTGGTTGAGACCAGCTGGCTGCAGATACACTTATGAGCCATGAGTATGTGCATTCAGTAGCAAAACAGCAGACAAGTCGGTTGCTAAGCAGAATGCACTCTAGGCTAGAGTTCCTGTGCTTTCATGTCTAAACTTTGATACAGGATCGACGGTAATAACTAAATGTCTGATTTTAGAAAAATGACCATATGTTCTACTTAACATATCTAAATTTGGTGACACTAGACACCATTCCTTTAAAAAAGTATTTAACGCTGCTTAAGACATTAATCCATCACAGAAATTTAAGTATTTTCACTACATGATGGCTTTACACATTTTTTTCCTTGGTTAGAAGAAATTTCTAACAACCCACTTGCCAGTTAATGGCCGGCAGCATGCCAAAGCAATGGTCAGCATCTTCTACAAATCTATGCCTCAGCCACATGCCCCCAAATCTAAAGTAATTTTTGTTTAATACAATTTAGTAGAGTATTTCCCACCAAAAATTTATATGATTTAGTTCAGGGGTGGGGAACCTTTTTTCTGCCAAGGGCAGAAATCCATTTGGATATTTATAACATCATTCATAGGCCATACAAGATTATCAACTTAAAAATGAGCCTGCTATAATTGGTTAAACATTTAATTAACTCACCCCTAATGCTTTGCCTGGGCCAGACCAAATAACTTTGTGGGCCTTATATAGCCCGCAGGCTGGAGGTTCCCCACCCCTGATGAGTCAAACTTTTTCAAAAGACAATGACTATAAAATCAAGTAAAAATCCTTCTACTAGGGCCGTGGTCGGCAAACTGTGGCTCGCGAGCCACATGCGGCTCTTTGGCCCTTGAATGTGGCTCTTCCACAAAATACCACGGCCTGGGCGAGTCTATTTTGAAGAAGTGGCATTAGAAGAAGCTTAAGTTTAAAAAATTTGGCTCTCAAAAGAAACTTCAATCGTTGTACTGTTGATATTTGGCTCTGTTGACTAATGAGTTTGCCGACCACTGTACTAGGGTAATTTATCACAGATCTGTTTATGGAAGTTTTCTTTAATAAAAGGTCAGATTTTGGCACTAGCTAGAAAAAAATATGCTTGATGCTTATGTCGATAGTGCCATTTATCATATAACAATCATGTTTAATATTGTTTTGATAGAACAAAGTTGTATAGTACCCTTTACTAATTTAAAGGCCAGATGTCTAATATCTCAGAGGAAAAAAAACTATAAATTCTGAATGCAGATACAGCAGTTACTGGTTTCAAATAAATAATTCTTCCCAAAGAAAATACCTTGCAATGTTTGTTACCTGTGAAACTGACATAGTACAATATCACCATCAAGACGCTGAGAATTACCACATTTCTCTCATCGTAAGAAATAAACTGGTATTTTAATCTTAATGTGTAAGAGTTTCTTTCTAAACATATTTGTTTTTCCATGTTAAGTTACAGGGGGGAAAATTATGAACTTAGCATCTTATGGAATTATAAATCATAATCATGAGCAGTGTTAAATATTTTTTTAAAGGAATGGTGTCTAGTGTCACCAAATTTAGATAACTTGTCATCTTATGGAATTATAAATCATAATCACCCCAAGTATTTGCTTGAGTAATTTCAAGAACCATTTACCTTTGTTAACATTCAGTAGCCCCTAAATACCTTCAGAAAGTACTCAACATTCCAAAAAACAAGAGAACAACCCTTGGAAATAATTTTGTTTGCTGTAGTTAACTACTTGTGGTTACAAGGAAGTCAGTCATTACTGTGTAATTATATCTACACTAGAGACCCGGTGCATGAATTAGTGCATGGGTGGGGTTCCTTGGCCTGGCCTGCTGGGGCGGTCTGGCCCAGTCCCCATTGGGGCCGGCCTTGGGGAAGGATCACGGGAGGTTGGCTGTGGGAGCACACTGACCACCAGGGGGCAACTTCTGCATTGAGCATCTGCCCCTTGGTGGTCAGTGCGCGTCATGGTGACTGGTCGTAATGGTCGCTTAGGCTTTTATATATATAGACTAGAGGCCCAGTGCACTAAATTCATGCACTCAGGGGGTCCTTCAGCCTGGCCTGCGCCCTCTTACAGTCCGGGAGCCTCGCAATTGATCACCCCGCATAGGGAGGCCCGGCCCACCACTGCTGGCTGGGTAGCCTGGGCCTCCCTCTTTGGGGAGATCCTGGAGCACCCCCGCTGGTGGCCTGGGCCTCCCTTTGCGGGGTGATCATGGGGCGAAGGCGGGGCCCCCCAACCAATTGCATTGCACCTGCCTTGGCGGCGGCAGTCAGCACTGGGTTGCTGTGGCGCCCGAGGCGGCGGCAGTCAGTGCTGGGTCGCCGCGGCGCATGCAATCCAGGAGGGACCAAGAGGTCAGCAGTTCAGCCCGCTCACCAGTCCCCGCCCACCCGAGCCTGCTGCGCACGCAGCCTGGCGTTTGGTCATCGGTTCGGTCATTTTGGATGTTACAAACCCTGGCTCTTTATATATTAGGATTGCTAAATTATGACTAGAGGTTATTGATATGGCTGATGATTCTTTGTACTGTTCCTTTTCAGAGGTAACTATCTTGAGGTTGGGTGTGTATTCTTGCCATATTTGGTTTTATATCTATATCTATCTGTAAACAGTATAATATTTTGTGTGACATTAACATTTATTTTCCTGAAATTGATGTAATCTGACATGGCCAATCAAATCTCTTCCTAAGTCTCAAAAATTACGTTTGTTTCCCATATTTCATTATTATATATTATAATATAAAAAAAAATACACATAACGAAAATCCCAAACTGTGAATAATGTCTTCTAAAAGAAAATACTTTGTAAAAAAAATTAAGGTTAATGCTTCAGTATCTTTGGGCATATGTGAAATTGTTTTCTGTATTTGCATTATTTCGTAAAGACAGATTCCAAAAAGCAGAATCATTAGAATTGAGCAGGGTTTTTTCAACCTCAGCAGTGCTGACATTTTGGACCAGATAATTCTTCTTGTGGAGGTGGGCAGTACACACGATGTTTAGCCGCATCCCAGGTCTCTACCCATGAGATCACACTGTCAGTACCCACTCTCCCAGCTGTGACACATAAAAATGCTCCCAAATATTGCAAATGTCCTCTGGGAGGCAAAATCATCACTGTTTGAGAACCACAGAGACAGAAGTTTAAACATTTACTATTACTCCTAATGCATTAGAACTATTCTTTTCTAAATTCGGCAAAATGCCTGCCACTATAATAATGTCATTGTGTCCCTGCAATATTTACCAATATTCTCAATAATAAAAATACTGAAGGGGAGGGGTGAAAAAAGTGAAGGAATTAAGGAAAAAAACACCACAAAAAACCTCAAACCTCATAGACAACATTATGGTCATTACAACAGGGAAATGGGTGAGAGGCAGGATTGGATAAAGGGGAATAAATAGTGATGGAAAGAGACATGACTTGGGTTGGTGAACATAATACAGATGATGTATTATAGAATTGTAAATTATATAGGTTTAATTGTAATATAATTTAAATCTATATAATTTTATTAACGAATGTAATCCCAATCAATTAAAAAATAATACTGTACTCCAAGGCATATGTTTAGAGTTTGATAATTACTGGTAAAGTAATTGTGGCCGTTACTAAACTAATGTTGCCTTCTGGACAACCTGATAAAGTAACAGAAACACTGAGTCCCATGAAACTTAAGAAACCATTCATGCATAGCAAGCTTTTTCTCTTCCTCCTCAAATATCAAAACACACACACATCATGCATTCTCAACGGGGATAGCAAACTGGTTCCTGGGAGGGTAAAAATAATCCTAGATATTATAATGGTTTGTGGGCTCTCAAAGGGCCACTGTACATTAACAGATACACAGTATATTTGTCGTAACAAAATACCATGCAGGATAATTAGAGGGTAAATATCTAAAAAGGCCCTTTGGGAGGCAATAATGAAAAAAAAAAAACAAAAAGGTTGAGAAACACTTAGATGATACATGTATTATATTAGGAAAATAAATATTATTTATATGTACTTGGTTTTAGAGAGAAGAAAGCCACTCCTCCAAGGTCATTATTCATCTTAAAAGTGACAGTATAATCTACTCTACTATTGGGAACTTACCAGAATTGAAAATTCAACAACAAACCATGTATTTTTCAGTATTAATTCAAAAGTATTTCAATTATATTTTATTTTTAAAATTTGCCTTAACACTTTAAAATCCTCTTAAAGAGTTATAGTTATACTAGCAACCCAATACCACCATCCTCCTTCCTAATCCATCACCATACTTTGATAAATGGACCCACCCCCATCTCCAGAGCTATCCACTTACTGGATGGCTTAAGAAAATCATTATCTTATATTCTCCTGGAGAAAATGGCTCAAGATTGGGCAGATGGCCTAGATGGTCCAATCATAATGAATTTTAGGTTTCTTGTTCAGTATGCTGGGAGAGAAGAACTCTTGGATATTTACTATAATCCAAACTGTTACTGCGAGCATCCTATTACCATAAGGATACAGCTGACACCACAGAGGAGACTATGGAGAATCAGCAATAGACCGGATCCCTGATAATATACTTGAGTCGCAGTATCTATTAAACCTGAAGTCCATCCTACTTCTGGACATTCAATTATGAGAGCCAATAATACACTTTTTATAGCTCAAACCAGTCTGAATTAGGTATTTTATTTCATGTAACAGAAAGCATCCTGATACAAGGGATTAAAGTGTTCTTCTTTCTAGATTTCATCTTTCATTTCTAAGCAACAGAAAAAGAAGATAGACTAATCTGTAAATTGCCAACTATTATAAAACTTGGAAGCAGTAAATAACACATGAAGGAATTTCAGGAAAAAAATGTGTATCAGCTATAAAATCATATGTATGAATGAGAGAGTGGGAGGAAGGGAAGGGGGAGAGACACACACACACACTGATTGGTTGCCTCCCGCACTATCCCTCCTCCCTGCTGTGGGGCCAGGGATCAAATCTGCAAACCAGGTACATGCCCTTGACCAGGAATTGAACCCAAGACCCTTTGGTGCAGGGGCCAACACTCTAACCACTTGACCACAGTATATTTTAATTTAAAGCAGAAAGAAAATCTACCAAATTTTGAAACCTTCAAGAAAAAAACAAACATACAAAATGATATATGTAATCCTTTACTCACAGGCATTTTATCTTTTTAAATGTATTTCAAGATCAAAATTTAAAGTTTCAAAAGTAAAAATAAAAACGGTCCTCATAAAATAATCCATCTATTTTCTTAGACCTGGTATCATAATAAGTGTTTTTGGAAGACTGAATACAAATGATCTGTGTAGTTATTTAGCATGGATTAAAATTACTGGAATTGAGGAGAATGAAAACCAAAATTTTATGTCTCACATCATTATAAAAATACTTTGAAAAGTTCCAGTTATATATTACATTTTGCTTTTTAAAAAATTAGTTTCACCACTAGATAATAATAATAGGAAACAGGTTAAGTATGTGGTATTGGCTTTAGTAGACTGTATATTAAGAAAATGGATGTAGTAGGGGAAGATCAAAATGAAAAAGAACATTTTGCTTCAAATAACTAATAAATACTTGAGCACTTAACAAAGCAAAGCAGTTCTCAACTGTAAGTGGTACCAACCTGGGTTGTGGGGGCATTTGGAAATGGCTGGGTAGTTTTGACTGTTCCAACACTGGGGAATACTTTAGACATTTAGTGGGCAGGGACCAGAAATGCTAATCTTCCTGTACTGCATGGGAAAGTCCCACACAACAAAAATTGTCCTGATGAAAATGCCAGTAGAGCCCCTACTAAGAAACACTAGAATGCAGAAGGGAGAACAGATATATGCATACCAAAATCTGAATACCAGCACTAAATGCTGGCATCTGTTTCATATTAACTGTGGAGAAAATATGTACTATAGGAATTCTGGCAAAGGAGAAATAATGGAGAAGATGATCTACTTTCACAGATGGCCAAGAAATAGGAAAGGGGAAGACATTCTAGGATTAAGAATAGTGACCAGCCTGGGTATATTTAGTTGAATCCATTAGGGAATTAGGTGGGGACTATGAAGACCCATATTTATTATGGATCCTCATAGAATAGGAAACTTTTCTAATCAGAGTATGGCTGTAGCTAAACTCTCTGGCATGGCATATAAGGTCCCGAAAGGCCCAGCCCCATTCCCTGCCACTTAAACAACTCCCACTCAAGTTTCTAGACAGACCAAACTACTTACATTGTCTTATATTTTCTACTCTATCTTTTACATCTGTTATTCTCACAAGATCATCCTTCCTTTCTGTCTGGATAAAAACCTTGACTCAAAAGCTCCTCCTGTCCTTCAAATATCTGCTTGAATTCTATTTTCTCTGGGGGTGGGTGGGGTGGGGTGGTGTCTTTCCAGTCCCCAGCTCTCAATGAATAGCACTTCTCTGAGGCGGGCAGTGAGCCTCCTTTATGCTCCCACAGCACTCCAGGACTACTCCTCAGAGGATTTACTATGCCAGAGCAGTGCTACACGATGTGTGTTTGCTGACTTGACTTGTCTTCCAGTGAATGACTTACTTGAGAAAAAGGACAGTGACTTACTGGCACATAAGTGGTTTTCAGGTAGAGGTAAACAGCAAATCCATCTGGTACTTTTTTTAAAAAAATTAAAGACAATTTTTTAGACCACTTTTAGAGTCACAGCAAAATCAAAAGGAAGATACAGTGATTTCCCATATAGCCTCTGTCCTCACAAATGCATATCCTCATCTAGTGCTTTTTAAAAACAAGGATGCCTAAGCTCTACCCTTGGCTCCATGAATCAGCAATTCTGTTGGTCAGTACAGGTTTACCTGCATTTTGAAATTATGACAGGCATTTTAGATTGAAAACTGGCACTATTATTGTTCCCATCTTACAAAAACGGCAACAGGTACAGAGAAATAACTTGCCAAGAAAACTCCTTACACATAAAGATTACATTTTGTCATGTTTAATACAAAATTAACATTCAATAATTAAACTATATTATCATCCCTCTTTTAAAAAGCAAATACACCAAGGATGAGTTATATTATTTTACTTAATGAGTTATGTTATTTTGCTTAATGAGTTATGTTATTTTGCTTAAAGTTAGCAATTTCAAGTGGGGTCAGGGATAAGAAATGGTAGTTAATTTTAGGCCAGGCAATGGGGTACAACCCCTGAAAGCTTCAGATAACCCAAGGCCAGGAGATGAGATGACAAATTTCACCTACTGGCAATTCTGCCTATGGTCAGTGAGGTATCTCTGTGCTAATGACTCCTGTGGGCACAGAAGCATTAAAGGATTCTGAGCAGATGGCCATCACCCTACCTGGCAGCAGTGTATAAGAGTGACTGAGGTGAAGAGATGCTGAAGGTAGGGAGAGTACTTAGAATTCCCCAATAGTCCAGGGAGACACAAGCTGGGCCTGCATGGGAAAATATAGCAGATAACGAAAGGAACACATTCGTTATCTGCTATATTGATAGAGGCATATCATGAAGGAGCAGGCTTGGTTGACTAGGGAAGGACTCCCCTAAGTGAACCAGTTTGGGAACCCCAAGATGATCCAGAGAGTTTGGTTTTCCATTTCCATGAATGGTGGTTAACTGCTGTTGTGGAAAGGTACATTCTCTATGAAACTACATCATAGGAACTTCCTATGTCTGCATGGCCTCAGTAAGGAAATGCATAATTGGGGAATCATTACGCTACTATTCTTTCACACTGTTTTTCTAAGTCTCTGCAGACACTCTGAAATTATTCCATCAAGTTCTATCATAGCTGTTATGGCAGAGAAACAGAAGAGCTAAACATTTTCAATCAGTTACCAAGTTTGTACTAAGCACCTATTATGTAATCCTCCAAAGATCATTGCAAAATCCACTGTCCCCTCATGACCACAAACTATTAAACCCATCATTTCATTTTCTGTTGCTCTCTCTTTTCTAGTCAGTTTGCAGAAAAGTACAAAACTATATAACTTATAAGACACCATGCAAAAAAAAAAAAAAAAAGTGCTATGTATTACCAAACAATTGTTCGGGAAAAAAAGTCCTACTGCCTCTTGCAGTAGGTATATAAACTCAATATAACTAGAATGTTGTAATTTTATCCAAAGAACAAAAACTAATTTTTTAAACCCATAATAGGTTATTTCTTTACAAGAGAGACATCTAGTGGTTAGCTTCTAAAACAGGACTGGAGCTCAAATATTAATTCACATGTTTGTTTAATAATGGGCACATTTCTACTATCTTAATATGTAAATCTAGGAGAGATCCATACACAGAGAGCTAAAGATCCTTGGGCCAAAAGGAAGCTAAAATCTCAGTTCTAAGCTGACAGTGCCAATGAGTGGTAAGGAGGACTGGACTCTTAGAACTGAGATGAGTTGGAGACAAAGTGGGGATTTGAGAAGAAGGTCAAAAGTTGGGTCCATTTCTGGGGAATGGGTGGTTAGCCCACACATGAGTCCAAACCAGGAGTTATGCTAAAGATATTACTGGGGAAGGGTCTCAGTGCAATTCTTTTTTTCAATTGACAAGTTGAAGTACATTCTCCACCTCACTGTTAACTCTTCAGACCCCAAAAGCCAGGGAAATAAAAGTAGGAACTTATGTAACCAAATGAGACATGTTATTCAAGCACAGTCATACAGTTTCCAGGTTTGATACCCATGGCTTCCTGTAGCAAAACACTGAAAAACAACTAAAAGAGGAACAGCCATGGGTAACATGGAATTTCATGTAGTATCAGAGTACTTTTCAAAGACTATATTTACAAGTCAAAATGTATAATGGTCCTGCCCACAGCTATCAATGTCTCTTTAAATTATTATTTTATTCAATTTATTTTTTAATATATTTTTATTGATTTCAGAGACAAAGGGAGAGGGAGAGAGAGAAACATCAATGATGATAGAGAATCATTGATTGGCTGCCTCCTGCATGCCCCCTACTTGGAATTGAGCCTGCAACCTGGGCATGTGCCTGACAGGGAATCAAACCATGACCTCCTGGTTCATAGGTCGACACTCAACCACTGACCCACAGCGGCCGGGCTAAATTATTATTTTTTAAAATCCATTTACTTATTCTTAAAATATCCTTTATATGCACCTGGTCTAAACATTCAAAAAGATACAAAAGGGTACATAATTCTCATCCCTGTCCATCTCTATTCAATTTCCTTCCCTTAAGATAATCACTGTTACCAGTTTATAATATAAGCACATATTTAAAAAAACCTTTATTTTCACACAATGGTAGCATACAATGAACATGGTCCTGCATCTATCTTTTTTCACTTAATGTTTCTGGCAGTTAACCCACATTAGTACATTTAGAGCTGTTTCATTCTTTTTCCAGTATACTATAATTTATTTAGGCAGTCCACTATTGATGAATATTTAGATCCATACTGCTGTTTTGCTATTACAAACATTGTTGTACTGAGGTGATACATGTATATGTATACATGAAATATATATAAAGATACATGCATATGTATCTTCACTTTCCATATATATGGTTGTATCTATCAGACAGATTCCAAGTAGACTTGCAGGATGAACAGTAATTATCATGCCTTCTGGATCCACCTCTTCCCACTAATGACCTTACCTTTGTACTGGGGCCAGTGCTTATTTTAAACAATTAAGGCAGCATGGCAGAGAAGATAATTTGAAAACCCTCCCAATAGCATATAGTAAGAAACCTTGGAGAGAAATAGAACAAACATAGTGAGCTCATCATAAAGTAAGAAAAATCTTAGGGCCAAAAGGAAGCAGGAACTGAAAACCATAGTGGAATGCTTAAGATACACGTGGTCTGGAGGCCTTTGCCAATCTGTATAACGAAGAAGCTCGTGTTTCAACTGCTACTGGGTAACATGAGGCAAGACCCTGGGCCACATAAACTGGAGACCTCAAACTGAGATCACTGCATTAAATCAGTGAAAGGGTGAACCAGAAAAACACTGCCCACTAGCAAAGGGAACTTGTCCACCTCAGCTTGGACTCTAGGGAGAGAATAAGGCAGATGGGGTGGGGAGAACGGTTTCAATTGAGAATGCCTAATTATAGCTTTCTCAAATGGGTTTGAGGTTCAGATTATTACTAGTAGTACAGTCTGGGAAACTTCAGAATCAGAAATTAAAGAGGGTCCTACGTTGGTGCCAGAGTATCTGACATAAGCAAATGCATACTACCTTCTATATAAACTTGAGTTCATAATTACATTTTAGAAAAAAAACACAACACAATGAAACAAGCCATCATAATCAAGAATCTATAGAAACAGCAAGTAAGTAGTAACAGCTTTCCAAGCACTTCAGATACTGGAATTAACTTACAAAGATAATAAGTGTCCTAAATTAGTGAACAAAGGGAAGCTTAAAACAAGAGAAAGGACTACGATTCTATCTAAAAGACCAAATAGATTTGGGAAAGAAACAGAACTTCTAGAAATAAAAAACATAACTGAAACAAACAAAACAACATGGGCTAAAGATTAGATTAGTTAGACACAGCTGAGGAGAGAATATAACTTGGATAATATAGCTGAATAAATTACCGAGAATGTAGCAAAGACAAATAAATAAGAGATTAAGACAATTCATCTGAATTTTCCAGAACTGCCATACAAATCCCAAGGAAGATAAATAAAAAAGAAATAATATGAAGACACACATCATAGTGAAACTACAAAACTTCAAAGACAAAGATCTTAAAAGCAAACAAATAAAACACCTTTCTGGGGTGATAGCCCTATATTGATAGGTTATATGCATTTGCCAAAACCCAACTAATGTACACTTAAGATTTGTGCATTTCATTGCATGTGAATTTTACATCAATAAAAAAAGTGAGCTTCCTATCTTTCAGACAATTGTTTTAACTGTAGCATATTTTTTTCACTGAATATACCAAGGATGTCAGTCCATGACAGTACTTCAACATCCAACTCTGTTTTTATTTAATGGCTACACAGAATTCCAATGCATGGAGTTACCCTTATTAATTTAACTCAGTCCCATATTAATTGATACTTGAGTTTTTACACTATTAAAAACAATGCTGTGACAGATACATGTGTACATGTATCTCTATGAACTACACTAATATATTTGTGGGCTAAATTCCTTGAGTAGGCATATATAACATTTTGACAAATATTACCAAATTACCTTTTATACTATTTATTAATTTATACTATCAAAAATAGTGGAAGAGGAAAAAGCCTGGCTAACACATACCTTCATTATACATTATTAGTATAGTAGAGGCCCAGTGCACGGATTCGTGTACAGGTGGGGGTCCCTCAGCCTGGCCTGCAGGGATTGGGCTTAAACTGGTTCTCCGACATCCCCTGAGGGGTCCTGGATTGTGAGAGGGTGCAGGCCAGGCTGAGGGACTCCACTGGCACAAGATTGGAGCCGGAAAGGGACTGCGGGAGGGCTCCAGGACATGTCTGACCTGTCTCACCTAGTCCCAGTGGGCCGGACCTCAGCAGCAAGCTAACCTACCAGTTGGAGCATCTGGCCCCTGGTGGTCAGTGTGCATCATAGCGACTGATCTAACGGTCGAACAGTCGGACACTTAGCATATTAGGCTTTTATTATATAGGATGTTTACAGCCACGTGTGTGTGTGTGTGTGTGTGTGTGTGCGCGCGTGTGTGTGCATTTTATTATCCTTTGCCCATTTTCTTTTCTTTTTTAAAATATGTATGTGTGTGTACGTACGTACGTACATATATGTATATATGTGTGTGTGTGTGTGTGTGTGTGTGTATATATATATATATATATATATATATATATATTTATCTCCTTAGTGCTGCCGTGGAGGTGGGAGAGGCTCCCGCCACCACCGATGCACTCGCCAGCTGTGAGCCTGGCTTCTGGCTGAGCAGCGCTCCCCCTGTGGGAGTGCACTGACTACCAGGGGCAGCTCCTGCGTTGAGCATCTGCCCTCTGGTGGTCAGTGTGCATCATAGCGACCGGTCGTTCCCTGTTCAGTCGATTTGCATATTAGCCTTTTATGCCTGCAGGATCAAGCTGAAACCTGCTCTCCAACATCCCCTGAGAGGTCCCAGATTGTGAGAGGGTGCAGACCAGGCCAAGGGACCCCACCAGTGCACAATTGGGGCCGGGAAGGGACACGGGAGGTTGGCCAGCCGGGGAGGGACCGCGGGAGGGCTCCAGGGCATGTCTTGCTCAGTCCTGATCAGACGGACTCCAGCAGCAAGCTAACCTACTAGTTGGAGCGTCTGCACCCTGGTGGTCAGTGCACATCATAGAGACTGGTTGAACGGTTGACTGTCTGCCCCTTGGTGGTCAGTGCACGTCATAGCAAGCGGTTGAGTGGCCTTAGCATATCATGAGCATATTACGCTTTGATTGGATGACTGGACACTTAGCATATTAGGCTTTATTATATAGAATTATTGATTCAGAGAGGAAGGGAGAGGGAGAGATAGAAACATCAATGGTGAGAATCACTGACCAGCTCCCTCCTGAGCCTGCAACCCGGGCATGTGCCCTTGACTGGAATTGAACCCGGGACCCTTCAGTCCGTAGTCTGATCCTCTATCTACTGAGCCAAACCAGCTAGGGCGAATAAATTTTTATTGATTTCAGAGAGGAAGGGAGAGGGAGACAGAGATAGAAACATCAATGATGAGAATCATTGATTGGCTGCTTCCTGCATGCCCACACTGGGGATTGAGCCCCCACCCCAGGCATGTGTCCTGACCGGGATTTGAATTGTGACCTCCTGGTTCATAGGTTGATGCTCAACGACTGAGCCATGTGGCCGGGCTCCTTTGCCCCTTTTCCTTATTAAGTTGCTTAGGCTTTTTTCTTATTAATGCATAAGGATTTTTTGTCATATATGTTAAAGATTTCCTTTTTTTGTTCAGTTAGTCTTTTGACTTTATTATGGTCTTTTTTGCCATATATTTGTTAAAAATTGATGTAAATTTTGAGAGTTTTGTTTTTACGTTATAGTTTTGGATGGGATGTTTCATATCTTCAAAATTATGAACATATTCCACCATCTTAAAATTTTCATTTTAAGTTTTTGATCCACCTGGAAGTTCTAGTCAAAGAGCCAGCTTTTTCCCATCAAATGGTAAGCTACCAGTCTCAAACTCATTTATGGAATAAGTAATTATCTGTATTAATTTGAAATGCTATCTTGACTATGTAATTGAGTACCAAATATCTGTGTTTATTTTCTACAATCTAAGATAACTGTAGATTCCTCTGTCAAAACTATTAAAATTTCATAAATTTTAATGAGTCCACCCTCATTACTCTTCTTTCTGTTGTTTTTTTTTTATGGTCTTTTCCCATGTTTATTCTTCAAAATGAACTTCAGTCATTTTATCATAAACCCTTTCCTTCTCAAAAAAATAAAATAAAATAAAAATCCAAAATCCAGAACAACAAAAATCCCATTAGTATTTTGATTATGATCATATCAGATTTAAAGATCATTAATTTTAAAAATGAATGTTATTTCTAAAATACTGAACCTCCCAAAAACAAGATACTTTTCTCCATTTGTTAAAATATTTTAAGTCATTCAGTAGACTTTCAGTTTTCTTCATAAATATCCTTCAACTTTCTTTCAACAGGTTTTGATTCGAGTCGGGTAAACGTGAACATAAGGAATTACCTCTGAAAGAGTCACTATTTTATAGAAGTAGTTTGGGATCTGCTCCAAAATAAGCAGGGAAGCCTTCTATTGGACACCATTTCCACATCAAGCTTTTCTTTTTAATAGAGAATGTCAGTCCTGCTTTGGCTCAATTCTTTTCTTTTATTTTATTTTATTTTATTGATATCAGATAGAGGAAGAGAGATAGAAACATCGATTGGCTGCCTCCTGCACTCCCTCTACTAGGGATCGAGCCCAAAACTGGGCATGTGCCCTGACTGGGAATTAAATGGGTGACCATCCCACTGAGCTACACAAGCTAGGCTCAATTATTCTTAACATAAGTATCTCTTAACTTTTTGTTGTTTGTGAAAGTTTCCCATTCTGATGCTCCTACAAATTCATCAGTCTTCTAAAATTCATTGCTATTAAATACTACATTTTTTACCTCACAGACTGATTAGTGTTACATCCCACTTTGACTATAAAATGAAAATTACAGTTCCTATTTTTAAAAAAATTCATGTCACATAATTTTTTATGTGACTTTAGGAAATTCAGAGTGATACTGGTCCTAAGCACCCGAGTTAGAATGAAACTATGTTCCTAAGGTACCTATTGTGTTTGCTGCTACATAACTTGCTGACAGTTCTACAGAGGTAATTAGTCACAATGACACATTAGTCACACTTAATATAGGGGTATTTAAATATTTTTAAAACCATTGTTCTTGTGAAATAATTTCAGACTTCATAGAAAGCTACCCAAAGAAATCTTCATCCAGATTGCTCAAAAGTTATTATTTGAATATTTGATTTTAAATAAGTTAAATATGAGTTTTTTACTATATATTATAGTTCAAGCTGCTGAAACAAACTAAGGACCAAGTTAATATCTAGGGAGTAATAATAATAATCTTAGAGTAGTACCAAAATCTGATATCAACAATTCCATAATCCCCAAATCTCAAAAACTCAAAGTTTTCTTCCCTTCTTCCCTTCCTTTATCTTTTTCTTTCTTTCTTTTCCTCCCTTTCTCCCTCCCTCCCTTCCTTCCTTTCTTTTTAAAACATTTTTAATTGATTTCTATAGAGAGAGGAAGAGAGAGGAATAGAGAGATAGAAACATCAATGAGAGAGGAACATCATTGATTAGCTGCCTCTTGCATGCCCCATCGGGATTGAGCCTACAATCTGGGCACCCGCCCTGACCAGGAATCGAACTGATAACCTCCTGGTTCCTGGGTTGACACTCAACCGCTGAACCACACTAGCCCAGCTCAAAGTTTTTTCTTAACTCCTTGTGCAGTAAAACCTGGCTGAGTCCATTTACAGTCATTATTTACCCATTATAATGTGAACAATTGCAGGTTTCACTGCAGAAATAGTATTGTCTGATTATGCAATGCTGTCGCAGACCTCCTAGGAGTGAATATTATATAGTAAACTAGAGGCCCAGTGCACGAAATCTGTGCATGGGGGTGTCCCTCAGCCCGGCCCGCAACCTCCCCAATCTGGGATCCCTCTCATAATCTGGGACTGCTGGCTCCTAACCACTCACCTGCCTACCTGCCTGATTGCCCCTAACCGCTTCTGCCTGCCAGCCTGATTCCCCCAACTGCTCCTTTGCTTGCCTGGCTGCCCCCAACTGCCCTCCCTGCCACCCTGGTCACCCCCAACTGCCCTCCCATGCCAGCCTGGTCACACCCAACTGCCCTCCCCTGCCAGCCTGATCTCAACCCCCAAATGCCCTCCCCTGCCAGCCTGGTCGCCCCTAACTGCCCTCCCCTGCAGGCCTGGTCACCCCCAAATGCTCTCCCCTGCAGGCCTGATCACTCACAACTGCCCTCCTCTGCTGGCCTGTTTGCCCCCAACTGCCCTCCCCTGCCAGCCTGATCATCCACAACTCCCTTCCCTGCCAGCCATCTTGTGGTGGCCATCTTGTGACGTGAGGGCAACCATCTTGTGGTGGCCATCTTGTGTTGACGGTGCATGAGGGTGTCGTGCGAGGGCATCACGCGAGGGCGTGACGCCACCTACGTTTTTACTATATAGGATGTAATATAGTAAACTATAACCCCAGGATTTCAGATAAGGAAATATAGACCTTTAATTGTCACTATATATTATTTACTAAGTGTCAGGTACTACAGTATTATTTCATTCAATCCTCTCAACAACCCAGTAAATGGTAGAGGCAATATTTAAATAGAGGTTTATCTGAGTCAAAGCCTTAACCACTTTTGAAAGTTGAAGAAAACATTGAAAATGAGTTTCTTCAAAACACGAGAACAGAGGTGAAAAAAATTATTTAAAAAAATTTAGTATTTGCTTCTTCACTCCAACAAATAACACTCTCATCATCTATAACCTTGGTCATTTTCATATGAATGGCTGAGAAAATACAGGTATCCCAAAGAAGGTACTTCTAAGTGGGTTTTCCCCCCTCTACCCTTAAAGTACATGACTTTCATTATTTATCTTGTTACTTATATACCACCTTTTAGCAATCAAAATTTTGATTATGCCATGCTTTAAGTTCAGTATGTCTTCTGTATTCATCTAAATCAGTGCTTCTCAAATAAGGGTGATTTTGCCCCTCTTCTCTGCCCCCACCTCAGGGGACACCTGGCAATGTCTGGAGACATTTTTTGTTGTCACAACAAAGCGTGCATGTGTGTGTATGTTTGTGTGGTTTTGCTACCAACATTTAGAGGGTAGAGGCCAGGGATACTGCTAAACATCCCAAAATGCAGAAGACAGCCCTTCCACAATAAAGAATTCTCTGGCTCAAAACATCAACAGTGCCAAGATTTATATCACTGATGAAAATGCTGAACAAGAATGAACAAAATATTGAGATTAAAGAGATTACCAAGATGATTAGTGAGTAGTAAATATTCTTTAAGCTGGGAACTCCTGTTAATACTTTTTTTATTCATCCAACATCTTAAGTCAGAAATTTTAAAATTCAGTTAGTAGAAAAACCATTTTCATTTAAAAATATAACAGGTCATTTAACAATTAACAAATGGAAAAATTCAGTTACGTAGATTAAAAATTTTTTCCCCACTGAACTGACTCCCAAAATGATTTTACAAATGATAGATCATCTTAACTCAGCAGACTGCATTAAAGTCTAATGTTACAATTAAATTTTAAGATATCACTCTGAAACTTGTGAGCAAATATTCCATATCTCACTAGCAATTAAATGAAATAAAATTAAAACAAAATATTATTTTAACCTTTAAAATGGGTAAAAAAAAATTTGTTTTTAATACTCACTTGAGGATATTTTTCCCATTGATTTTTAAGAGAGAGTGTGGAAGGGAGGGAGGAAAAAGGAAGGGAGAGAGGGAGAGAGAGAAACATTGATTGGTTGCCTCCCCACACGCACCCCAACCAGGCTGGAGATCCAACAAGCAAACTTGGTTCTGTGGACCAACGCTTCAACCACTGAGCCAAACTGTCCAGGGTGGTAAAAGTGTTTTAAAAAAGAGATAACTCTTTTATGCCTGCAGGATATTCAGTGAGATATTTAAACAGATATTCTCATATAGTACTACCAATGGAAATGAAAACTGGTTTAACCCTAATTTATTACTAGCCCCACTTTATAGATGAGGAGATTGAGGCTCAAAGCAATTAGGTGCATTAACTTAAGACCCCATAGCTAGGAAAGGCTGATGAGAGAAATTTGAACTCAGGCAGACTGGTCTAGTTTGTGCTCTTAACCACTCCAATTTTACTATCTCTGTGTTTTTATTTATTTATGTATTTTTGTGTGTGTGTGTGTGTGTGTGTTTTAAAATTGATTTCAGAGAGGAAGGGAGAAGGAGAGAGAGATAGAAACATCAATGATGAGAGAGAATCATTGACCGGCTGCCTCCTGCACACCCCCCACTGGGGATTGAGCCTGCAACCCAGGCATGTGCCCTTGGCTGGAATCGAACCCAGGATCCCTCAGTCCTCAGGCTGACGCTCTATCCACTGAACCAAGCCGGCCAGGTTTTACAGACTTTTTTTTTTTTTTTTTTACAATTATTTAACATGTATCAAAAATGGAAGGCAAAATTAAAGGATAAACAGACTGATGAAAATGTTCAAATGTATGTAACAGAGCAAGAAGAGATATAAATAGGCACATCTGAAAAGAAATAAAAATTTAAGAGATCAGCCTCTCTAATGATCAGATAGACAAAAAAAGTTTAAATATTCAATTAAAGTGCAATATAACTAAGATATGTACTCTGATACTATTTTTGATGAAGGTACAAAGTGGTACTTTTTTAGGGAAAATAATTTGGAGTTTCTCTAGAAAGTTTAAACCCATGTAGTCTCTGAACCATTAATTCTGCTTTCTAGGAACTAATCCTACAGAAAAAGTCATATAAGCACCCAAAATAATCTATTCAATGATATTTATTACAACATTATTTGCAACAATTAAAAACTAGAAATAAGCTAAATGTGCATGAATATGGGAATAATTAAAATTATTATACAGTAGTCATAGTTGGAACAGACAACTTAAAAATAGTGAGGCAGGTTTGCATTAACAAGAAAAGCAGTCTATACTATATTTTTAAAGGGAAAAAGGCTAGCTGGAGAAAAATAAAAAGTGTGTGCCTTTATTTTTGTGAAGGCACAAACCAGTCACCTTAAATTTCAAACAAATTATGTCAATTTCCAGATATTTTAGTTTCAAAATGTACAAAGGAATCATCTCACATTTAATAAATAGAAGGCATTACTTTACTTCTGGAAGCCAACCAGGAAAAAGGAAAACCACCTTTACAAATATTTATGACTTGAAACATACAAAAAAAATAAGTGGATAACATCACCTTCTTATAATAAAACATGTTGAAAAGGTAGAAGGTTTAAATAATAATCTGATGGTCTGTCTTTTCAATTTATGGAGTAGTAAAATTGGAAGGAATCTTAGATTTTACTTAGTACAAGCCCCGCATCTTACAGATGAGGCCTAGAAATAGGAAGTAATTTGTACAAGTTCTTACACATACTAAGAGACTGAAGAAGAAGGGACTCCGTTGTTGTTCTTTTTACTCTAAATCCAGAATCTTGACTTTTGAACGGTATTACCCAATAATTCAGTGGGCTACTTACAATATGCTGAAATCCTTACAGTACTCTGTACTATTGGGGCCTTTTTGATCTAGCACTTTCAGAAAGCAGCAAACTAATCTCTGTTGTATTACCTGTACTCACATTTACTGCAGAGTAAAAGTTTCCCAAGTCTTTTTCTTTCCCATCACTGGCTCTCAAATGAAATCTTAAGTTTCAAAATGCTTATTTTCCATTTCTATAGTCATCTTTTCATAGACCAATAACAAACAGCTCACAGAGCACACTACTGGAACCTCTATATCAAACTAAACCTTAAAAAATGTTCCTGATAAAATCAGAACACCGGATAGACTAAGGAAGAAGTTAGGAACTTACTTCTTATCGAAAAATGTTGAATTTTCTTTCCTCTTGGTGAACCCATTGGGTAGAAGTTTTAAGTTAATACCTTGCCTTCGGGCACGATTTTTCATAAAGCACATCTAACAACAACAAATATAGACAAATTAATTTTAAAATTCCTTAAATTTCAAAAGTGAATAAAATAACGTTCAAAATACAATAGTTACGATATATTGAATGCTTATATTTTACCAACTGTGCTAAGCAACACTGTTGTTTAATACTGACAATACTATGAGACAGGTACTACAATTACCCTCTTTTTAGCAGTGAGAATTCATAAGATGCCAACATTATACAACTTTTTTAAAAAAAAACATCTTATTTTATTTTTTTAATTCCCACCCAAGGACATTTTTCCATTGATTTTTTAGAGTGGAAGAGAGAGGGAAAGACAGAGAAATAGCAGATGTGAGAGAAACACATCCATTGGTTGCCTCCTGTACATGCCTGACCAGGGAGGGCCCGGGCTGGGGAGGAGCCTGCAATCATGGTATATGCCCTTGATTGGGAATCAAACCCGGGACCCTTTGGTCCACAGGCCAACACTCTATCCACAGAGCCAAACCGGCTAGGACTATACAACTATTTCTGAGAGAGCCTGTATTCAAACCCAGGTCTGTGTAATTCCAGAGCCTGTGCTTTTACCCATACACTCTATAAACCAAGAGAAGGGTTAAAAAAAAAAAAAAGACATTTGACAATCTTAGGTGTAGTTACCTATATAGTTCTTTCTCTTTTACTGATTTGATGTTGTTGTTGTTAATCCTCACCTGATTAGATGAAGTGATTTGGTAAACAAGGTAGTGGAAAACACTCAATAGGTACACAAAAAAAATTTGTTTTAATGAGGATAGTTTAACGGACCTGTGGGATAACATCAAGGGTAACAACATTCACATCATAGACGTACCAGAAGGAAAAGAGAGAGCAAGGGATTAAAAACCTATTAGATGAAATAATGGATGAAAACTTCCCTATCTTGGCAAAGGAAATAGACATATAAGTCCAGGAATTGCAGACAGTCCCAAACAAGACAAAATCAAAGAGGCCCACACCAAGAAATATCATAATTAAAATCCCAAAGGCTAAAGACAAAAAAAATCTTAAAGGCAGCAAGAGAAAAGCAATTAGCTACCTAAAAGGGAGCTCCCATAAAACTGTCAGCTGATTTTCTCAACAGAAACTTTGCAGGCCAAAAGACATTGGCACAAAATATTCAAAGTAATGAAAAGCAAGGATTTACAACCAATATTACTCTACCCAGCAAGGTAATAATTTAAAATGGAAAGAGATAAAGAGCTTCCCAGATTAAAAAAAAAAAGCTCAATGAGTTCATCACCCCGAAACCATACAACAAAACAAATTTTAAAGGGACTTCTTTAAGAAAAAAAAAGATTTTAAAAAATGAGTAATAAAATGATGGTAATATATACCTATCAATAATTAACTTTAAATGTAAATGGTTACATGCTTCAATCAAAAGACATGAGTTGGCTGAATGGTAAGAAAAAAAGACCCATACATATGCTGCCTACAGAGACCTATTTCAGATCAAAAGACACAAAAACTGAAAGTAAAGGAATGGAAAATAATATTTCATGCAAATGGAAACAAAGAAAAAAAGCTGGGGGAACAATAGTTCTATCAGATAAAATAAGACTTTAAAACAAAGGCTACATATAACAAGAGACCAAGAAGGGCCCAGCAATTCCACTTCTGGGTATTTAACCAAAGAAAGCCAAAACACTAACTTGAAAAGACAAATACATCCCTATATTCACTGAAACATTATTTATAATAACCAAGATATGGAAGCAACCTAAGTGTCCATCAACTGACAACTGGTAAAGAAGCTGTGGTGCATATATAAAATGAAATATTGCTCAGCCATAAAAGAGTGAAATCTTGCCATTTGTGACAACATGGGTGGACCTAGAGGGTATTATGCTAAGTTAAATAAGTTAGAGAAACACAAATACCATATGATTTCAAATATGTGTGTAATCTGAAAAACAAAACAAACAAACAAAAAATAGAAACAAACTTATAGATACAGAGAACAAACTGTTGATTGCCAGGTGGGAGGAGGTGTTGGGGAGCTGGGTGATAAAGGTGAAGAGATTAAGAAGTACAAATTGGAAGTTACAAAGTGGTCATGGGAGGTAAAGTACAGCATAGGAAATATAATAAAAAATATTGTAATAAGTATATAACTATATGGTCGGGGGTGCTAGACTTATCAGGGGGATCACTTCATCCTATACAATAAAGAGGTAATAGGCAGATTGACCATCACTCCAACACACAAGATGGCTGCCCCCATGTGGTCAAAGATGGCCGCCACAAGATGGCTGGCAGGGAAGGGCAGTTATGGGCGATCAGGACAGCAGGAGAGGGCAGTTAGGGGTGACTAGGCCGGCAGAGGAGGGCAGCTGGGGGCAACCAGGCCTGCAGGGGAGGGGAGTTGGGGGCAACCTGGCCACCAGGGGAGAGCAGTTAGGGGCAACCAGGCCTGCAGGGGAGGACAGTTGGGGGCGACCAGGCCTGCAGGGGAGGGCAGTTGGGAGGGACAAGGTCTGTAGGGGAGGGCAGTTGGGGGGGACCCAGGCCTGCAGGGGAGGACAGTTGGAGGGGACCAGGCCTGTAGGGGAGGGCAGTTGGGAGGGATGAGGCCTGCAGGGGAGGGCAGTTGGGGGCAACCAGGCCTACAGGGGAGGGTAGTTGGGGGGGGGACCAGGCCTGCCAGAGAGGGCAGGTGGGGGGGAACCAGGCCTTCAGGGGAGGGCAGTTGGGGGCGACCAGGCCAGCAGGGGAGGGCAGTTGGGAGCAACCAGGCCTTCAGGGGAGGGCAGTTGGGGGGGACCAAGCCTGCAGGGGAGGGCATTTGGGGGGAACCAGGCCTGCAGGGGAGGGCAGTTGGGGGGGGACCAAGCCTGCAGGGGAGGGCATTTGGGGGGAACCAGGCCTGCAGGGGAAGGCAGTTAAGGGCAATTGGGCCGGCAGGGGAGGGCAGTTAGGGGTGACCAGGCTGGCAAGGGAGGGGAGTTAGGGGTGACCAGGCCTACAGGGGAGGGCAGTTGGGGGCGACCGGGCCTGCAGGGGAGGGCAGTTTGACAATCAGGTTGGCAAGGGAGGGCAGTTAGGGGCAACCAGGCTGGCAAGGGAAGTCAGTTAGGGGTGACTGGGCCAGCAGGGGAGGGCAGTTGGGGGCGACCAGGCCTGCAGGGGAGGACAGTTAGGAGCGACCAGGCTGACAGGGGAGGGCAGTTAGGGGCAAATCGGGCTGGCAGGGGAGCAGTTAGGCATCGATCAGGCTGGTAGGGGAGTGGTTATGGGGTTATCAGGCTCGCAGGCAGAAGAGAAGCGGTTAGGGGCAATCAGGCAGGCAGACAGGCGAGCGGTTGGAAGCCAGCAGTCCTGGATTGTGAGAGGGATGTCTGACTGCCCACCAGGATCAGGCCTAAACGGGCTGTCGGACATCCCTTGAGGGGTCCCAGATTGGAGAGTGTGCAGTCTGGGCTGAGGGACATCGCCCTCCCCTCGCTGTGCATGAATTTCATGCACCGGGCCTCTAGTAAATTATATAAATGTCTAACCACTATGCTGTACACCTGAAACTAATATAATATTGACTGTCACCTGGAATTAAAAAATAAGAAATATTAAAAAAAAATAAAGCCAAATATATAGGCAATTTTATTAAAATGTAAATGAACTTAGTGATTCAGTTAAAAGTTACTGTTGTCAGACTATAGAAAACCAATTATATGGTATTTAGAAACATAACTAATAAATTTAACCTAAAAGGAACATATAGGCTATCTATTCAGCAATTGCAGAATACTTTTTATTTTTCAAGCAAACAGAACATTATAAAACATATCCACATGCTGGGCCATAAACACAAGTCTTAAATGTATTTTAAAGGATTGAACTCAGAATAAAAAATAGGTTCTCTGACCACAATGCAATTAAACTAAAAATAAAAAAGAAGAATGTAACAAAAGTCAGGAGGATACATTAACAAAATAGGAAAGAAATAACAGCAACTGATCAAGAAAAAAATAGAAGACACAGTAACCAATATCACAAATGAAATGAATATAATTCATACAAACATATATGTAAAAGAGATTATAAAAAACTTTATGCCAATAAATATGAACATCTAGGTCAAATGGACAAATTCTTAGAAAAATGTAATCCATTAACAATGACTCAAAAAGAGAGAAAACCTGACCAGTCCCATAAATAATAAAGAACATACCTCATTGTCTCAAACTCTAAGCACATATTGGTTCATTAATAAATTTTACCAAATTCCCAATAAATAATTCTAATAATAAAGTCCAATAATCCAATGAATCAAAAAGCAAAATGAAAACATTCCCAAATAATTTTATGAAACTAGAATCATATAGATATGGAAACCTAAGGAAATACTAAAATGGAAAATTAGAGGTCAATCTTACTCATGAACAGAAATACAAAGTGAATGAATGAATAATGTGTACACACACATATAATACAATGAATTCTGCAAAGTATAAAAGTATGCTTTGTTATGATAATAACACCATGTAAGTTTAGCTTAAAACAGAAAACCAAACAAAGGTTTATGATAAAATCTCTTAGCAAAGTAGAAATTCTTTAATTTAAATATCAAATTGTTCTACAAAATTTAAGAGCAAACATCATGTTAAAATCTTGAAAGTTTTTCCTCTATGGTCAGGAGTTACAAAACAATGATGTACAGAATACTTACATAGTGGGCCTGAGACTATTATCCTTAAAAGGTTCTGCTTATAAGGTTGACCCTTGGCTGGTGTCTAGGAATTGGACTTATTAGTAAACTAGAGGCCTGGTGCATGAAATTCGTGCATGGGGGGGGTTGTCCCTCAGCCCGGCCTGCATCCTCTCGCAATCCAGGACCCCTCAGGTAGGATCCCTAGGCCTGGCCAGCGATCAGGGCCTATCGGGGCTTTCCTTTCCCCGGCTGCCAGCAGCTGGCCCTGCCCCCGCTGCTGCCACTGCTTGCCATCTGTGTGGCACTGTCCCCCACACCCCCCGCCTCTGTAGGCGACAGGCATGGGGTGCGATAGCTTGGCTGGCCTGGGCCTCCCACTGCAGGGCAATCGCTGGCCGGCCCTACACACCTGCTCCAGCGTCGCTGTCCGATGGCCTGGGCCTCCCTCTGTGGGGTGATCAATCGTGGGGCCCCCAGATCGATCACCCCGCAGAGGGAGGCCCTGCCCACCTGCTGCAGCGCCACCAGACAGGCCTCCCTCTGTGGCTGCCGGCCAGGTGGTCTGGGCCTCCCTCTGTAGGGCGATCAATCGTGGGGTTCCAAGATCGATGGCTCCACAGAGGGAGGCCCTGCCACCCACCGCAGTGCCACTGGCCAGGAACCTGGGCATCCCTCTGCGGGACGATCATGGGGAGATGGTGGGGATCCCCAACCAATCGCATCACACCCGCCTTGGCTGGCCTGGCACCACTGCGTGTCATAGCATGGTCGTCCGGAAGTTCGTCTAGATGGTCGTTCTGCTGTTCAGTCGATTTGCATATTATGCTTTTATTATTATAAATTGTTCCCTAAACTGATATAAAACTTTTCCAAATGATAAAAATGGTTCGCTGTGCCGAAATTGTTTGTATAAACAATGTGGATTATTTGCTTTCCTTCTGGGAGTCTGGGATTTGGTACAAGCTGGGCAGAGGGTGCTTCTGCAATCAGCTCCCAATAAAAACCTTGCACAGTGAGTCTCTAATGGTGTTCCCTGGTAGACAATACTTCACATATGTTATCACAGCTCACTGCCAAAGGAATTAACTATGTACTGTGTGACTCCAATGGCAGAAGATTCTTGGAAGCTTGTATTTGAATTACTCCAGACTTTACCCCAAATGCTTTTTCATATTGCTAATTTTACTCTGTACCCTTTCACTGTAATAATATAGCCATGAGTACAACTGTATGTCAAGTCCTGTGAATCCTTCTAGCAAAATCCTTCTATCAAGCCAAGGGTAAACTTGGGACATGCAACATAAATATCTCCTGTCATCACTAGAATCTGACATTGAATTGGAAGTCCTAGCTTTTTCAATAAGGAGAGAGAGAGAAAAAGAGAGCGAGGGAGAGAGAGAAGGTAGGGAGGGAGGGAGAGTGAGAGAGACAGAGATCAAAATATTAAGGATAGGAAGAAATTGTGATGAATTATTTACAGAAAAAAACAAAACCTAAAGAATTTATAGATAAGGTACTAGGATAGATTACAATATGGTTGCTCACTATAAAATAAACAATAACAAAAAAATCATTCATAAATACCAGCAAAGAGATAATAAAATTAAAATGCTATTTAAATTAGCATGAAAAAGTTGTGCCCAGGAATAAATTTAGTAAGAAATGTGCAAGACCCCCACTGAGAAAATTAGATATTAAAGAAGGTACAAATAAATGCAGATACAACACAACCAAAGATTTAAAGAGTCAATGCTAAAAAGATGTCTCATCACTCAAATTATTCTATAAAATAAATGAAACCCCAATCAAAATGCTCAGGTTGGGGTAGGAAGAACTGTAGAACCAACAGGCTAATTACAAAGACTATAGCCATACTCTAGAAAATGAACAAAGAGGGAGGGAGGACTTACTCCATTAGATAGCAAGTTTCAATAAAAACAAATAAATAAAAAATTACAACAAAAAAACCACACTGCTACAATAATTGGTATGGATAGACAAGTGGAACAGCCAGAAACTGACCCAAGCATATATGGATGCTTGATATATGACAAATATGGTCTTGCAGTGCAATAATGAAAAGATGAACTTTTCAATAAATGGTGCTAGTAAAAGTGGATTATTCATATGGAAAATTAAATGGGATCTCCACTTCTCATGTTACACAAAAATTAATTCCAGGTAGTTTACAGATATAAATGTGAGAGGCAACACTAAAAGCTTTTAGAAAATAACTATGGGAGAACAACTATAAATTGCAGGTAGGTAAGGGTTTCTTTATAAATACAGAAAACTAACTATGAATGAAACATGATAAACTTGACTACATTAACATCAAGAACATTTATTCACCACAAGACACTAGAGTTAAAAAACACACAAAAACAAAGTATGGAATAAGATATTTATAGCACAGACAACCAACAACCAGCATCCAAGAAATACAAAGAATTCCTAAAAACCAGTAAGAAGAAAGCTAATCAATGAAAAGATGAGCAAAAGCCTTAAACAGGCATTCCACAAAAGAGAAAATCCAAATGGCCAATAAAATATTTGAAAGGTGTTCAATCTCATTAGGAATCAAGAGAACTGCAAATTAAAAACCACAATAAAATTATGCAGCCATCTAATGGATAAGTTTTAAAAAAAAATGTATTTTTATTGATTTTGGAGAGGAAGAGAGAGGGAGAGATAGAAACATCAATGATGAGAATCATTGATCGGCTGCTTTCTGCACACCCCAGACTGAGGATCGAGCTCGCAACCCAGGTATGTGTTCTGACTAGAATCAAACTCTAATCTCCTGTCATAGGATGACACTCAACCACTTAGCCAACTCGGCTGGGCAACAAAAATTTTTAAACTTTGACCACATCAAATATTGGACAGGATGTGACAATAGGTGACATTTACACTCTACTGGGAGCTGGTATAACCACTTTGGAAAATGTTTTGGTAACACCTAGTCAAACTGAAGATATGTACACTCCACAACAAAGCAATTCCACTCCCAGATATAACCCCAGAAAAACATGTGCACACGCAAACTACAATTCATAAACAAATGGTTCATAGTAGCATTGTTTCTAATTTTTTTCTTTTGTTATTACAGAAAACTCAAAGTCTACCAAGAAAAGAATGGATAAATTGTGGTACAGTCTTAAACTAGAAAACTATTCAGAAATAACAATGGATTAGAGAAGGGCACAAGGGGGGGCAGGGAACTTTTGAGAAGCAGGTGAATGTTCTAATTTTAGACTTGCATGGTAATTAGATGGATGTTAACTTTATAATTATTCATTTAACAGTGTATTTCTTCTATGCTTTTTAATGTGCATGCCATACTTCACAATAAAAAGAAAAAATTAAAGAGTAATTTATCTTTTAAGTAGAATTCTAATTAAGCTTAAGGAAAAAAGTTGATGCATGATAATCTTGCTTTCAGATATATGTAATATCATATCTGTACTAAAAACACCAATACAACGTGTTTAAAAGGTATTAAAATTCTGCAACTTCAATATTAAAATAGTGTCTGAAAAAATGAACATAATTCCATGACATGATTTAATATTATTAAAGAACTAGAGGCCCAGTGCATGATTGAATCATGCACGTGTAAGGTCCCCTACACGCTTTCGCTTTTCGTGGTGGAGCTGGGTGCCTGTCTGCTCCGGCACCAGGCCTTTCAGAAGCCTCCGCCGAGCGGACAGGCACCCAGCTCCCCCACTTTTGATGGTCCACGGCCGCTGAGGGGGGCTACCCTGCTGTTGAGAGGCGCTGCCGCGGACACCTGGCTACCCTGCCGTTGAGAGGCGCAGCTGGGTGTCCGTGGCAGGCCCCCTCAGCGGCCGCGGATCTGGCCGTTGAGAGGCGCAGGGGGCGGGAGTCCCGCCCCCTGCACCTCTCAACAGCAGGGTAGCCCCTCTCAGTGGCAGCGGATCCGTGCCTCTCAATGGCTGGATAGGCCACCCCGAGTCCCGCCCCCCCAGCCTCCCGCCGCCCAATCGTGGGCGAAGCGGAGTGATGGTAATTTACATGTTACTCTATTAGTAGATAGGATTTCTGGAACAATAGCAGCTGCAAAATATTTCAAACATGTAAGCTTTAATTTTGAATAGTGCTCAATGAATGAAAAAAGGATGAGCCCTGGCTGGTGCGCTCAGCTGGTTAGAGCATCATCCCATACACCAACAGGTCTTGGGTTGGATTCCCAGTCAGGACACATACCTAGGTTTTGGGTTCGGTCCTCAGTTGGGGCATCAACAAATAGATGTTTCTCTCTCACGTCAATGTTTCTCATTTTTTCTCTCTCTTCCTCCCTCTATCTAAAGTCCATAAACACATGCTCAGATGAAAATTTAAAAAAAAGGGATGAAAGAGTATGAAAATTATGTGTATTGAAATAGCAAGTTCTATTAGCTATTCCTTTAAATCCATAATCTAACTGCTTTCTAATAATTCTAATAGCATTATCATCTGGTACCTGAAGCAACTGCCTTTAAACTGGTCTCGCTGCTTCCAATCTCCCACTCTTACCAGCTAAAGTCCATTTTCCAGACAGCAGTAAGAGTGATCTTTCTAAAAGCATACTCTCAGAACCTTCCTATGTCTTCTAGTTTCACTTAGAATAAAGTAGAACCAAAGTTCAACATTCTCCTCAACTACACTTCATTTGCCTTGCCCTATTTTACTTCTTCAAACACACCAGCCTTGTTCCTGACTGTCTTTACTTTTGTCTCTACCTGGCAGTCTTCCTCCAAATGTTCACAAGACTGCCTCTTTCTCATCATTCAGATCACTGTTTAAATGTCAGCTTCTCCTGACCCCTGTATCAAAAACCGTACCCTCACAACCTCTTCCCAACAAACAGTATTCTCATTTTCTTTAACCTACTGTGCCTACTTTATTTTCCACATGCACTTAATTCCACCTGAAATTAAATATTTATTTCTACTCAACTTCTGTCTCTCCCCTTACAATACAAGTTCCATGAGGTGAAGGCCTTTGTTTTGGTCAGTGCTGTATCCCTGGAATAGACTTCCAACCGTAGTGGCCACCTAATACATTTTGTTGAGTGAAAAAAATGAATCTAATTAATTAAAAGGAATTCTAACTGGAAAAGATTAGAAGAAATACTTACATGTTTATTGCTTAATGATCTTTTCAATAAAGCATCTCTGGAAATATGGTCTGCTGTTCTTGCCACATCTTCCAAAAATCGATAATCTAAAAATTTCAAAAGAGAAAAATAAACAAACGACATATAGCAATGGCCAGGAAGCACCAATCTGCTATGCATAAGATGGCTTACCACTTAGGAGATCCATTTCAGTAAACTGTTGTAATGAAACATAGGCAGTTTTATCTCGAACTCCATTACATGTCAGTTCTGCTTTGTGTTTCTTTACACAGGGCAAACTGAAGAGAAAAGAAGAGGCACTTTTATATTTTGAGGTAACAATGGCACAGATAGAGATAATAAGGTAGGAAATTATCTATACTAATAAAAGTGTAATACGCTAATGAGACCAGAAGGACGACCTTCTGGACAAAGCCAGGTCTGAAAGGGAAGCCCGGGTCCCGGGTGCTGGAAGGAAGCCGGTGTCGGCAGCTGGGGGAAGGAAGGCCTACTCTTGCACGAATTTTCATGCATCGGGCCTCTAGTATACTAGAGGCCGAGTGGCCTAGCGTGCACGGAATTGTGCGCGGTTAGGGTCCCTAGGCCTAGCCTGGCCTCTGTCAATGGCCTCTGCCACCCTGCGATGCTACATGAAGCTCCCCGCCCCGGGACGCTCCACGATGCTTGCGATCCCTCAACTGCTCCCGAGGCTCCCCCTGCCCTTCGACAGCTCCGTGAAGCTTGCTGGCGCCCCGCAAAGCTCGCCACTGGATGCTCTGCGAAACTCCCCCCACCACCCCACCCCGGCCCCACCACTGCTCCACGAGGCTCCCCTGACCTCCCAACTGCTCCGTGAAACTCCCCAGCCCCGCTGCTTTACGAAACTCGCTGCTGCCTGGGTGACTGCTCCGCTAAGCTCACAGCCACCCCACAAAGCAGCCCGCCACCGCTGCTCAACAGTCCCCAGTCCCACCCCGCCGCCAGCCCCTCCTCATGGTGAGCAGCTCGGGGGCTGGGGGAGGGGGGACACAGAGGTGCTCCATGCACTTCATGGTGACCGGTTGCCCGTTGGGTCGTGACGCCACCTAGCTCTTTATATATATTAGGATTAGGATACCTGCAAGAATGCCGCATACAACGTGGACATCTGTACTTGGCTTCTTCTGTACCACAAGTTTCACATCTACAAAAACCCACATGAAACATAACAAATTATCAGTTATTAATTCTACTTATTTGTTTATAAAATTTTAATCTGAGTCAATTACTCATCACAATCAATTTACAGACATAGTGAATAAAATATATGCAAGTCACTCTGACAAAGTACTCCATTGCTGTCAAACATTGTTAGAAAATTCTCTTCTAGGAAACTGTCTCCAAATGACTACATTTACAATGTTGTTAGCAATATGTAACTCAAGAAAATATGTATTAGATTTGTTTAAAAAATCATCTCACTTTTGACTTCTTTTACTACTATCATCAGAGAAAGAGATTATTCAATGACATTTTTAACTTGTAATTCCTGGCAATCTCTTAACGATTGTGTGTGTGCTATATCCAGAAGTTCAATCCATGAGTTACGTTTAGATATATTACAGGCTCACACACCAGTAAAACTGTGTACGACTCAGTCAAATTCAGAGAATGGCAGTTGAATCTTTTTCCTCAACTACACACCCAACCTGGAATAGGCATCAGAATAATCTATGCCTGCTATTACCATCTGTCTTCACCTGCTATTCTAGGACCTATTGTGTTCTAGATAGTAAAAGTCCCAAGAATCTGATCACTCTTTATTTCCTATGTCACATGATCACACACAACTGGAAAAAAACAAATAAAAAAATAACGAACAGTCATAGTATTCTTAGAAAACTAAACAACTGGATGAGTTTAAGTGCATTTTTGTATAATTTTAACTTAATCCACTTTGTCGTTGTTACTTTTATTAGACTTTTCCTCACCTCTATCCTCCCTCAAATAAATACTGAGTCAAGGGCACATAAGTCAAGCCAGAATCTGGTCCAAGGGTTTTCTGGTCCCCAGAATTTTCATCTTCTGACTTGCTCACGGGACACTATCAACCTCACATATTTTCATTGAATTAGTTATATGACAAAACCCTCCACAGCCCCAATTCCTCGCTCCCCACTCCCACCACCCAGGTTCCAGGGACCCAACTTGTGCATAATTTTCTGCACCTGCTGGTTGTGTAGTTTCCTTCAAACTGGACAGCAGAGGACTCCACAGCCTTATCCCCGCACCACCCCCCCAATGGGTGTCTCGAAGCCCTACCTTGACATGGCCAGTTTCCGCTTCGAGCCCACGGGGCAATTTATCTGAGGCTCTTCTTTCACCTTTGTATCATCCAACATTTCTTCCTTCGGGAAATACTTTTCTTCTTTCACACACACTTCATCCATCACTTCCTCTTTTATGTTCTGAGCAAAAACCATCTCTTCCTGTTTTATCTCCAAGTTATCTTTCCTCTCTTCCTTCACTTCCAGCCAGTCCATCACCTCTTCCTTCACCTTCACTTTCTCCTCCTTGACCTCTGGCCCATCCACCTCCTCCTCTTTTACCACCAAACCGCCCTCCACCTCCTGCTTCACCTCCAAGGGGTCTGGTTTCTCCTCCTTCACCTCAGGCCCGTCCTCCACCTCCTGCTTTATCCACCGGCCATCCAGCACACCTCCTTCCATTTGCGACCAGTTCATGTTTTCTAGCTTCACAGCTGTTGGAAACACTCGCTTTTCCTCTGCGCTCTGTGCACTCCCTTCTCCTCCATCCGCTATTTTCTCCATTCCTGTCAGCCCATTCCCCGCCTCCCCACCGCCGGACTCGAGCGGCAGCCGCGCCCCCTCAGCTCCGCGCTGGAGACCGCCTCCCGACGTGGCTTCATTTTCAGCAGCAAAATCCATCAGCTCGCGACCCTTGGCCTCCGCTGCCACCCCGTCCTTCAATGCGGCTGGTCCCCGCCAGGAGGTATGAGGTACAAGCGGGAAGAACTACCGAGGCCCACGTGCTGGAAGTCACAGGCCGTGGAACGCCGGCCTGGTGTAGTCCTCCAAGCGTCGTAAAGCAGCGCTCCTGCGCCACGCCACTTCGCGACTCAGAGAGATCTTTACGGCTCTCCGGAGGTCCGCCCAGATCCTCTGGGAGCCTCGGCGTGAGGCCACGCCCCACCGCGGTCCCGCCTTCAGGGCGGGCTTTGCCCAACTTTTCCCTTCGGGGGCCGCCTCCCGCCCCACCCTCTGCGCCTGACTACAACTCCAGGATCGGGAGAGTAGCCGAACCATGATCTTGGAATGGGAAGACCCACCTGATCTGTAGGAAAGATGAAATCTAATCTTGTATGAAGATGGAATAAATATGTTACGCCTCAACAAGCTTCATTTTCTTCACCAATGCACTAGAGATGATGGTATTACAAATCTCTTAGTGTTACTGTGAGGATCAAATGGAATCGTGCATGGAAAGATGCTAGCCGGGACTGAAACAAACTCAATATATGGTGGCTCTTATACTGGTAATCCAGATAGGTTTCCCGTTAGAACAGAAGGCGGAACTTTTATTCTATCAATCCTTCTTAATAGCCCAAATCATGGTGCTGTTAGGTTTTGTTGGCAGGATTCTCTGCATATCTCTTAATTTTATTTTTCCCACCCCTTTATTGTTTCCAGATATTTCCTGGGGGATTTCCCTAATTTCTACCTTACTAATAGGTTATTTGATGGTATCTAATCTGTAATAGTCAACCCATCCACTAAATTCATTTCAGTTGATTTATTTTTTCATAATCAGTATCTTCATCTTATTATTGCTTGACAGTATTCTCCCTTATATCTTTGTAGGTACTTATTTTACTCGTTTAAAATGTATCACTTTTTTTGTCCATTAATTCTGCTCCTCTAGTACAAATTGTCCAGTGTTCTAACAATTTTTTATGAAATTATACTCCTTAGATGCTGTAATATTTTCCCCTGTGATCTCATATTTATTTGGGAATATCAACAACTTTAAATATAATTCATACTAATTCATACTTGAAAAGGGAGCATCAAAGCCCAAGTGATTTTTGTTTGTTTGTTTGAGAGGGGAAGTAAAGAGGAGAGTGGATGAGCCTTAGGGTAGAAAATCTTTGGTGTTGCAATCTGGGCTCCACTTGTCCCAATCTGCCCTTCCATGAGGAGAACATGCCATTCAGGTTACCCCTGCATTTGTCATCCCTTTCCCAAGAGCTACTGTTTTCTGTAGCTAGACCCCAGGATGGAAGAAAGAGAATAAAAGAACTGTTCCAAACTAACCTGTATTCACAGCTATGAGCTTTATTGATGTTACTCTTCCTCCTTGGGCAGGTGCTGGGCTGGTCCCACTGTTTTCTATGCCCACCTTGAGTTGGGGTGGGCTGTGATCCATCCAGGGTAATGTGGATAGAAAGGGCACAATCAGAGATATCTCCTATTCTACCCCTTACCTCCAACAGTGTCCATCTATGACTCCAGGAAAGCCACCACAATGAGACCCAACTCCCTTTCATTTCCTAGGGGTTTCTCAGAACTTCTGAGTTAGGCTTCAAGATCCATTACCTCCTTCTCACTTACATAACATCTTCAGGATTAGACTTGGGGACTCCAGGAGGCAATAGTGTTATTAGTTAAGAATGGAATTCTCCATAGTGAACCTTTAGAAAATAGTAACAGTAATACATTTCTTAAATGCTTTAAAGGTTGTTCCAATATCCTCCTCACTGGGCTTCCCATAACATTGTTCATATATTCCCAGGATGCAAGAGGCTTCATTATATTCACAACTTGAGGAAATGTAGTAATTTCCATATGCTTGTCCATGGACCCTTACATCAGCATCACCTGTTATACTTGGTCAAAAACAGATTTCTGGGCTTCTCCTAGAGGTATTGAACCCAAATAGAGTGAGCTGTTGGGAATTATTTTCTTTTTAATTTTTAAAATTTTTATTTCCCCTTTATTTCTATGAGTTTATTTCTTTGTTTAATCATTTCACCTTTTTCACCCAGCCTTCCAACTGCCTTCAGCCTGGTCTCTGTATCTATGAGTCTGTTTCTATTTTGTTTGTTACTCTATTTTGTTCATTAGATTCTGCATATAAGTGAGGTCATATGGTACTTGTCTTTCTCTGACTTATTTCTTTAGTTCACTTAGCATAATACTTTCCAGGTGTCACAAAAGGTAAGTTTTATTTTTTTATTTTTTATGGCTGAGTAGTATTCCGTGTGTAAATGTACCATAGCTTTTTTATCCACTTGACTACTGATGGCCACTTAGGCTGCTTTCATATCTTGGCTATCTATAATAATAAAAGCATAATATGCTAACTAGACCAGACATCCTTCCGGACGACCTTCCCGATGAAGCCAGGCCTGTGAGGGAAGCCCGGGTCCCAGGTGCCATAGGGAAGCTGGTGCCAGCAGTTGGGGGAAGGAAGGCCTACTCTTGCACCAATTTCGTGCTTCAGGCCTCTAGTTGTAAATAATGCTGCAGTGAACATAGAGGCACATATATTATTTTGAATTAGTGTTTCAGGTTTATTTGGGTATATTCCCAGAAATGGAATTGCTGGGTTTTAAGGCTTTCTATATTCAATTTTTTTTCAGGTAACTCCATACTGCTTTCCTGCTGGGAAATATTTTTAACAAGTATCTCTGTGTGTACTTCTTTTAAAAAAAATATTTTTATTGATTTTTTTTACAGAGAGGAAGGGAGAGAAATAGAGAGTTAGAAACATCGATGAGAGAGAAGCATCGATCAGCTGCCTCCTGCACACTCCCTACTGGGGATGTGCCTGCAACCAAGGCACATGCCTTTGACTGGAATCGAACCCGGGACCCTTCAGTGCCCAGGCCGATGCTCTACCCACTGAGCCAAACTGGCTAGGGCTCTGTGTGTACTTCTTATGTACAGTCAGATTCAGGAACCAGTGGATGAAGGCATTACAACTGCACTGTCCAATACGACAGCCACTAGCCACAGTGGCTACTGAGCTCTTGACATGTGGTCATCCAAATTGAGACATGCTGTAAGTGTAAAATGCACACTGGATTATAAAGACAGTACAAAGAATATAAAATTCTCATTAATAACATTTTTATATTGATTACATGTTGAAATGATAGTATCTACACTAATAAAAGAGAAATATACAAACTGATTGTACCGCCGTGATTCCCATCAGCCAATCAGGAGTGAGCATGCAAATTAACACAACAAAGATGGTGGGTTAATTTGCATATGCAGGCGAGAAGCCTCCTGGCAGAGCGGGACGCCTGCTATGAGGGAGAGGGCGGGGGGCGGAGGGAGCTACAGGAGTGGTGCTCCTGCGGGGAGTGAGGACTTGTAGGCTCCCAGGCAGCCAGGAGCGAAGCCAGGGGAAGGAAGGTCTATTCTTATACGAATCTTTGTGCAACGGGCCTCTAGTTTTAGATTTATTAGGTTTTGAAATATTATTAAAATTAATTTCAACTGTTTTTATTTACCTTTTAAGTAATACGTCTGGTTCACATATTTCTGTTGGACAGTGCTACACTAGAAAATGTTATTAAAATTCAAATTTCAATTAGATGGGGTTAACATAATGTGAATACTCAAGAATAAGCACTCTGATTTCAAACTATATTACAAAGCTATAGTAATCAAAATGGTATTGTACTGGCACAACAACAGATACATAGATCAATGGAACAGAATAGAAAGCCCAGAAATAAACCCACACCTATGTGATCAGGTAGCCTAAGACAAGGGAAGCATGTTATAATGGGGTAAAGACAGTATCTTCAATAAATGGTACTGGCAACACTGTACAGATGCATGCAAAACTGTGAAAATGAACTGGTTCCTTACATCATACACAAAAATAAAACCAAAAAGAATTAAAGACTTAAATGTAAGACCTGAAACCATAACACTCCTAGAAGAAAACATAGGCAGTAAACTCCCTGACATCGATCTTAGAGTTTGTCTCCTGAGGCAAGGGAAACAAAAGAAAAAATAAACAAATAAGACTACATCAAACTGAAGAGTTTTTGTCCAGTGAAGGAAACTATCAACAAAACAAAAAGAGAACAAACTGAATGGGAGAAGATATTTGCAAATTATGTGTCTGATAATGAGTTAATATCCAAAATATATAAAGATGCCTGGTTGTTGTGGCTCAGAGGTTGAGCATCAACCTAGGAACCAAGAGGTTGCCAGTTCGATTCTCAGTCAGGGCACATACCTGGTTGTAGGCTCGATTCCCAGTAGGGGCCATGCAGGAGGCAGCCAAATGATGTTCCTCTCTCATTGATGTTCCTCTCTCTCTCCCCCTCTCCCTTTCTCTCTCTCTAAAAATCAATAAAAATTTATAATAATAAAAGCATAATATGCTAATTAGAATGGACAGCCAAACAACCTTCCGGACGACCTTCTGGACAAAGCCGGGGCTGCAAGGGCCGAGCACCTTGTACAAATTTCATGCATCGGGCCTCTAGTATATGTATAAAAAACTCCAACTCAGGACCAAAGAAAAACATCCCCCCAAACCAAACAATCTGATTAAAAATGGGCAGAGGACCTGAATAGACATTCTTCAAAGAAGACATACGGATGGCCAACAGACATATGAAAAGATGTTCAACATCACTATTCATTATTTGATTTGCAGGAAAATGCAAATCAAAACCACAATGAGATATTACCTTATACCTGTCAGAATGGCTATTATCAAAAAGTCAACAAATAAGTGTTGGCAAGGATGTAGAAAAGTGAGAACCCTCATTCATTCACTGTTGGTTGGATTGTAAATTGGTGCAGCCACTATGGAAAGCAGGTGGGAGGTTCCTAAAAAAATGAAAAATAGAACCAGCATATGACCCAGCAATTCCACTTCTGGTCATTTATCCAAAGCAAACAAAAACACTAATTCAAAAAGATGAATGCACTTCTATGTTCATTGTAGCATTATGTATACTAGCAAAGATATAGACACAGCCTAGGTGTCCATGAATAAATGAATGGATAAAGAAGATACGCACACAAACAATGGAATATTATTCAGCAATTAAAAAAGAATGAAATCTTGCCATTTGTGAAAACTTAGATATATCTAGAGGATATTATGCTAAGTGAAATAAGTTAGAAAAAGACAAATACTGTATTATTTCACTTATATGTGGAATTAAAAAAAAACAAACAAAAATAAGATAAAGCAGAAACTGACTTATAAATACAGAAAACAAACTGATGTTTGTGAAAAGGGAGAAAAGTAAGGGGATGTGAAAAAGGTGAAGAGAAATAAGAGGTACAAACTTCCAGTTATAAAATCAATTAAGTGCCCTAGCTTGTTTGGCTCAGGGGATAGAGCGTTGGCCTGCAGACTGAAGGGTCCCAGGTTCAATTCCAGTCAAGGGCACATACTGGGGTTATGGGCTCGATCTCCAGTAGGGGGTGTGCAGGAGGCAGCTGGTCAATGATTCTCTCTCATTGATGTTTCTATCTCTCCCTCTCTCTGAAATCAATAAAAATATATTTAAAAAATTAATAAGTAACAGGGGTGTAATATAGGGCACAGGGAATATAGTCAACTATATATATATATATATATATATATATATATATATATATATATTATCAACTATATATATAAAACCCTAATATGCAAATCGACCGAATGGTGGAACGACCAGAATGACTGGGCACTATGATGTGCACTGACCACCCTGATCACCTGATCGGGCTTGCTGGCCAACCTCCTGGTCCCCTCCCCCTGGCCGGAAGGCCCTGATTGCCCACTGGGGAACGGGGCAGGGGGTGGCGGTGGACACAGGCAGTGCCAGGCCAAGGCAGGTGCAGGTGGGGAGTGGGGCCGGCTGCTGGCACCCAGAGGGAAGCCTGGGTCCCAGGTGCCAGCAGCCAGAGGGAAGCCCCAGTCCCGGGTGTGGGTAGCCGAGGGAAGCTGGTGCTGGTGATCAGGCTGGCAGGCAGAAGCGGTTAGGGGCAATCAGGAAGGCAGGCAGGCAAGCAGTTGGGAGTCAGCAGTCCTGGATTGTGAGAGGGATGTCCCAGATTGGAAAGGGTACAGGCTGGGCTGAGGGACAACCCCCCTCCATGCACGAATTTCATGCACCGGGCCTCTAGTAAAGTATATAAAAATGTAAAATCACTATTTTTGTATACCTGAAAGTGATGTAATTTTACATCAACTATACCTTTTTTTTTTAGAGAATGAGGAAGGGAGAAAGAGAGAAACATCAATGTGAGAAGGAAATATCCATAGGTTGCCTCCTGTACTCGTTCCAACCAGAGATAAAATCCACAACCTGGGTATATGCCCTAACTCAAGCATGTCAAACTCACAGCCCACAGCCGCATGCAGCCCACAATGAATACTTTTGTGGCCCAGCCAATATAGCAGTATGTAAGAAACATTTTAATAATAATTTTGTAACTTAATTTTTACAATATCCTGTAATACATAACCCTACATAATAAAACCCTAATATGTAAATCAACTGAAGGCAGAATGACTGGTCGCTATGAAACACACTGACCACCAGGGGGAAGACACTCAATGCAGAAGCTGCTCCCTGGTGGTCAGTGCACTCCCACAGGGGGAGTGACGCTCAGTCAGAAGCCGAGCTCACAGCTGGCGAGTGCAGTGGCAGTGGTGGGAGCCTCTCCTGCCTCCTCAGCAGCACTAAGGACCCCTCGGGGGATGTCAGACTGCCGGCTTAGGCCCACTGCCCCCAGCAGAACTACATCCCCTGAGGGTTCCTGGACTGCGAGAAGGCAAGGCCAGGCTGAGGGACCCCTCCCCCCAGTGCATGAATATCATGTATTGGGCCTCTAGCAATTAATAATGAACTACAATGTTTGCTAATGACTGATTACTGTAACTGTGTTCCATTCATTTCCCCATGCATGCCATATGTTCAGGCACACCATTTCTCTCCACCAATACTAGCAGCGAATATTTCAGCAGCCATTTGCCACATCATTAGTCTTGGATGGACTTGTTTGGTGTGCACAACAGGAAATATTTCTCTTTCAGAGAACAAGAAAAATAGGTTTATTTGCATTTCGCTTATTAATTTGGGCAGTTATTCAGTGTCTGGTAAGTTAATGTTCAAGAAAAAGTATTAATTTTTATTAAAATGTTCTATAACTTTATGTTAATGATTATTCATTTATTTCAGCCCTTTGTATTCAGCATGTCTGTATTGAAACAAACCTATGTTTCTATGAAAATCGAAGCTTTTGTGTGTGTGTTTTTTTTTTTTTTTGCAGCCCACATAAACTTAAACCTCGTTTATTTGGCCCATGTTAGCCTTTGAGTTTGACATGCTTGCCCTAACTGGAATTGAACCCGCCATCTTTTCATGTATGGGACAACATGAAACTGAGGCACACTGGCCAGGGCATAATTTAAAAAATTAGATAAGTGTGTTAGTTTACTTACTTTGTTAATTCAGTCAATAAATATTTGTCTCTTCAATTCATAATCCAAACTGCAGTCTGAGCACCTTTGCAAATCACGTCTGATAATGTCAGTCAAGTCCTTAAAACCCTTCAACACCTATTTGCTGCTCTTAGAGAAAAGAATTAAATCTTTATTAAGGTCTTGTAAAGATTCCTCATATTCTGGCCCATATCTTCTCTTCAGCCTCATCAATAATTAGTCATTCTTCAGATGTCAAGTAAGCATTACTTCCCTAGGCAAGCATTCCTTATTCCTTAGCCACTCCTCCTCTGCCATGCTCCAGCTTAGGTCAGAGGTGTGTGTGTGTGTGTGTGTGTGTGTTGTGTGTGTGTGTGTGTTTCAGAGTACCTATTTCTAGTTGTAATTATATATTCACTAGAGGCCCGGTGCACAAATTCTTGCACGGGTGGGGTCCCTCAGCCTGGTTGGCATTTGGGGCCAATTGGGGCCATCTCGCCCAGTTCCAATAGGGGCTGATTGGGGCCAGCTGGCAGGTGGGGAGGGACCACAGGAAGTTGGCCAGTTGTGGGAGGTTGGCTGTGGGAGTGCACTGACCACCAGGGGGAAGCTCCTGCATTAAGTGTCTGCCCCGTGGTGGTCAGTGAGCGTCATAGTGACTGGTCATTCAGTCGACCAGTTGTAATGGTTGCTTAGGCTTTTATACATATACATGGGTATTACCATTCAATTAACATCAGTTTCTCTCCTAGATAGTAAGCTCTTTGAGCACAGGGACCTTGCCTGATTTGCTCAATTTGAATTCTCAACTCAGAATACAGTGTCTAGTTCACAACATGCAATAAAACACGAAGACCTGAAGGACTTGAACACTTATGTGCATCATGCACTGTGCTATTCTGTGTGATTATAAACATTAAAATCTATACTGTGCCTTCAGGGAGGCCACTGTTTAATGAAGGGAGATGAACATGTGAAGAGCAATAACAACACCTTGAAGAAACTGCAGAATATGCTGTGTGACCTAAAGAAGAAGCAGCATATATTCCTTTGTGGGGAAAGTTTTCCCAAGGGGTTAACTTGAAGAATGAGTAAGAATTGGCCAGGAGGACAAGGAAGGAGACCAGACAGAGGATTGAAAAAAGTGGAATACATTCAGATGATTGGATATTGTGTGTTGATTAGGAATGGCTGGAGAGTATTGACTCTGATGAGAATGGAGGGAGAGAAAGAAGGCTGACAGGTAATCAGAGGCCAGGTCACCGAGGCCTTATAAGCCTTTCAGAGAAGCTTGCATTTCTTCATTCTATTGGTGATCAGAGCCAGATTTATTGCCTGAGGTTGGGTTCCGAGGTTGGGATACAGAAGTAAGTGGTCAGGGAAAAAACCACAGGTTGGTTCTGGGGATGATTATTCTTTAGCAGGGGAGCATGACATACCATGACTTGGATGGGCCTATTACTACAACACAAGTAACTGTTTCTAAATAATTGACTGGACCTATTATTGGCATAGCATGATTTGGATCAAACACATAAAACATAATTTAGGAGGTTCAATCATAATTGATGAGCCTTTAGGATCCAACAGACCTAGAAAAAGAAGGCTTACACTATCTGTTGCAGAGAAGTACATGAAATAGATTTCTAAAAAGATTTCAGGGAAAAAATTTCTTTTTAAATTCTAAAAATATTTATTACCTTTTTAATACCTGAAGCCTAAATTCAGTAAGTGTAACTAGCCAGAATACCTAGTAATGAAACCAAACTAAATAAATTCCAACTATTAAACCAAAAACTTTTTGGTGTCTACTAATTGTTTTATACAAAATTTAAAAAATATTTTCATTGTAGGAAGAGTAAAAGAAAAATACATATTAATTTTTTGTTTTATATTGAATTATGTAGGAAATATTTGAGAACAATGAAAAATTATTTGAATTATGAATATTTTATATAGTATGTTGGCATTTGCATTGGTAGTTAAATGGTTCAACCTCTTATACAGATGTTCAAGTGAGAAACAGAATGTAATATCAATAATGTTTAAGTAATGTTTTTATTTTCTAATAGTTCAGGAAGACCTTTATCCCTTCATGAAGAATGTTCTTTTTATGAAACTGGGTTTCAGTGTTTACTTCGAGAACTGAGAGGTTTTCTTGAATTTCAACTCTAAATTTGTCCTGAACTAGTTACTTAGTAAAGTTAAATTATGTGTAATGGATTGTTACTGAGATCATTTCTTTGTACTTGTGTGCTGTCCTAGAATTCCTCTGCGAGGTACAGCCAAGATGATTGCTCAGATTTCCCATCAGTTGGTCTACTCTATAGAGGTGCCATTTTTTTTCTAATTTGGCTTTGAATTATACCAGTACTCTGAATTCAAAGCACACAGATTGCATAATTGTGTACCCAAGCTGAGGTGATAACTTCATCATACCCACTGTCAGAGCCAGCTACTATGTAGGTCATGGTGAAAAAGTTATGCTTTAATAGGGCAGAGCCCTCGGCATTGAAGCCTTAGCTTACACTTATTTTTGAATTATAAAAAACTGCTAGTCTTGTGTGGAAGGGCCAAACTCATGTGGGGGCCAGAAAATGAGGCCCGCCCAAGTGTCTGCTGCCAAACACCTACTGCTCCGGTCACACCGGTGCCCCCAGCAGCATTCCCTCCCTTTGTTTATTGTGAAGTCACCCAACAAGCAAGAAAAAAACAAAACACCTTTTGGCTTCTTACAGAAAGAACTACATTTATGTTTCTTTCCAGGTAAAAAGCAGGGATAGATCTAGGGTTTGCGAGACCAGAGGCTCATACAATTTAGGGTCTTTTTTATGAATCAAAAATTACTAAAAGAATTAAAAAATTATTGTACTTTTGCAAACTTTACAAACATATGTCCATGTGAAGACATTTTCAAGGCCACTATGGGGCTCTAAGGCTTAAATTTATTTGCCTCACAGTAGCTCTGCCTCTGCAGAAAGGGTAATTTAGGTAAACTTATAGAATTTTAAAATTAATTTGCTGTACCTTTTAGGCTTTAGTGTAATGCGCTAAATTATTTCACCAATAGGAAAATGTTTTTGCAGTGTAAATTGTGAATTTAAAGATGTTACCTGTGTGTGTGTACATTTTTGTTTGTTTGTTTGTTTTGGGAATTCATGCTGTTACTAAATTAGAATTTATATAACAAGAAATTATAGGAGAAAATTACTGCACTGTGATGATATAGAGCCTTTTAGACCTGAACTCAACAAACCAAAAGTAGAATAATATAAAGTAAATACCTAGGCATTTTATAGAGAAATCGGTGAAAGCCAAGGAAAGATAAAAAGAAATCTTGAAAGAAGCAAGAGAAAGATGACATATTACATACAGGGAACACCAACATGAATGATGGTTAACGTCTCATCACAAACAATAGAGGCCAGAGACATTAGATTTACTTATCCAAACTGCTGGGGGAAAATGCAACCAAGAATTCTATATCCAGAGAAAATAGTTTTCAAAAATAAAGGAGAAATAAAGACAAAAAACAGAATCACCAGCCATCCTACATTATAAGAATGGTAAAGGAAATTCTTCAGATGAAGGGGAATGACACCAGATGGTAACTTAAATCTTCAGAAATATATTTAATTTTACTTTTATAATGAAAAAATATATAAATATTTAAAGAAAAAGTTATAATCCTATATTGTTGGATTAATAATACATGCAGATGTACCATATATGACAATGATATCTCAAAGAATGAAGAAATTAAAGGGAAGTATATTGTCACAGGGTTCCCATATTTATTACATTGACTGGGGTGACATTGGTCAACATGAACATATAGGTTTCAGATGTGGGTTTCTATGTTACAAGATCTGTATATTGCACCATGTGCCCACCACCCAAAGTCAAATCTTCTCCTGTCACCTTATATTAGGATCCCCTTCTCCCCCTACCCCTTTCCTCTAGCAATCACCCCACCCATATTTTATTTTAAATAGCTCAGTATTAGCTCCAAATGGATTGTGATAAATTAGAGCTTAATATTGTAATCTCTACAGCAACTATAAAAATAAATAAAGGAAGGACTGTTCCTCCCTTTTTATAGATAAGGAAACTTCTGTGTCTAGCTATGATGAAATTGGTCATATCAAACATGCTTCTAACAAGTATAAAATCTGGATAAATATGAAAAAACTAGAGGCCTGGTGCATGAAATTTGTGCGTGGATACAGTCCCTAGGACTGGCCTGAGATCAGGGCCATCTTCCCTGGCTGCTGGCAGACAGCCCTGGCCCCCACTGCCACCTACCCCCGGTTCCCTGTTTGCCATCGGGCAATTGGAGCCTGCCAACTGGGGAGAAGGAACCTAGAGGTTGGCCGGCAGCTCCTGCATTGAGCGTCTGCCCCCTGCTGGTCAGTGTGAGTCATAATGACTGGTCATTCCAATGTTTGGTCCATTTGCATATTACCCTTTTATTATATAGGATATGCATAGACCATGGACATGGGCAAGAGAGTAGTGAAGATCTGGGGGTGGATGGGTAGGGAATAGGGGAAGGGAAGTAAGGGGGGGAAGTGGGAGATATCTGTAATACTATCAACAATCCTATATAATAAAAGGCTAATATGCAAATCGACCGAACAGAAGAACGATCAGTCGCTATGATGTGCACTGACCACCAGGGGGTAGACGCTCAATGCAGGAGCTGCCTCCTGGTGGTCTGTGTGCTCCCACAGGAGGAGCGCCACGGTGCTGGCAGGAACCTCTCCCACCTCCGCAGCAGCGCTAAGGATGTCCGACTGACGGCTTAGGCCCACTCCCTGTGAGCCTAAGCTGTTGGACATCCCCCGAGGACCCCCGGACTGTGAGAGGGCACAGGCTGGGCTGAGGGACTCCCTCCCCCGCAAATGCACGAATTTTGTGCACTTGGCCTCTAGTAAAAATATAATTTTAAAAAAAGATACTCATCACATTTCTAATCACATGTTTAATGTCTCTCCCATTATTCAAGCTTCAAGAAGGTAAAAACGCAATCTTGTTTCTTTATGTGTTCCTAGCACCAAGGACAGTGCCTCACACAGAATAATTATTTGTTGAAAGAGAAGGAATGAATAAGGACAACTTTCTTTTTCTGGGTAACTCTTATTCACCTATCAAGGACCAAGGCCAGATGTTATATCCTCCAGGTTGGGTTACAGTCAAATCTGATACATCTTTGGATCCCTAGGGCCTAGTTTGGAACTTGGTACATGATTCATATATCATAGATATTTGTCAAATAATAATAAACTCTTGGCCAGGAGTTGATAATTGTTAAAACTGAGTGATGGGTATATGAGTACGGTTCATTACACTGTTCTTTCTCCTTTCATCTATATTTTTAAATTTTCCATAATAAAAAGTGAAAACATTTATGTTCACCTAAAGTCAAGCAAAAGTGTAGTCAAAGATGATCTTGAGGTTTCTGGCTGAAGCAAATCAGTGAAAGGTGGTGCAGGTCCCTGGGGTGGATGGAGTGGAGCTGCATCCAGACCAGTAGATGGCGATGCGGTTACTGGGGGGATGAAGTGGAGCTGCATCCAGACTTGAATGCGCATGTGCATGGGCTGGCTTGGAGAGGGTTCTTTTTCACCCCAGTGAAAGTTCTTCGAAGGTCAATAATGGGGATGAAAGAATACATTTTTATTTCAACACCTTTAGTTTTAATTACTTGAGGGCATCTCCAGTCAGTTGTGCAATAGTTAGCAGCTACAATAAATTAAAATCTCTGCCTTAAACAATGAACTATGAGAGGGTTTCTGGATGGTAACCGTCACCCTCATGATCCTCGATGGCCTCTGGGGCACTGATCTGACTGACCACCGGCAACTGCCCCGCTATCTAGGGAGTCTGCAGTCAACACTGTGCCCCACCTGTGCTTCCTGCACAGTTCTCACCCACACTCTCCCCTTCTTCTATACTAATAAATATAATAGGTATTAAGGCAATAAACAATATCAGAGATAAAAGGAATACTTAGTTATGATAAAGTAATCACTCAGACTGACTGATATAACTAGTGCTTGGACCAGCTTGCAAGAGCCAATATGTGCATTTCTGTCCATTTCACGCTAAGTAACATAAGAATGGTAGTTAAAATTGGCATGGACTGAGTATTTACACTATAAAAACTGGCAAATGCTACAAATTAGGAATTGTTTTCCTTTTTCTCTTTGGAGAGCTAGTTGTTAAACATTTACCAGAACATCACTGGGCATAACAATTGTAAATTTGAATGCAATTCATTACATGTATAAAGCAAAAAAAAAAAAAAAAAAGGGAGGGGGGAGCTAAAAGGAGAAACAGGCATATTCATAATCATAGTTGGAGATTTTAACACACCTGTCTTGTAAAACTGACAGAACAAGCAGACAAATAATCTGCCCGATACAGATAAGGAAACAGAGAATTAGTGACTTAACCATATACCCAAAAACCAATGAGAGGGAGGGATGACACTGAATTCAAATTTTTTGTCTCTAAATCTAATATTCCTTCTGCTATGGGTTTATACAACAGGAAAGATTTATTATATTTACCTTATAATGACCATTGCAATTTCTACATTAATATATAAAAATGGGAGAAAAGGAAGACACATTTTATAATTATATACAGTTACAGTTGTACCTTATTTTTATAAAGCATTTATTTATACTTAATATACATTATAAAATGTAAAATATATATTTATAAAACAAATTATGGGAATGGCATAGATTTAAAACAGATAATTTTATTAAAGGATTCACAACAATCTCCTTTGGTGATACCTATCATGGAGTTTATCATGGAACTATTAAATTTTTAATAATGTTGATAATGATGATGATGTTGATAATGAAGGCAACAGCAGAAGATAATGGTTACAGAGAATTAACTTTCCCATGTTAATTTATTGAATCCACTCAACAACCAAGTTGAGATAGTGCAATGCTTAATTTCTTAAATTTTATTTTTCAATTACAGTTAACATTCAATATTACATTGGTTTCAGGTGTACAGCATAGTGATCAGACATTTATATAACTTACTAAGTGATCTCCCCGCATAAGTTTAGTACCCACCTGGAACCATACATAATTAATTATCTAATAATAGACAAATATGCAAATTGACCATACCTCCGACAGACCCACAAGCCACGCCCACAAGCCACACCCACCATCCAATCAGAGCAAGTATGCAAATTAACCCAAACCAAGATGGCTACAGCCACAGAGAGCAAGGATTCCTAGGTAACAGAGGAAGCCAAGCTTTCTGCCAGCCTTTGCAGGCCTAAGCCTCCACTCAAGCTACAAAGTTTCAATTATAGAAGGTAAACAAATTCAAACAAATGGCGGCAGAATGGAGCTTGAGAGAGCAGGCCAGGGTTGCCGCCGGCAACAGGGGAAGCAAAGCTTTCCACACACCCTGGCCGGGCCCACCCGCTTAAGGCAACAAAGTTTCAATTATAACCCCAACAGAAATGGCTGCCGGCCTTGGAGGGAGCCCCAGGCTTGGCTCTGCTCCAGGCTACAAAGTTTCAATTGTAGAAGAAAAATAAATTCCAGATACCAGGGCCTCTGCTTGGGTTGCCAGGGGGCGTGGCCTGCCTGCAAACCACCACAGGCCCCTCGCTCAGGCTGCCCCATGCCCCAAGGAACCCCCACCTGATCCGGGACACCCTTCAGGGCAAACCAGCTGGCCCCCACCCCTGTACCAGGCCTCTATCCTATCTAATAAAAGAGTACTATGCAGATTGATCATCACTGCAACACACAATATAGCTGTCCCCATGTGGTCAAAGATCCTGCCCCCATGTGGACACAAGATGGCCACCACAGATGGCCAACAGGAGAGGGCAGTTGGGAGGCACCCGGCCTGCAAGGGAGGGCAGTTGAGAAGGACCAGGCCTTCAAGGGAGGGCAGTTGGAGGTGATCAACCCTGCAGGAGAGGGCAGTTAGGGGTGACCAGGCCGGCAGAGGAGGGAAGTTGGGGGCAAACAGGCTGGCAGCAAAGTGGTTAGGGGGTGATCAGGCTGGCAGGCAGAAGCGGTTAGGGGCAATCAGGAAGGCAGGCAGGCAAGCAGTTGGGAGCCAGCAGTCCTGGATTGTGAGAGCTATGTCCGACTGCCCGTTTAGGCCCTATCCCAGGGATCGGGCCTAAACGGGCAGTCGGACATCCCTTGAGGGGTCCCAGATTGGAGAGGGTACAGGCTGGGCTGAGGGACAACCCCCCTCCGTGCACGAATTTCGTGCACCGGGCCTCTAGTCTATAATAATAAAAGCATAATATGCTAATTAGACCGGACAGCCAAACGACCTTCCAGACATCATTCCGGACATCCTTCCCGACAAAGCCGTGGTGGCGGGGGCCGAGGCAGAGGCAGTTAGGGGCAATCAGGCAGGCAGGAGAGCAGTTAGGGGCAATCAGGCAGGCAGGCGAGCAGTTAAGGGCAATGAGACAGAGAGTGGTTAGGGACAATCAGGCAGGCAGGCAGGCATGAGAGCGGTTAGGAGCCAGTAGTCCCGGATTGTGAGAGGGATGTCCAACTGCCGGTTTAGGCCTGATCCTGGCAGTTGGATATCCCCCGAGGGGTCCCGGATTGCAAGAGGGTGCAGGCTGGGCTAAGGGACCCCTTACCCCCTCCGTGCAGGAATTTCATGCACTGGGCCTCTAGACTATAATAATAAAAACATAATATGCTAATTAGACTGGACATCCTTCCAGACGTCCTTCTGGGATGAAGCTGGGGCTGCAGCCGAGGAATCGAGGCAGCCGCTGCAGCTGCGAGGGAGTGATCCAGGCAGCGCCCCCAGGGGTGTGAGGGAGGGATCCAGGCAGCCACCCACAGCTGCGAAGGAGGGATCCAGGCAGCTGCCCGCGGCTGCGAGGGAGGATCGAGGCAGCTGCCTCGGCTGCGAAGGCCTACTCTTTCATGAATTTTGTGCATGGGGACTCTAGTTACAATATAATTAACTATATTCCCTATGCTATACTTCACATACCCATAACTATTTTGTAACTACCAATCTGTACTTCTTAATCCCTTCACCCTTTTCACCCACTCCTCCAAACCCCCTCCCATTTGACAACAATCAGTTTGTTCTCTTTATCTATGAGTCTGCTCCTGTTTGTTTATTTTTTTAGACTCTACACATAAGTGAAATCATATGGTATTTGTTTTTTGCTGTCTGACTTATTTCACATAGGATATACCCTCCAGGTTAGTCCATGTTGTTGCAGATGGCAAGATTTCATTATTTTTTATGGCCAAGTAATATTCCACTGAATATATAGTACCACCACTTTTTTATCCAGTTGTCTATTAATGGGCACTTAGGTTGTTTCCATATGTTGGCTATTGTAAATAATGCTGCAATTAACATAGAAATGCACATATCGTTTCAAATTAGTGTTTTGAATTTCTTTAGCTATATACACAGAAGTGGAATTTCTGGATCATAAGGTAGTTCTATTTTTAATTTTTGAGAAATCTCTATACTACTTTCCATAGTGGCTGCACCAATCTGCATTTCCACATACAATTATGAGGGTTCCTTTTACTCCACATTCTCGCCAAGACTTTTTGTTTGTTGATTTATTGATAACAGCCATTCTGACAGGTGTGTGATGATACCTCATTGTGGTTTTAATTTGCATTTCTCTGATGATTAGAGACATTGAGCATTTTTTTCATATGTCTATTGGCAATCTGTATGTTCTGTTTAGAGAAAAATGTATTCAGGTCCTCTGCACATTTTAAAAATGGGATTGTTCTCTCTCTTTTTTTTATGGTGTTGGTTTATATGAGTTCTTTATGTATTTTGGATTTATCATTGGTGAATATTTTCTTCCATTCAGTAGGTTGTCTTTTCATTTTGTTGGTAGTTTCCTTTGCTGTGCAAAAACTTTCAGTTTAATGTAATCTCATTTGTTTATTTTTTTCTTTTGTTTCCCTTGCCCAAGGAAATATATAAAAATATATTACTGAGAGCAATGTCAAAGAGTATATTTTCTTCTAGGAGTTTTATGGTTTTGGATCTTACATTTAAGTCTGTAATCCATTTTAAGTTTATTCTTGTGTATGGTGTAAGAAGATGGCCTAGTTTCATTTTTTTTTGCATGTATGTGTCCAGTTTTCTCAAGACCATTAATTGAAGAGACTGTCTTTAACCCATTGTATATTCTTGCCTCCTTTGTCACATATTAATTGACCATATAGATGGGGGTTTATTTCTGGACTATTCTGTTCCATTGATCCATGCATCTGTTTTTATGCTAGTGCCTGGGATGGTTAATTTTGTGTCAATTTTTACTGGCCAGAGGGTCCCCAGATTAAAAAGTATTTCTGGATGTTTCTGGATGAGACTAGAATTTGAATCAGTGAACTCAGGAAAACTGCCCTCCCCTATGTGGTGGGCATCATTCAATCCATTGAGGGTCTGAATAGGACAAAAGGCAGAGTAAGGAATAATTTGCCCCTTTTTGCTGTTTGTCTAACTGTTTGAGTTAGAATATCTCAGCTTCTGTGACTCCTGGCTGGGTTTGAAACAACTGGCTGCCCTGGTTCTCAGGCTTTTGGACTTAAGTGAATTACAACATGGGCTTTCCTGGGTCGCCAGCTTGCAGACAGCAGGTCATGGGACTCCTTAACTTCCATAATCATATGAGTCCATTTGTCACAATAAATCTCCATATAATATATAAATATATTATTAATCTATATAAACATACATTATGTATAATAATTATATTATAAAATCTCTATATCATCTCTATCTCTATCTCTATCTTTATCTCTATCTATCTCTCTATCTATCTATCTATCTATCTATATCTCTATCTATCTCTATCTCTATCTCTATCTCTGTTCCTGCTTCTATTAATTTGGAGAACTTTATTTATTTATTTATTACTTTTAAAATATATTTTATTGTTGAAAGTATTACATATGTCTCCTTTTCCCCCATTGACTCCTCCCTGCCCACTCCTGCCCCCAACACATGCTCTCAACCCCATACTGTCTGTGTCCATTGTTTATACTTATATGCATGCATATAAGACCTTTGGTTGATCTCTTAACCCCCCCCTACCCAAACCTTCCCTCTGAGGTTTGATGGTCTGTTTGATGCTTCTAGGTCTCTGCATCTATTTTTGTTCATCAATTTATGTTGTTCATTATACTGCAAAAATGAGTGAGATCTTGTGATATTTATCTTTCTCCAACTGGCTTATTTTGCTTAGCATAATGCTCTCCAGGTCCACCTATGCTATTGCGAATGGTAAGAGTTCTTTCTTTTTTTCACAGCAGCATAGTATTCCATTGTGTAGATGTACCATTGTTTTTTAATCCACTCATCTGCTGGCTTAGGCTTTTTTCACATCTTAGCTATTGCAAATTGTGCTCCTATGAACATAGGGGTGCATATATTCTTTCTGATTGGTGTTTCTAGTTTCTTGGGATATAGTCCTAGGAGTGGTATTACTGGGTCAAATGGTAGTTCCATATTTAGTTTTTTGAGGAAACTCCATACTGCTTTCCACATTGGCTGCATTCCCACCAGCAATGCAGGAGGATTCCTTTTTCTCCGAATCCTCGCCAGCACTTGTCATTTGTTGATTTGTTGATGATAGCCATTCTGACAGGTGTGAGATGATACCTCATTGCTGTTTTGATTTGCATCTCTCGGATGATTAGTGACTTTGAGCATGTTTTCATATGTCTCTTGCCTTCTGTATGTCCACTTTTGAAAAGTATCTACTTAGGTCCTTTGCCCATTTTTAAATTGGATTATTTATCTTCCTTTTGTTAAGTTGTGAGTTCCCTATAAATTTTGGAGATTAAACCCTTATCAGATATAACATTGGCAAATATGCTCTCCCATGCAGTGGACTTTCTTGTTGTTTTGTTGATGGTTTTTATTGTTGTGCAGAAGCTTTTTATTTTGATGTAGTCCCATTTATTTATTTTCTCCTTAATTTCTATTGTCCTAGGAGATGTATCGATAAAGATATTGCTACAAGACATTTTGCTGCCTATGAATTCTTCTAAGATTTTTATGGTTTTACACCTTACATTTAAGTCTTTTATCCATTTTGAGTTTATTTTTGTGTATGGTGTAAGTTGGTGGTCTAGTTTCATTTTTTTGCATGTATCTGTCCAATTTTCCCAACACCATTTATTGAAGAGACTGTTTTGACTCCATTGTATGCTCTTACCTCCTTTGTCAAATATTAATTGCACATAATGGCTTGAGTCAATTTCTGGGTTCTCTGTTCTGTTCCATTGGTCTACATGTCTGATCTTGTGCCAGTACCAGGCAGGTTTGAGAACAGTGGCTTTGTAATATAGCTTGATATCTGGTATTGTGATCCCTCCACTTTTTCTTCTTTCTCAGGATTGCTGCGGCTACTCAGGGTCTTTTTTTATTCCATATGCACTTTTGGAGAATTTGTTCTAGGTCTGTGAAATATGCCATTTGTATTTTAATGGGGATTACATTGAATCTATAGATTGCTTTGGGTAGTATGGACATTTTAAAGATGTTGGTTCTACCAATCCATGAACATGGTATATTCTTCCACTTGTTTATATCTTCCTCTATCTCTGTTTTCAATGTCCTATAGTTTTCTGAGAAGAGGTCTTTTACCTCCTTAGTTAAGTTTACTCTAAGGTATCTTAATTTTTTTGTTGCAATGGTAAATGGGATTGTTTTTTTAGTTTCTCTTTTTTTGTCAGTTCATTATCCTATATAATAAAAGGATAATATGCAAATAGAATGAACAGTTGAACAACTGGAACAACCAAACAACCAGTTGCTATGACATGCGCTGACCACCAGGGTGTGTGTGCAGAACATGGTGGGCTTTGGCTGTGGCAGGATGGTGGAGCGGGTGAGCGAGGGCACCAGACCAAGGCAGGGCGCCAGTTGCTGTCATTGGGCGAGCCTCTAGTGGTTACTGAAAATTCTTTGCTCCTGTGCACCATAGTCCCACCTGGTACTCGCACCCGCTGCCAGCGCCTGGTGCTGGTCCTGATCAATTGGCGCCATCAGCGGGTGCGAGTGGCGGCTGCCAGCCCTGATCACCCCTGAGGGCTTCTCCATCTCCCCCTGCTCCTGAGGGGCGATCAGGGCAGCAGCCGCTGCTCACACCCATTGATGGTGCTGGCCCTGCTCGCACCTGCTGCTGGTGCTGGCCCCAGTCACTTCGCACTGTCAGTGGGTGTGAGCGGGGCTGGCACCATCAATGCATGGGAGTGGAGGTGGCGGGAGCGGCACTGCTGGCAGACAGGGGACTGGGGGGCTGCAGCGGGAGGGGGCATGGAGGATGGGCCTAGACCTGCCCCTGTACCTACTGCAGCCTCATGGCCCACAGCTCCTTTCAAGGTGTATGAATTCATGCACTGGGCCCCGAGTTGGTATATAAAAATGCCATAGATTTCCCATGTTAATTTTGTATCCTGCTACATTGCCGAATTCATTTATTAAATCTAGTAGTTTTTTTATGGAGTCTTTAAGGTTTTCTATGTACAATATCACGTCATCTGTGAATAATGACAGTTTTACTTCTTTTCTAGTTTAGATACCTTTTATTTCTTCTTCTTGTCTGATTGCTATGGCTGGCACTTCCAATACTATGTTGAACAGGAGTGGTGAAAGTGGGCAATCCTGTTTTGTTCCTGTTCTTAGGGAAATGGTTTTAGTGTTTGCTCATTGAGTATGATGTTGGCGATAGGTTTGTCATATAAGGCTTTTATTATGTTGAGATATGATCCCTCTATTCCTACTTTGCTGGGAGTTCTTATCAAAAAAGGGTGTTGGACTTTGTCAAATGCTTTTTCTGCATCAATTGATATGATTATGTGATTTTTGTCTTTCAATTTGTTTATGTGACATATCACATTTATTAATTTGCGGATATTGTACCAGCCTTGCATCTCTGGAATAAATCTCACTTAGTCATGGTGTATGATCTTTTCAATATATTGCTGGATCTGATTTGCTGGAATTTTGTTGAGGATTTTAGCATCTATGTTCATCAGGGATATTGGCCTGTAATTCTTTCTTTATAGTGTCTTTATCTGATTTTGGGGTTAGGGTAATGCTAGGTTCATAGAAAGAGCTTGGAAATGTTCCTCTTGAATTTTTTGGAATAATCTGAGGAGGATCCGTGTTATTTCTTCTTTAATGTTTGGTAAAACTCCCCTGTGAAGCCATCCAGACCGGGGCTTTTGTTTGCTGGTAGTTTTTTTTTTATTACTTCTTCAATTTCATCAGTTGTTATCAGCCTATTCAGGTTTTCTGATTCTTCCTGATTGAGTTTTGGAAGATTGTATTTTTCTAGGAATGTGTCCATTTTGTCCACATTGTCCAGCTTGTTGGCATATAGTTGTTCACAGTATTTTATTACAGTCCTTTGTATTTCTGTGGTGTCAGCGGTTACGTCTCCACTTTTGTTTCTGATTTTATTTATGTGGTTCCTCTCTCTTAATCACTCTAGTGTCTGTTTCTGACAGGGCTTTAGGTGGGGGTGGTGCTCTCCAGGAATCAGATTGATGTTTTTTTTCCCTGACTCATAGCTACTCCACCTCAAGTGGTCCAAAATATTACTCTTGCCTTGGTTGGTCAGAGATCCTTGTATGGAAACCAGTGAGGTTGGCTGGCAACCTGGAGTTTTTATCAGTCTGGTTCCCAAAGAGTGGGGCTGACCAACCCCTCTTCCAAAACGGTCACTGAGGGTTCTATGGGGCTATTCAGAGCCTTTGTTTCTGTCATATAGCTCAGAATGCAGGCAGGGTGTGGCAGGCTGTACTACCTGCCTTGAGGCTACTGAGAGGGGCCAGCTCTCAGGAGAGAAATGGACACTTAGGTTTGGAAGGTTACAAATGTCTCAGTGAGGGATTCCTGGCATGTCTCCCTGCACCGCAGGCTTGGTGAGTTTTTGCAACTGAAAAGTCCTATTGTTACAGAAAACCGGAGAAGAACCAAGCAATACTTAGAGAGATGGAGTTACATTTATTACGCGCAGGTCCAGAGGAAAATGTCTCTCAAATTCTGGGCCCCAACATGGAGGAATTTTCCCTATTTATATGTTTTTACCTTCTTTGTCTCTCAAATATGGGGTGTTTCCGGCCCCTTTTGCAAGTTCTTAAAGAGCCCCTATGTGCTGGGGCCTTGAGACCTCAACCAAAGGCCTGGCCTGGTGCCAGCACTGATAATTTTGTCCGGGGAAGGTTTAATGGCCTCTCTAAAGTGGGAGTAGTCTTATTTTCCTTATTATTTAAGCAAGCAAGCATTTACAGAAGCCAAATAGCAGGGTTAAAATTTCAAACAGCAGTTTTTATATAAGATGGATGATTCATTATCTTTTGGGTTTAGCGAATAAAAGCAAAGACAAAACAACCAGGAAACTGTGGGTTTCTCTCTGGGCTGCTCCAAGCCGCCTTTCAGGATTCAGCTTTCACAGCTGTGGTCTTAGGTGTAGATTCCCAGGGCGGCAGCAGCCCTGTGCCTTTTCCTTTTCACAGTTGGGTGTTACTCCTGTTGCCAAGGGATGAGGCTTTGTTGCAATGCAGCTTCCTTCTACCTTGAGCTCTTGCCAGGTGGCCTGATGTCCCTCTCCAGCCCAGATCCCCATTCCTACCATTCTCCAGGTGTCCTCTGCCCTTCCTTGTTGAAAACTATCTCCTCAATTGTGTCTAATTTGTTAAGGTGCACAATCTGTCTGTCTATATGGCCGCCATTTTCTTCTTGAACTTTTATTATCTCCATTTTACAATGAAGAAACTGAGGCAATAATGAATATAAAATATAACCCAAAGTCACACAGCTACTCCTCTGAGCACTCAACTACTATTCTATACTGCCTATATTTAAGTTGATTAAAATATGCTTTAAATTTAATATTTTAGGAACACTAAAATATAAAGCATGGCGTTTCTATTATATATATACATTTCTTAAGTATATCTAGGAAAATCATTTATGTCTCTGAAATAAGTTGGTTTTTTTTTTTGGGGGGGGGAACAGAAGGTACATTTAAAGTATATAGGACAGTCAGAGTAAGTACATTCTTATTGTTGTGAAACCATCATTACCATCCATCTCCAGAACTTTGTCATCAGCCCAAACAGAAACTCTGTAGGCATCCTAATATATAAAAATCCAGGGGCCGTCATGACTGAAACAACTGGACAAACGACCGAATAGCAGGCTGCGTGGGGCAACAAGGCTGGCAGGGGGGGTTAGTGAGGGATGACCAAACGACTGAACAGCAGGCTGTGTGGGGTGACCAGGCCAGTGCGGGGAGCAGTTGTGGGTGACCAGGCTGGCAGGGGGGCAGTTGGAGGTGACCAGGCTGGTGGTGGGGGGCAGTGAGGGGTGACCAGGCTGGTAGGGGGGCAGTTAGGGCCGGCAGAGGGGGGAAGCTGGGGGTGACCAGGCCAGTGTGGGGGGGCAATAAGGGGCAACCAGGCCAGCAGGGGGGGGGCAGTTAGGGGTGATCAGGCTGGCAGTGGGCACAGTTAGGGGTAATCAGGCAGGCAGGCAGGTGCTCAGTTAGGAGCCAGCAGTCCCGGATTGTGAGAGGATGTCCGACTGCCAGTTTAGGCCCAGGGATCAGGCCTAAACTGGCAGTCAGACGTCCCCTGAGGGGTCCTGGATTGGAGATGGTGCAGACTGGGCTAAGGGGAACCCCCCCTGTGCACAAATTTCATGCCTCTAGTTAAAAAATAATTCCCTAATCCCATCTCATTCAGTCTCTTATTGCCTCTATTGTATTTTCTGTCTCTAAAGTATTTATCCATGGTACTTCAAATACATAGAATTATTCAATATTTGTCCTTTTTTATATGGCTTACTTAACACAACATGTTTTCAAGTTACATCAATGTTCCATTCTATGTACACACCACATCTGTTTATCACTTCATCTCTTGGTGCACATTTGGGCTGTTTTCACCTTTTGGCTATTCTGAGTAATACCTCTTTAAACACAGGTGTACAAATATCTGAGTCCTTTTTTCTTTTTAAATTCTTTTGGGTATATATAAATGAAGTAGAATTTCTGGATCATATGGTAATTCTATGTTTAAATTTGACAAACTGCCAAATTGTTTTCTCCAGTGTCTGCACCATTTTATATTCCTACCAGCAAGATACAAGGTTCCAATTTCTCCACATCTTCACTAACAGTTGTAATTTTCACTCTTTTTTTTGGATAACAGCTATCCTCATGTGTATAAAGTAGTATGCCATTATGGTTTTGATTTGCATTTTCCTAATGACTAGTGAAATTGAGCATCTTTTCATTTGATGGCCTTTTATATATATGCTTTATAGAAATGTCAAGTTCTTTGCCCATTTTTTAATTGGGCTACTTTTGTTTTTATGAGTTGTAGTTCTTTTTATATTATATATGTTAATCCCTTATTAGATATATGAGTTGACAATATTTTCTCCCATCTTTGGGATGTCTTTCTCTCTCTTGATAGTGTCCTTTGATGAACAAAAGCTTTTAATGTGTGAAGCTTTACCCTTTTTTTGTTGTTGTTTACTGTGTTTTTGATGTCATCTCTAAGAAGTCGTTGACAAATCCAATGTCATGAAGCCTTTTCCCTATACCTTCTTCTAAGAGTTTCATAGTTTTAGCTCTTACACTTAGGACTTTGATCCATTTTGAGTTATTTTTAGATATGATTTAAGGTAAGGGTTCAATTTCAATCTTTTGCATGTTGGAATCTGTTTTCCCAGGAGCATTTGTTTAAAAAACCTGTTCTTTTCTCATTAAATGGTATTCGCACCCTTGTTGAAAATCAATTGACCATATATGAGTCTATTTCAGTTCCATAACTACATTTTGTACAAATAGGAACCAGGCCCTATTAATCCTTTTACAGGTATGTAACCGATACTTTTTTTTTTTTACATGTACAACATTTTATTTATTTATTTTAAAATATATTTTTATTGATTTCAGAGAGGAAAAGAGAGGGAGAGACAGACAGAAACATCAATGATGGGAAAGAATCACTAAGCAGCTGCCTCTTGCACACCCCCCACTGGTGATGGAGCCCGAAACCCAGGCATGTGTCCTTGACCAGAATTGAACCTGGGACCCTTCAGTCTGTAGGTCAATGATTATCCAGTGAGCCAAACTGGCTAAGGCACTTTATTTTATTTTTTATAATTTTTAATTTAATAAATCTTTATTGTTCAGATTATTACAGTTGTTCCTCTTTTTTCCCCCATAGCTCCCCTACACCTGGTTCCCATCCCACCTCTTCCCTTACCTCCCCGCCACTGTCCTCATCCATAGGTATACAATTTTTGTCCAGTCTCTTCCTGCACCCCCCACACCCCTTTATCCCTGAGAGTTGTCAGTCCACTCCCTTTCTATGCCCCTGATTCTATTATATTCACCAGTTTATTCTGTACATCAGATTTTTAATTCATTGATTTTTAGATTCACTTGTTGATAGATAAGTATTTGTTGTTCATAATTTTTATCTTTACCTTTTTCTTCTTCTTCCTCTTCTTAGAGAATACCTTTCAGCATTTCATATAATACTGGTTTAGTGTTGATGAACTCCTTTAGCTTTTTCTTATCTGTGAAGCTCTTTAGCTGACCTTCAATTCTGAATGTCAGCTTGGCTGGGTAGAGTACCCTTGTTTGTAGGTTCTTGCTATTCATCACTTTGACTATTTCTTGCCACTCCTATCTGGCCTGCATAGTTTCTGTTGAGAAATCAGCTGACAATCGTATGGATGCTCCCTTGTAGGTAATTGACTGTTTTTCTCTTGCTGATTTTAATATTCTCTCTTTGACTTTTGATCTTGGCATTTTAATTATGATGTGTCTTGGTGTGATCCTCTTTGGATTCCTTTTGTTTGGGGTTCTGTGTGCTTCCTGGACTTGTAAGTCTATTTCTTTCACCAGGTGGGGGAAGTTTTCAGTCATTATTTCTTCAAATAGGTTTTCAGTATCTTGCTCTCTTTCTTCTTCTGGCACCCCCATAATTCTGATGTTGGTACGCTTAAAGTTGTCCCAGAGGCTTCTTACACTATCTTCAAATTTTTGGATGCTTTTTTCTTTTAGCTTTTCCAGTTGAGTGATTTTTGCTTCTTTGTATTTCAAATCTTTGACTTGATTCTTGCGTTCCTCTAGTTTGCTGTTGGGTGTCTATATAATATTTTTTATTTCAGTCAGTGTATGTTTAATTTCTAGTTGGTCATTTTCCATATCCTCGAGGGTCTCTCTCATATCCTCGAGGGTCTCGCTAAATTTATCGGCCTGTTCTAGGAAATTCTTGAAAAACCTTATAACCGTGGTTTTGAACTCTATCTCCAGTCATTTGTTTTCCTCCATTTCTTTGGTTTTTGATCTGTTTCTTTGTCTCTGCATTTTTGCTGCTTCCCTGAGTTTGTAGGGTAGCTTTGTGTGCTAGTTGTCCTATATGGGCCAGTGGCTCAGCCTCCCCAGTTCCCTGAGGTGGACACTCTTGGTGCACCCCTTTGTGGACTGTGGGTACAGCCTTGTTGTAGTTAAGTCTTGATTGTTGTTGGTATCAGTGGGAGGAGTTGACCTCCAGGCCAATTGGCTGTGAGGATCAGCTGTGTCTACGCCGGGAGACAGCCTTATTCGACTAGACTTGCAAAATTGTAAAAGCCTCTGTGCTCAGCTTGGATGGGGTGGAGTTTCAGGGTAGAGCCTACAGCCTTGGCTTCCCGTCAGCCCCGCCCTATGAGGTTCCTGGGTCTCAGTGTCCCTCAGTGTACCTCAGTACTAGCTGCAAGCACCTTTGAGAGAAAGGCGCCCTGGAGTTTCGCCCGCTGCCAAACAGTCTAGTCTCTCCCCCAATGAATCTGGATTCCCAGATTCTCGCCCGGGACTGGGGTTCAGTGCAGTCGGAACTGAGGTTCAGCGCAGTCCAGAGCTTTTGTCTCCTTCCCGCTAGGGCAATTCAGTGGCACAGTCAACAGTCCGTCCTCTGCGCGCATTCACGTGTGCGCCTCCGGAGCTCTGCCTTTCACCGCTCCCCTGAGTTTCCGCCTTACAGCCCAGATTCCCCCAGTATGAGCCTGGGTCCCCAGGGTCTCGCCCAGAACTGGGGTTCAGTGCAGTCAGAGCTGGGGTTCAGCACAGTGTGGAGCTTTTATCTCCTTCCTGCTAGAGAATGCCAGCCAGGCACTCAGCTGCCCTGTCCTCTCTAGCTCCGTCCTCTTTGCATGCACGCGCCCGTGTCTCTGTACCTCAGGCTTTTACAGCTCCTCTGATTTTCCTGTGGTTCTGGATGATGTCCATTTTGTCTTTTAGTTGTATTTTTGAAATTGTTGTGTGAGGCTGCAGTTTAGGTGTTTAACTATGCCACCATCTTGGTTGTTTTTTTTCCACAGATACTTTTTTAAAACATAATTTTATTGATTTCAGAGAGGAAGGGAGAGGGAGAGAGAGAGAGAAACATCAATGATGAGAGAGAATCATTGATGGCTTCCTCCTGCATGCTCCACACTGAGGATCAAGCTTGCAATCTGGGCATGTGCCCTGACCAGGAATCAAACTGTCACCTCCTGGTTCATAGGTCGATGCTCAACCACTGAGCCATGCCGGCTAGGCTGTAGCACATACTTTCTAATAGTGTAACATATATTGTATAGAAGGGCTACGCCAGAGGTGCTATCATACATAATATAAGGATATAGCAACAAAAGAAGACAAACAAATATCACCAAAAAAGATTTAAAGCACATTTTTATTATAGATAGGTAATTGTGGTTTGCTGTGGCTAAAGGTATGCTTATAACGTATGTACAAGCTTTTCTATATACCAAAGGCATAATATTTTTCTTTTAATACTGAACTAACATTTCTCTGCCAACAAGGAAAGTCTAAATTGGCTGAGTCTATTTTAAATGGCAAAAGACTGTGTTTCTTTTTCCTGGATGTTGCTTTAAAGACTAGTAAGTTGAATTCTTTTAGGTCCCAACACATTAAACTTAAGAACAGTAAAAGAAAATCAATGAATACTACAAAATATATAATTTCTATAAAGCAGAAATATAAAGTTTTTATAATTTAAAACAGCAGCAATTTCAAAAGATTTGCTGAATTAAAACTTTACAAAATATATATACATAAAGTATCATTCCAGATGATCATGGGTTTTTAAAAATAGTATATCACAACCCCCAAAATCTAACCCAAACCTACTACTGGATGTAGCTGGCCTATAACAATTTTTTACAACAACTAAAAAATAAAACAAGAACAAAAGAAACCTCCCAATTCTCTTGTGATAAGCACAGGTTACAATGTACTGGCTTTGATTCCTATCCACAAAGAGAATTTTAAAATAGAACAAAGACTTCACATAAATAATGTTTTCCTTGTTGTTAAGTATGTGATCAAACAAATTAAAATAAGTACTAACAACCAAAACAAATCTTGATGTAACCAGTACATATACTCTTAAAGAATGACAAAGACATAGAAATAAACTCGTCTACGAAAGCCACAAGCACCTTGTTTTAGAAAGAGCACCAAGCAACACAAAAAAGGAACACGTAAGAGGTAGTGTACCACCGGCTAAGATGTATATGCCCATTGGGGACCTGAATACAGCTTAGTATTTGGGAAAATAAGACATATTACACTGTGGTTTATAATTTTAGACAGAAGCATTGCACATTTGGGAGCATTAGCCAGTATTGCTCCATAGTGCTCTGCACCTCCAGCTGTCTAATGGGTACTTTGCTCTCAGTCAAAAAATACAGGATACCCTGAAGAATTCCATGTTTATAAATCTTCAGTTCTAGGGAATTCTCTAAGAAAGCTCAGATCAATATAATTTTTAAAAGAATTAAATACTTTATCAATTATAGTCCTTTAAAGAATGACTTTTCTCCATTTTAGGAGAAAACCTTTTCTTCCTGAGATTCTTTATGATTTAGCCAATGCTTTATTCCATGCATTTCATAATGATAGGATCTTTCTGTCTATATTTCCCCTCTACAGCAATTACCTGGCCAACAGCATGAATTCAGAACTAATTCAAAGACCTTAGAGAAAGCACACAGCACTGCTTTCAATGTAGTACTTTCGTTCAGCTTTGAGATGAGGAAGTTTTTGTACTTCAATTACTGGAAGTTGATTAGGGTCCTGGGTGTGAAAAAGGAATTTTGCCTTATGCCAGCTGCCATCTTGAATCTGTAAAACAACAAAATGCTTTAATATGTAATTGTTTCTTTAGAAGTCATTCTCAGCAGACAGCATTTTTCATAGACAATGTAGGCTTATTTTAAGGATTAGAGATAATAAATACAAAGTGTATAGAACATTGCCTGGCACAAAATGCTCAATAAATAGTACAGTTACTATGAATAATTGAAAACATGGACTTGTTCCTTTCTCTAAATTACATGGTGTATTCTGATTTTCCAGTCTGAGAGGCTAAGGTTAGCCTTCTGCTTCTGTTGTTTGTGAATCATTAAACCAGATATAAAATAGAAGGCTGCACTATTTCTAATATAATTAATATGTATCTTGTCTGTGTTCCTTTATTTGGGACTAATTCTTTAGGATGGGCATTTTTCTTGAATGAAAGGAAATGAGTTATCTCAACCCTTTTGAATTTTAGGCAGAAAATAACCAGAATTGTTTCATTCAGGAGTAAATTATAATTCTGTTAAATTATCACTTAGATTTCTGCTCCTCACTCCCCAATTCTGTGGTTACTATTCATATAGTTTCTTTCCTCTCTTCCTTCTAGGACTTTCTGTTTTTCTTATTACTGTATGCTCTTTGGTTTCTGATAAATTCTATTATTGAACAAAAAGATAACATTAAATAGCCTATAATTAAGATCCAATAAAACAAAATAGAGAAACACAATTGTCTAGTTTAGTGAAACTTTTTATTCAGGAGTTTATTCACTTACTTATTCACCAAATTATCATGATATAAATTTTAAAATTTGCAGGAACTTTAGAGATTATTTAACTTAAGGCAATTGAAGCTTACAGAAGGTAAATTACTAAAGTCATATATGCTAGATGTGATACCTAGAATTAGAGTTTGGTATGTAAGATATTGACAGATTTAACTTATTAAATCTTTTAAACAATATTTATTGAACACTAAGTATATTTGACAGTTGAATAAGATGTGATCCTCTATTTTCTTACAGTGCTTGAGAAATATAAAGATGAATAAATTAGTCTGGCTTCTGAATTTTACCAGTTTATAAATCTAGGTGGTAAGAGGAAAAATATAAACAAATAGCCATAATACAAGACCATACATAGTAAGTGCAGTATAAATAATGTACAATGAGAACTAAATTCCTCATTTCCTGACCGCTTGGAAATTCCTCATTTCCAAGTGGTCAGGGAAAGCTTCACGAATTCAGAATTTAAGATGGGCCTTTTTGTATGTCTAAAATTTCCACCTGGTTAGAGAGATAGAGGAGGGCATTCAGAAGTAGGAAATGACATGAGCAAAACAAAACAAAACAAAACAATTAAAACAACTGGAAAAATAGAAGGTGGTTGTACGGCCTGGTCACCCCTAACTGCCCTCCCCTGCAGGCTTGATTGCCCCCAACTACCCTCCCTTGCAGGCCTGGTCCCTCCCAACTGCCCTCTGCTGCTGGCTTGATCGCACTTAATCCTAACATGGGGTTAAGTGCACAGATTTTGTCCTGGAAGAGATATTAATAGAAAGCCAGGTACCACCACTTCTTTCACATATAAAATGGGAATAATAAAAAACTACCTCACAGGGTTGTGAAGACTAAATGAGATTTCAATTAAAAATCCCTACCAGTATAGTGTGGCATTAGCTGTATGATCTCTGCCTTTGCTTTCTTAGCTATAAAATGAGACTAATAATTTATTCAAGAAGCTGTTATAATTAAATAAAATAATGTATGTGATACATGGTACTTGCCATATAATAAGCCCCCAATAAGGAGGAATTGTTGAGATGATGATGATGATGATGATGATGATGATGATGATGATGATGAATAGATCAGTTTGGCCATAGTTTAGGGTAGAAAGCGAGTAAAAGCCCAAACTAGAAATGTAGATTGGGACTGACTGTTCTAAGCGCTGAATAAAGAGCTGATAAGTTTGGATTGTGACTCAGAGATAGTAGTGAGTCCCTGAAGGTTTCTGGACAAAATTGTAAAAGTTAAATGAATTTGTTGGTAAAACTGATCTCTTTACTTATACAGAATGAGCCATATGCTTCTGACTGTCTATGATTTTTCAAATACTCATGCACTACTTATCTGGAAATGTTATGAAAATGTAGTGTTCCCTGGAAATTGTCACAGGTATCAAATTATGAGCTTCACAGTACACAATACAGAACACTTAAATTCATTAGTAATAAGTATGTAAAGCAGACAACTTTATTTTCTGTAACAGGAGTCAGCAAACTCTTTTGTAAAGGGCTAAATAATAAATGTTGTAGGTTCTGTTGCATTTACTCAATTCTGCTATTGTAGTATGACAACAGGTATCTCTTTCTCTCTCTCTAAAAAAAAAATAAAAATAAAAAAAATATATATATACATACATACATATAAGTATGTGTGTGTGTATATGTATGTGTGTGTATATATATATATATATATATATATATATATATAAATATATATATAAAAGCCTAAGCAACCGAAGGACCAAATGACTGGTCGACTGGTTGACTGGTCGCTATGATGCGCACTGACCACCAGGGAACAGACGCTCAACGTACAGGATCAGGCTCCCTCCTGTCTGGATTAGGCCTGCATGGATAGGGCTGAAACTGGCTATCTGACATCCCCCAAGGGGTCCTGGATTGCGAGAGGTGCAGGTGAGGTCAAGGGACCCACCAGTGCACGAATGGTGCACCAGGCCTCTAGTAGGTAATAAATAAACAAAGGAGTATGACTGTATTACAATATTTATTTACAAAAACAAATGGTGGGCTAGATTTGGTCTGCCAATATCTGATCTATAGCAAAATATTTTAAAACTAGAGGCCCGGTGCAAGAAATTTGTGCACAGGGGTGTGTGTCCCTCAGCCCAGCCTGCACCCTCTCCAATCTGGGACATCCCTCTCACAATCCAGGACTGCTGGCTCTCAACTGCTTGCCTGCCTGCCTTCCTGATTGCCTCTAGCCGCTTCTGCCTGCCAGCCTGATTGATGCCTAACTGCTCCCCTGCCAGCCTGTTTGCCCCTAACTGCCCTCCCCTGCAGGCCTGGTCACCCCTAACTGCCCTCCCCTGCAGGCCTGGTCATCCCTAACTGCCCTCCCCTGCAGGCCCGGTTGCCCTCAACTTCCCTCCTCTGCCAGCCTGGTCACCCCTAACTGCCCTCCCCTGCAGGCTTGATCGCCCCCAACTACCCTCCCTTGCAGGCCTGGTCCCTCCCAACTGCCCCTCCCTGCTGGCTTGATTGCCCACAACTGCCCTCCCTTGCAGACCTGGTCCCTCTCAACTGCCCTCCCTTGCTGGCCATCTTGTGGCAGCCATCTTGTGTCCACATGGAGGCAGTCATCTTTGACCACATGGGGGCAGCCATCTTGTGTGTTGGAGTGATGGTCAATTTTCATATTATTCTTTTATTAGATAGGATTAGATAGGATAGAGGCCTGGTGCATGGGTGGGGGCCAGCTGGTTTGCCATGAAGGGTGTTCCAGATCAGGGTGGGGGTTCCCTTGGGGTGTGGGGTGGCCTGGGTGAGGGGCCTGTGGTGGTTTGCAGGCTCGTCACGCCCCCGATGACCCAAGCGGAGGACCTGGTATCTGGGATTTATTTATCTTCTATAATTGAAACTTTGTAGCCTTAAGCAGAGGCCAAGGCAGGCCGGGGCAGGTGGAAAGCTTGGCTTCCTTCATTGCTGGGGAAACCCAAGCCTCCTGCTCTCTCCGTGGCTGCAGCCATCTTGGTTGGGTTAATTTGCATACTCGCTCCTGATTGGCTGCTGGGTGTGGCTTATGGGTGTAGCGGAGGTATGGTCAATTTGCATATTACTCTTTTATTAGATAGGATTATAGAATTTTCATAACATTCATTATTTATTTTTAGTAAAAAGGCCTATAATTCAAATATTGATTGGTAGGGCCAATTTGCAGTTATGCCCATATTTGATATCAGGTATAGAGACTAAAAAAAAAACGAAGTAAAACTGCCTTGCTTTTATAACCTGTTTTTTCATGAAGTAATGAGATGTAGAAGCACAGTGGTGAAATATATAAAAGAAATCTATCTATATTCCCTATTATCTATCTATCTATCTATCTACCTATCATCTACTTCATCTTCTATCTCTATCTATCTGAGATATAATTGTCTCATATAGGAAATAAAAATTAAAAGTTAAATTTATGTATTAACACCTATTTTGCATATAAAATCTATGGACGACCAATGGATGTGACTAAAGTTGACAAGACTTGACATAAGCAAATGACTGATTTTGAAAAATATAGGGTGGTTATAAATCAGAACATTAACACCTGCTACCCTTCTGTATCAGCAGTTTGTAATTAAAGTCTTATTCTCATTATTTTAATTTTATAGTTTTATCAATTTTAAGTTAGTTATATTGAACAATTCTAAAAGTGCCATTCCCTTACCTTGCAGTCATCTGAAAGCACTTTAGGTTCAAGTAGAGTGTTTTCTTCAAAAATCTGGCCATTCCATCCCTTGAAACCAATAGGCAATCCTGAGCCACTTGTCTGAGCACTTGTCCACACTTTAGTGTTTAGACAGTGAATGGTGATGATTTGGGTGGCTTCTGAGCTCAGTAAATGAAGAAAATTCATCTGGACTTTTCCAACTCCAAACTCCAACTAATGTCATGGAAACAATATAAATATTATAAGATGTGGCAATTGAGAAATGTATAGTTTGGGGAAACTTGAGAAAAGTCCTTGAAACATAGCCTTGAGAAAGCTACTTTTCTTGGCATTTAAATGTCAGTCAGGGGTGTGCTGGTAAATGCTTAACCACTGGCTCTTGCAGGGGTGGGGATTAGAGGTAGGTGGGTGGGAATTCCTGATTTATAGCATTGTCTGATTTCCATGGTGTGAGAACTCCCAGGATGGCTGATTTCAGGCTATCAAGGTGGCATCAGTGAACAGGGAGTTAGGAAGAGATGTTAACTATAGGCTCTCCAGAGCCAGTCTGAGCTGGCTTCAGCAGACCACTAAGCTATCAGACAAGACAAAAAAAGAAATGAAGACAGATTTCATAATGCTATCTAAAATGCATTAGTAATTTGTTGTTGATTAATGCTTTACTAATTTTTTCATAAAAATCATAAATTCTGTCTATATTTCCATTTGTAGGATTTTTTTTAAAGTTTCTAAAGATAAGCTACAAGTTGTAATGATAGCTTGGTTGAGTAACTTTAACTGAGAGCCCTATATTCTTTGTGATACCAGCTCTAACACAGCTCCAGTCATAAAGTGAGTCATCAATAAATATTTATTGAATGAATGCATGAACAAGCATTAACTAAAAAAGTGAATAATAGAGGGCAAAACTGGAGCAAGGGTCTAATTATATATTTTCAAGGCTTAGGCAAAGAAGTAGATTTTTCTAAAGCTTTAGACATAATATTATTATTACTATTATTATTATTTTAGCACTATCCATGTAGAGATGTGCTCATAACGTAAGTGAATAGAAATGGTTCCTACTGAGGAATTTATATTAAATTCCAAACATAAAATTAGAAAAATATCAGTTAGGAGGCAATAGAGAAGGAAAAAATAAAACAACAACATAAAAAGTAAAGCCCCAGGAAAAGAAAGACAAAGTAAGGACATAGGATGAAAACACAAAAGGATCATCATAAGGAACATTAGAGTCTCAGTAGTTCAAATGCCTTCATTTAACAGATGAGAATCACAAACCTGTAAAATATTTAAACTTCCTAAGCCTTAGTCTCCATGTTAATTAAGCTGGGTATAAAATGGACAAGGCAGGATTGTTATGAGGATCTGAGGTGCCAACTGTCATTGACCTAGAACAGTATCTAGTGGCTCACAGTATCATTTTCCAGATTAGTAGCAGACTAGAGACTAGAACCCAGGTCCATAATTCTAAGTCTATTTTGCTTTCCACTACCTTCCCAGTCTTTCTCTAGGTGAGCTCTTGGATAGGAGAGATGGGAGAACTGATTCAGTCTTGCAGAAATAAGTGCACTGCTCCTATCTCCTTTGCATTACCCCGGCATCCCTTTCTTCTATGGGCTAAATCCAGGGGAGTGAAGATGATAATGTGAATATTTGGGAAGCAGGACTATTATGCCACTCTTCATTAGAGATATACAAATTTCCTAAAAATGGAAGAATCCTTCCTTCCTCTGCTTTGGGCTTACTTATGGTAATTGCCTATTGAGATGAACTGGTGAAACACCCTCGTTAATGAAGGGGGATATTTTAAGATGACAGAGCAGTCTAACAATAAACAGTTGGAGAGACCAACAGACTGTATATTTTAGTTGCTGCTTTTAAACTCATGGTTACAACACAAATAGGCACATGTATCCATTCTTGGTCAATGAGAACTAAGTTCTTGGTAATACTAAGGTAGTTTAACCAGAAAAAGAAATGCAGTTTTGATTTCTTCAACATGTTATAGGTAGAACTAAGCTTTAGGTTTTATGAATGCTTGTTATAACATCCAGCCTGACACTAAGATAACTTTCATGCATTCTAAACATTTGATTTATAGAATTATACTTGAAAGATGTTTTAAACAATAGTCAATGGATGTTTATGGGAGGTTATTTTGTGCTCAATCACACAAAAAAGGCAAGTTTTATGGCAAAATTTTTCTTTTATTGATAATATAATTTCCAGTAAAATTTTAGGTAATCTACATATATAAAAGCCTAGGTGACTGTTACGACTGAAGACCGAACAACTGGTCAACCAGTCACTATGACACACACTGACCAGAGGGGCAGATGCACAACACAGGAGCTGCCTCCTGGTGGTCAGTGCACTTCTACAGCCAATCTCCTGTGGCGGGACAACCTCCCGCGGTCTCTATCCATGGCCTGCTGGCCCCGATCAACCCCTCCCCACCGGCCAGCAAACCTCCCGCAGTCCTCCCCCCCTCTCTGGCCTGCCAGCCCCGATTGCCCCAATAGGGACTGGGTGAAATGGCTTTGATAGGCCTTGATCACCAGCCAGGCCGAGGGACCCCACCCATATACAAATTCATGCACTGGGCCTCTAGTGATAATATAATTTTCAGTAAAATTTAAGGGAACTGATTATTGGTTACAACCCCTGTAGCTGCTTAGGGATTTTCTAATGTATGTGCCTATATAAAAACATATGGTTCACATTAAAATTTTTTTTAAAGCATAATAAGTAGAGTAAGTCAAGAGAAACCAATCATAAAAATACACAATCAAAATGTCAAGATTAACTAGGATTATTTTTCAAAAACAAAACATTTCTTTCTTACATATGGTAGAGAACAATATGTTGCTTCCATTCATAAAATTTGCAATTATTTAAAGTGACAGAATTTTAAAAATTATTGTTCACTGATTTTGAGCAATTACCGACATGTATTCTAAAATTCAATACATACCTTTGACACAGGAACAGGAGATAAACATGTCTGACCACCGGCACTGAAATTGCAGAAAACCTCAATGGCATCTGAAGGGCATCCGAGATTTGGATCAATCCAATATTTCCCTATTAATTTATTGTAAACCATAAAGACATTTAATATCATATTAAAATATTTGAAACATTTCTATAAATTATCATACTTTAAATATATATTTCATCTTACCTGTAAAGTAACTTAGATTATAGAAATATTTATACTTAGTGAATAAATGGGAAGGTGTAAGCATTATATAAAATTAATACTGAAAATATATTTTCACATACCTATCAATCTAAAGGCAGGCATTTCATAATTTTTATAAAAATGATAGAGTGGCTGAATTTATTGCTTCATTTTACAGATAAGATGTGCTGAACACCTTAAAGTGAATTGTCTAAAGTTACATAGTTGATAGAAAAATTGGACTTAATGTGATATATGTGTATTCTGTTCTATATTTCTTAAAATGAATATGTTGTTTTAAATAATAGAAGAAACTATGGCAATCTGCCGGAGGTAAAATATATCTTTATTATAATAAAAATAAAAATAATAAAGCTTTATTTTTATTTTCAGAAAGCAAAATGTACAATAAAATGATTATCATTTTTGTGCTTCTTCATCAGATTTGTAAGTGGGAAAAACTAAAATCCCTACAGCCAGTGTAAGACTGTCTCCACTGAAGGCCCAGGAGAATCAAATGGGGCCTACAGTTAGCCTATAGAAAACACTAAGGCTGAAAAAGTATTGATCTGGTATATTAATTCCAGAATAACAGGCTTAGAGTATTGAAACTGCATCTTATTCCAAATGCAATGACAGATATTCTTGAATGAGGTAAAGCTAGGCTACAATTTGTAGGAATGCCCCTTTTCTTCCTAGAATGGGGTCCTTTGAAAGCCTAAGTCCTACCTTAGGTGGACCACAGATTCTTACTTTTGACCCCTAGCCTTATGAAGCCATCAAAGGCACTATTCGGTTCTAAACACACCCAGGACAAAAGTAGCTCTAACTATTGTGCTCACTCCTCTGTCTTCTTCAAAATCTTGGCTTGACAAGACATGGGAACAACCAAAGTGTCTTTGATAGATGATTAGATAAAGATGATGTGGTACAAAAGGGTGGGGAAATGTTTGTATGGAAATAATACAATCTATATTAATAAAAGGGTAAAATGCTAATTAGACCAGATGTCTTCTGGACATCTTTCCAGATGTCCTTCTGGACAAAGCCACAGTGGCCAAGGCTGAGGTGGAGGTGGTTAGGGGCAATCAGGCCGGCAGGGGAGAGTGGTTAGAGGCGATCAGGCAGGCAGGCAGGTAGGTGCGTGATTAAGAACCAGTGGTCCTGGATTGCAAGAGGGACTGAGCCTAAACCAGCAGTTGGACATCCCCTGAGGGGTCCCAGATTGGAGAGGGTGCAGGCTGGGCTGAGGGACACCCCCTCCCCCCAGTGCATGAATTTCGTGCAATGGGCCTCTAGTAAATAATAATATAAGAATAAACTCTGTGTTTCCCATACTCACATTTGTAAAGCTACTTTTGCTCCACCCTATATATGTAGTGGAATACTGCTCAGCCAGAAACCTTTTTTGCCAGAGTTTTTGGAGCTTGTTCTCATACCTCCTCTTGATATTGCTCAAATGTCACTTTCTCAGAGATTTCTTATCTAACTTCACCCCCATTCCACTTTCTATCATATCCCTCTTAATTGGTGTGTTGTGTTTCTCTATAGCACTTACCACCTCCTAGTGATAAAAGTATTTTTTGGCATAAAGACCTTTCTTATATCTTGCAATCCACACCAATTAACTATTTCTCCAACAAAGAAGGCAGACCTTGAATTAGATTTCATTGATCTGTATGTCTTATGATGTCTTTGTTCCTTTCAATTCTATAGAATTGTATTTTTATGCCCTCAATGAAGGGAAAGAATCTAATTTAGAATTATTATGGACAGCTATAATTATAAACATTATTTTAGTTTTTATACTAATTTAGGGTATAAAATATATATATAAGTTAAACATTTTATTAATATACTAGAAGCCTGGTACACGAAATTCGTGCACGGCGGGGGGTTGTCCCTCAGCCCAGCCTGTACCCTCTTCAATCTGGGACTCCTGGAGGGATGTCCGACTGCCTGTTTAGGCCCGATGGGCAGTCGGACATCTCTCTCACAATCCAGGACTGCTGGCTCCCAACTGCTTGCCTGCCTGCCTTCCTGATTGCCCCTAACCGCTTCTGCCTGCCAGCCTGATCACCCCCTAACCACTCCGCTGCCAGCCTGGTTGATGCTTAACTGCTCCCCTGCCAACCTGTTTGCCCCCAACTTCCCTCCTCTGCCAGCCTGGTCACCCCTAACTGCCCTTTCCTGCAGGGTTGATCACCTCCAACTACCCTCCCTTGCAAGCCTGGTTCCTCTCAACTGCCCTCCCTTGCAGGCCTGGTCCCTCACAACTGCCCTCCCTTGCAGGCCGGGTGCCTCCCAACTGCCCTTTCCTGCTGGCCATCTTCTGGTGGCCATCTTGTGTCCACATGGGGGCAGGATCTTTGACCACATGGGGGCAGATATATTGTGTGTTGGAGTGATGGTCAATCTGCATATTACTCTTTTATTAGATAGGATAGAGGCCTGGTACAGGGGTGGGGGCCAGCTGGTTTGCCCTGAAGGGTGTCCTAGATCAGGGTGGGGTTCCCTTGGGGCGTGGGGCGGCCTGAGCAAGGGGCCTGTGGTGGTTTGCAGGCCAGCCATGCCCCCTGGTAACCCAAGTGGAGGCCCTGGTATCTGGAATTTATTTTCCTTCTATAATTGAAACTTTGTAGCCTGGAGCAGAGCCAAGCCTGCTGCTCCCTCCGGGGCGGCAGCCATTTCTGTGGCAGTTAATTCACCTTGTACAATTGAAACTTTGTAGCCTTAAGCGGGTGAGCCCGGCCAGGGTGTGCAGAAAGCTTTGCTTCCCCTGTTGCCGCTGGCACCCCTGGCCTGCTCTCTCAAGCTCCATTCTGCCGCCATTTGTTTGAGTTTGTTTACCTTCTATAATTGAAACTTTGTAGCTTGAGTGGAGGCTTAGGCCTGCAACAGCTATCAGAAAGCTTGGCTTGCTCTGTTACCTGGGAAACCTTGCTCTCTGTGGCTGTAGCCATCTTGGATGGGGTTAATTTGCATACTCGTCCTGATTGGCTGGTGGGCGTGGCTTGACTGGTGGGCGTGGCTCATATAGCAGAGTGATGGTTAATTTGCATATTACCATTTTTTTTTTTTTTTTAGGACTAGAGGCCCGGTGCACAAAATTCATGCACGGGGGTGTGTCCCTCAGCCCAGCCTGCACCCTCTCCAATCAGGGACCCCTTGAGGGATTTCTGAATGCCCATTTAGGCCCGATCCTGGTAGGACATCCCTCTCAGAATCCAGGACTGCTGGCTCCCAACTGCTCGCTTGCCTGCCTTCCTGATTGCCCCTAATCGTTTCTGCCTGCCAGCCTGATCACCCCATAACCACTCCCCTGCCAGCCTGATTGCCGCCAACTGCCCTTCCCTGCAGGCCCGGTCACCCCCAACTTCCCTCCTTTGCTGGCCTGGTCACCCTTAAGTGCCTTCCCCTGCTGGCCTGATCGCCCACAACTGCCCTCCCTTGAAGACCTGGTCCCTCCCAACTGCCCTCCCCAGCTGGCCATCTTGTGGCGGCCATCTTGTGTCCACATGGGGGCAGCCATCTTGTGTTGGAGTGATGGTCAATTTGCATATTACTCTTCTATTAGATAGGATAGAGGCCTCGTGCAAGGGTGGGGGCCAGCTGGTTTGCCCTGAAGGGTGTCCCAGATCAGGGTGGGGGTTCCCTTGGGGTGTGGGGCGGCCTGGGCAATGGGCCTGTGGTGGATTGCAGGCTGGCCATGCCCCCCGGCGACCCAAGCAGAGGCCCTGGTATCTGGGATTTATTTATCTTCTATAATTGAAACTTTGTAGCCTTGAGTGGAGGCCAGGGCAGGCCAGGGCGGGCTGAAAGCTTGGCTTCCTCCATCGCCAGGGAAACCCAAGCCCCCTGCTCACTCCGTGGCCACAGCCATTTAAAAAATATATATATATTTTTATTGATTTTTTTACAGAGAGGAAGGGAGAGGGATAGAGAGTTAGAAACATCGATGAGAGAGAAACATCAATAAGCTGCCTCCTACACACCCCCTACTGGGGATGTTCCCACAACCAAGGTACATGCCCTTGACTGGAATCGAACCCTGGACCCTTCAGTCCGCAGGCCGACGCTCTATCCACTGAGCCAAACCGGTTTCGGTGCCACAGCCATTTTTGTTGGAATTTATTTATCTTCTATAATTGAAACTTTGTAGCCTTGAGCTATGGCCAAGGCAGGCCAGGAAGCTTGGCTTCCTCCATCGCCAGAGGCAACCCAAACCTCCTGCTCTGTCCAGCTACGTGGCTGCCATCATTTTTGTTGGAATTTATTTATCTTCTATAAATGAAACTTTGTATCCTTGAGTGGAGTCCAGGGCCGGCCAGGGTGTGTGGGAAGCTTGGCTTCCTCTGGGTTAATTTGCATACTCACACCTGATTGGCTGGTGGGCGTGGCTTGTGGGTGTAGCAGAAGTAAGGTCAATTTGCATTTTACTCTTTTATTAGATAGAATATAAAATTAATAATTTCAGAATGGAAGTAGATTTTCTTTTTGACAAAAAATTGTGTGTGTTTATGTGGTATGTATGTATATATAAAATTAAAATAAATAAAATATGGACTACTGTTCACCCTCCAGAATGATATAATTTAGTTATCTTTTTCAAATCAGCTTATTTGGTACTAGTGTTGGTACTAGAGTTTTTAGTAAAAACTGATAACTACTAATATTAACTCTATGGCTGACCAATAAAAATTAAAATTAAATGACATATTGTAACAGACAGGATTTCCCCTTCTTATCATCAAATAATGATGATGACTCCACTCACTTTAAAACTTTTCCTTGCCCCCCCAAAAAAAATCAGTAAGAAAGGTTATAATTTGTCCCCCCCCCCAAACAAACAAACAAACAAAAAACTTTTCCTTGCTGATTCTATTCTAAATTTATTTTGCACATCTAATTAACGGATACTGGGGTATCTGTGGAGAGATAAGAAAATTTCAAAAATAACAAACCACTTAGCTTTTGTAGTCACCAATTATGAAATGAGGCATGTAAATTGCATTTTGTGTAAAAACTATAATTTTAGGAGGTGGAGGGAGTTCTATGATAGATTTCTTTATGTTGCCAACTTTGAGGGTCCTGATAGGGGCTCCTGTCAACCCAAAAGTCCTCCCTTCCATTTTAATTTTAACATGAATGTGACACATTCCAAGAACAAAGTGTAAGCAAGTGATACAGGAAGAGTGGGAAAAGTTAGGGATCAATAGGATGTGTAGTAGAAAACATTTGCAAGGTGAGCCCTCAGAAAAGGATACTCTGAAGCATGACTTCCTCAAAGAGTATTTGGTTCTTGTTGACATTAAAATGCCTTCTGCCAGGATTTGTTCAAAATAATTAATATTTGGAATAAACACACAGCAAATGTCAAACACACTGAATGAAATGATTAAATGAAATTACACATCTGAGTTTGAGGAAACCAAGAACTTACCATCTGATACTTTGTGTTCACAGTTGAGCAAATCTTTGCAGATTCGTGCTGGGTTATCGCGTGTGCCAAGAGGATTCTTGATGCTGTGCAGTAAATTGCTAAGGTAGTTCAGGGTTTTGAATATCTCTGCACTGTAGTCAATTAAAGTCACTTCAGTATTCTGATAGCTCTGCCAAGTCATCATAAAAATGATGTTAGCAAAAACACATAGGTTAGCCATTAACAATAGGTAACTCTAATGATAAACACAGATCAACACAGAAGAAAAATGTATTCCTATTGTGTACAATGTTTTGGGAGTAGGATGTAAAAAATGTCTTATATTTAAATATAGGCATTTGTGTATGCTTTATTAATTTTGATCCTAAATAGAGATTAAATTTACACTCAGAAGTCTAGTTTTCAAGCTGGCATAAATGTAACAATTACTATGCCTACTACAAAATGTTTTTTAAAAATTATACATTGAATAGAGTTTAAATAAGAAAAATAAGTAGTGATGATAGGTTTCATGTTAAGAAATGGCAACTTAATTTTGTTATTTTTCTTCGATAGTACCACATTCCTTATAAAAATCCTTTAATAATATTACATTTTTATTTTAAATGTATCCCTTAAAAATTCTATGTGTATATTTCTATTTATTAAAATCACTTACTTTGTCCTTAAAATGGCTCCATTATTTTAAATCTGTTTTAAATATAATATTTGAGATAAACCCACATTCTGGCCTCCAAAAAATTTCTGTTTAATTTGTATACTGAGACTGCCAATGTAAATAAAGCTAGATATATTACCTCCATCTGTAGGGCAGTATGTGATTCAAACAAGGCTTGAATAGCAGCATTGATATCCATTTGTTTCTGTGTAAAACAAAACTATTTTAGATCAGCAATAAGATCAACACCGAGTGCTCTACAGTGAAGGCTGTAAATTCTGAAAGCACTGCTGTTAAAAGTATACTAGACTTAGTATCTGAAAGGGGTTTGTACCTCTATGGTTAGACAGATCTTGCAAATATTACCTGGCTATCTGGAAGGACAATATGCTGCCTTCATCCAAATTTCAAAAGTCTCCTAATTAAAAAAGGCCAAATGCTAGAGCTTTCCAATGAAAAACTATTTGTCTCTGCTGCATGAAAACACACACAAAATTACTCAAGAGGAAGAAGAATGAAATATGACCCCCTCAGTTAATAAATTGTAAAGTGAAGAATAAATAACTGTAGTAATTTTTAAGTTCCATTCTTGGAAGGAAAATAGAATGAATACTACTGTGTTGAGGTAGTCACATTAGTTTAATCTGATACTTCTGCGGTCTTAAAAACAATTTCTAAAGTTGGAAAATGTACCATTAGTCCCCAAAGAAATAATACAATATAAATCCAATCTCCTCCTACATTTAATAAGAGATATTTTTAGAGAAAGACTCAGCAAAACCATTAGTAAAAATATTTCTTGTGTTTTAGTTTTTAAAAAGGTTGGAAACTGAGAAGCATGAGTTGAGAGAAAGTTCTGAGAAATGGCATCTGTATGAGCTAATCATGCAATCTAATTTCTTTCAGAATGATTGTACTGCTAACATATCTTTTTACTTGGAGGTCCATATAATAGAAACTGTTTTCAACAGATCTTTCATAGCCCATGGTTGGTAATTTGAAAAACTATTTAAAATGATGGGACAATCAATAAAATGCACTCTTCCTTGCCGCAACATGTGGTTTTCATATTGGAAAATAATTGAATCATTCTGTATACATATACTGCCAAACACTGTGATACAAATTGAGGAAAAAATGGTGAGCAAAAAAGAAAATTGCTCCTGTGGAGCTGAAGTTCAAAGAGGGAAAAAGGCATTAACCACATCACCTCAAAAGTACATAATTACAAATTGTGATATGTGCCATTAAAGGAAAGAACATGGACCTATCAGAGAAATGAGGGAGTCTGAATCAACTCTGGAGGCTAGACGAGGTTTGGGAAGGAGAGACCAGGGAAGGCTTCCTTGAAGTTGTGACTTCTGAGCTGAGATATGAAGAATGACTATGATTGTTAGAGGAGGTTTGTAGGGCTTTGTAGGCAGAAGTAACAACCTTGCACAAAGGCCACGAGACAGAGAAGCATGGCCTATTCCAGAAGCAGAGAGAGTAAGCCTGAAAAGTTCTGTGCAGATGAAATAGTTTGGACCACCATGTCTACGCGAATGGGCAGATTTTGGATAGGAGTCACACAAAAATATTGGCACTAAACATGGACAACTGAATTCAGTAATAAACAATAGCCACCTTCATATTTTCCAGTGGGTTTGTAATTAGGGCTTTAATCTTACAAAATCTAGTATAGCAGTTCTAAGATCTTCATACTTAGGATCCTTCTGCACTTTTAAATATTGGTAAGGGCTGTAAACAGCTTTCTTTTATCTGAGTTATAACTTTTGATATTTACCATAGTAGAAATTAAAACAAAATTTAAAACAATTTGTATTAATTACTTTAAAACAAAAAATCCACTATATGTAAATACAAACTATTTTTTAATGAAAAGTAATTACAACTTTCCAAAACAAAATAGTGATAGGCGTGGTATTGTTTTACACTTTGTACATCTCTTAACTATCTGGGTTAATAAGAGATAGAGGATTCTCTTATTTGCTTCTGTATTTAATCTGTTATATATTATTTTAGTTGAATTATATGAACAAAGCTGGCTTTATAGAGATACACAGTTGGAAGAAGGATTATTTTAGTATCTTTTCAGATGATTTTGGTATTCTTTTTTTAAGTGATTTTAAAAAATATATTTTTAATGATTTCAGAAAGGAAGGGAGAGGAAGAGACAGAAGCATCAACCACACTGGAGATCCAGCCTGTAACACGGGCATGTGCCCTGACCAGGAATTGAACTGTGACCTCCTAGTTCATAGGTCGACACTCAACCATTGAGCCATGCCAGCTGGGCATGGATATCCTTCTTTGATACTATATCAAAACTTGACAAGTGGTAATTTCAATATCAATACAGAGATGGAAATTAAAGAACCAAATTCTGTAGTTGAAATGTACAATAACTGAAATGAAAATTTACTAGAGAGGGCCCTAGATGATTTGGTTCAGTGGATAGAGCCTCGGCCTGCAGACCGAAGGGTCCAGGTTCGATTCTGTACAAGGGCAATACCTTGATTGCAGGTTCAATCCCCAGTCCCAGGTCCAGGCAGATGCAAAAGGCAACAAATATATGTGTCTCTGTCACATAGATGTTTCTCTCTCCCTGTCTCTCCCCATCCCACCCACTCTCTCTAAAATTCAATAAAAAATATTCTCAGGTGAGGATTAAACAATTTTTTTTTTAACTAGAGAGGCTCGTCAGTAGATTTAAGTAGTCAGAAAAAAGAATCAGTAAAGTTAGAGATAGGCTTATTGAGATTATCCAGTCAGAGGAGTATAATGAAAAAGAGTGAAGAATGTGAAGAGACTCAGAGACCTATAGGACAAATGAAAGCATACAAACATATACATAATTAAATTTTCAGAAGAGGTGGAGAGATAAAAAGTGGCAGGAAAAATATTTAAAGAATAGTGACTTAAAATGTTCCAAATTTTATGAGAAACATTTATCAAAAGATCCAAGAAGCTCAATGAACTCCCATAGACACATCAGAATCAGAGTGTTAAAAGCTAAAAATATGGAGAGAAACTTGAAAGCAGAAAGAGAGGAGCAACTCATCATATCCAAAAGATCCTCAATAATATTAGCAACTGATTTTTTATCAAACTAATAAAGATGAGAAGGCAGTAGGATTACATTTTCAGAGTGCTGAAAGAAAAGGACTGTCAACCAAAAAATTTATAGCCAGTAAAACTATTCTTCACAAATGAGGAAACATTAAGACATTTTCAGATAAACAAATACTGAGGCTGTACATCACTAGCAAGTCTTTCCCGAGAAATAATATAGGAGTCTTTTAGGCTGAAATTAAAGGATACAAGGCAGAAAATTGAATTCACATGAAAAAATAAAGAGCACTGGTAAAGGTAACTATATGGGTAAATCTAAAAGACAATGTAAATCCCAAATAGCCATAACAATCTTGAAAAGAAGAAGAAAGTTGGAGATCTCACACTTCAATTTAAAAACTTACTACAAAGCTACAGTAATCAAAGCAGTGTGATACTGGTATAAAGATAGATATATGGACCAATGGAATAAAACTGAGTCCAGAAATAAATCCTCATATATAGTCAAATATTTTTTTTACAAGGGTGCTATGACCATTCAGTAAGGAAAGAAGAGTCTTTCCAACAAATAGTGCTGAGAAAATTTGATATACACATGCAGAAAAATGAAGTTATACCCGTACCTTACATCAGATACAAAAATTTACTCAAAATGGATTAAAGAGTTAAATATAAGCGCTAAAACTATAAAACTCTTAGAAGTAAGTATCGGGAAAAAGCTTCATGACATTGGATTTAACAATGATTTTTTTGGATATGACACAAAAAATAAGGCAACAAAAGAAAAAGGAGATAAGCTGGCCTACATAAAAATTAAAGACTACTGTGCAAAGGACACTATCAACAGAGTGAAAAGGCAGCCCATGGAATGGGAAAAGATATTTGCAAATTACCTATCTGATAAGAAATTAATATTCAGAATACCTAAAGATTTCCTACAACTCAACAAAAGCAACAAAACAAAAACAAGCAACCCAATAATAAAAAAGGGGCAAAAACATTTTTCTAAAGCAGAAATAGAAGCCCATTTTTCCAAAGAAGATATTTGAATAGACATTTTCTCAAAGGAGATATATAAGCCAATAAGCACATAAAAAGATGAACAACATCACTAATCACTAGGGAAATGCAAATCAAAACCAGAGTTAGATACCACTTCACACCCATTAGGATGGCTATTATAAAACCAGATAGAATATAACAGGTATTCTCAAGATGTGGAGAATTTAGAACCCCGTGCATTGCTGGTGAGAAAGTGAAATGGCGCAGCTGCTGTGGAAAACAGTATAGCAGTTGCGCAAAATGTTAAGCGTGGAATTACTATATGATCCAGTAATTCCAATATGCTGAAATGTACTGAAAGCAGGGAGTCTTAACAGATGTTTGGACACCTATGTGCATACCAGCATTATTCACAACAGCAAAAATATGAAAGCAATCCAACTGTCCCTCTAGACAAACAAAATGTGGTACATACATACAATGATACATGCTACAATGTGGATGAACCCTGAAGACATATGTTTAGTGAAATAAGCCAGTCTAAAAAGAACAAATACTGTATGACTTCACTTCTATGAGGTACCAAGAGTAGCCAAATTAATAAAGATAGAAAGTAGAATGGTGGTTGCCAGGGGCTAGGGAAAGGGAGGAATGGAGAATTATTATTTACTGAATATAGAGTTTCAGTTCTGGAAGAAGAAAAAATTCTAGGCATGGTTGCACAACAATGTGAATGTACTTAATACCATTAAACTGTATACTTAAAGTTGTTAAAATGATAACTTTTATGTTATGTATATTTTATCACAATTAAAATAATAAGTAAGTAAATATGTTCATTATCCCTTACACCTAACCAGCTCACTTCTGGAAATTGGTCCTATAGATATTCTGCGAACTGATATGTAGACGAATAACACATTGGTACTATTTGTATCAGGAAAAGATTGGAAATAACTTAGACACCCAGTAGCAGAAGCCTGAATGGATGAATAAATTGTACATTTTGTAGTGAAATGACCATGTTTCATTTTGTGAGTGTGTGGCAATAAAAACACAATGACCTTTAGTAGTTTAGTCGTATACAGTTTGGTGCTGCATTTATGCTAAGGTACCAGAAATTTTAATCACCATCAGTGCAAATGTCAACTCAAAAAAAAAAAGCAACTTTTTCAATAGCCATTGAAAAGAAAAAAGATCATAACACTTGGCCACTCATGAATTTTGTTGGCAATATCTATAATCATGTAATTTCCAATGTATTCACAAAGCTTCTTGCCTGGCACATTGTAGGCATTTAATGTGTTGACTGTTAATTTTTCTCAAGGTTAGCCTTTAGGGAAGGCAGGCCCAGAGAGACTATTTTGCTTTGGAAGTCATTCAACAACATTTAAGAGCGCACATCTGAATGTAAAACTTACATTAGGCACAGTGAGGGAATCCCAAAGAAGTAGCTTCCTCCATGTATTCTAGTTAGAACATATTCTTACATGAAAATCACTTACTGTTTATAGAAAGGTGACATAAAATAGAATACAGAGAATGAGTTATCAGATTGGGGAGACTAATAGGGAGATTAGAAAGCTTCATTATAACTTGGGGGAGTATAATTGTCACATTTCTCTCACAATTTATTTGAATGAAATGTGGCCCTGGTCAGGGCACCCCAGTATTTTGAGAGGTGTTATTTTCCAGGCCATCTTAAGATCAATGGATGATGCAAACACTGATGGGATAGGAACTGATTTCCGGTCACACACTTCTCCAGGTTGAAGTAATTGCTTATTCTAGGGGACCAGGATGGTACCAGCAGCTGTAAACTCTCAAGTCACCAATCCAGGTTGCACAGTTGACCCATTAATTAGAATAACTGAGTTGAAAATTCCTTATCTCATTTAATGATTTAAATGATTACTGTTTTCCGCACATCAGACACAGACATATATATCCATCCCATTCTTCCCTTTATCCCACCAATCATTTTTGGTTAAGTTTGACTTCTTGTTTATTTCTTTGTCACTTTTTAAGTATCTTACCATGTGCACTGAGTTTTGGTCATCACCCTGATAATTCAAATGCACCATCAATTTATGTCCCTTTTCCTGAAACACTTCCCTCTAGCTATTCTACTTTAGGAACTTGAGTAACTTACTTTATTTTTAAAAGGGAATGAGATTAGAAATTTTTAAACTTTTCTTATCTTGACCCATGGTAAGAAATACATTTTACATCATGACAAGATTCACACAAACAAACATATATTTAACTGAAAAGTTTTGCAACACAATATTTATTCTTACTAGTGGATATATACTGATTTTTTTTCTTTTATATTGAACCAGGGTGAAAGGAAGAACAGAAAAGTTGACAGTAATTTGAAGATTTAAAGAAAGACATCTGCATTGATATTCATGCCAGGGAAGGTTTTATTAATCAAATGGACAGAAAGGGGGAGTAATTTTTAAAAATCATAGAGAAATGAACCTCCTGTTTCCAAGGAGACAGTCTTCCTTATGGCACTTTGCTTGAAAGTTATTCCCTACCCCGATGAAAAGCTGAGAGGAATGAAGAGTTCCTGACCTCCTGTGAGTAGGCCATAATGACCAGCCAACTAGAACTGCCACAGATCCAAATGACACTAGAGAAGCATGTGGAAATAAGTAAGGCTTGGAAGGCATGGGACTGGCCACTGTTTGGGATAGCGTAGCCAACAGTGGATCTCATTTATGCAGGAAATCTAACCAAGGATCATTGTATTTGACTAGGATGCTGTAGGGGTGGGGTGGGGGTGAGATTGGGGATAGAAGGAGATCCCTTATAGACAGCAGGAAGATAAAGTGGATACAGAGTACAAGGGAAACAAGGCTGGGAACATTAGAGGCCAGGAAATAATGCCTGACAATGAGGCAACAGAAGCATTGCCTCAAAGATAAGGGTAGCAAGTGTTAGGGTTGTAATAGGTAACAAGCAAATACATAAGAAGTCTGAGGGTTTATACAGCCACCAGCAACTGAGATTCATATAAAGCTTAACAAGTGAATAACTCTGGCTGGGAAAAAAAGAAGAAGAAAGACTTAAAAAAGGAGAGCTATGGACCAGATGTAGGAAGAAATGGAGGGAGTTAGTATTTTTTGACCAATCTTTATGTCAGGCACTGTGCTGAGTGCTTTACTTCTTATTTAAAACCATCTCTATTTTAGAGACAAGAAATCTGAGGCTTGGACATGATATTATTATTATAGCTGGGAAGGTTCTATATCAGATTAGCAAAAAGAACAGTCGCAGGAAAGAGGGGCATGGAGGGAGTTAATGGAAGCTTTAGAAAGTTAATGATTCACTAAGAAAAAATAAACAAAACCAAGAAAACTTACTCTTGGGCCTGGTGCTCCAGGTGGACCCTATGACATAACAAATTAAAAAAAAATTTATTCAGCAGATATCTCAAGTCAGGCAAGCATATAAGCATCAATGATACACAGATATAAGTATAAATAAACTCACAGGAGGCCCAGGTTGACCTCTTGGTCCTTGGGGACCCTAGAAGAAATGGAGACAAAGCACAATATGTATAGATTATGCTTTTGGTTTGATATAAACACGACAACAAATAGTCAACCTCTAACATTGCCTTTTTGTGTGAGGCAAGTCTTAAGATACAAAGTTGTAGTATTTGAAGTTATATGCTCTTGCATTGAGTTATCACCCACATTCATGAACAAACCAGATATTTATTTCCATGTATTACTTATATTAGAAACTGAACTTATTGACATTAATAAGTCAATATCATAAATATATCACAAATATATCACTTAAAACGTTAATATTAAGTATGTTTTCCCCGTTATTTCTATCTAACATTCACCTAATTGTCAAAGATGAAAATTTCAGTGTTCTTAGATATATCTCTTTCCTTCAACATCCACCTATAAGTTGGTTACCAACTATATTGATTTCACCTCCAAATCTCTCCAAAATACTACTTCTCCATCCTCACAGCAACTGTCTTAGTTCAGTGCTAATCATGTTCTGTGAACTGAATGTTTGTTTCCTGCAAATTCATATACGGAAGCCCTAATCTCCAATGTGACGGTATTTGGAGGTGGGGCTGTGCAAAAGTCATGTGGAGCCTTCCAACAATATAACATTTATTAGTTCTTTTTTATTGCTCTTGCTAACACACCATTAAGGAAAAGTAATGAATGGTAATGGTCTTTTAAGAAGAGACAAGAGAGATGATCTCTCTCCACCATGTAAGGATATAGCAAGAGGGTGACCTTCTGAAAACCAGGAAGAGAACCCTGATCAGACTTGAAATCTGTCAGCAGCTTGATTTTGGCCTCCCCAGCCTTCCAAACTGTGAGAAATAAAGGTTTGTTGTTTAACCCTTCCAGCTGATGGCAATTTGTTAAAGCAGCCCTAGCTGACTAAGACATCATGTTTTGCCTGGACTGATCTTCTGATTTCCTGCCTGAATTTATTCTACTATGCTAATTTCATAAGATGGAAATCTAATAGTGTAATTACTTAGTTGAAATTATTCAATGTCTCTTTATTGTTTAGATGATAGAGTATAAAATTCTGAATTGTGATAGCCACCATTTATTGGGAACTCACTAAATGCCAAATTGTGTGCTGCTTGTTTATGGATAACGCGCTGTATGCCAAGTTGTGTGCTATATTCCCATTTTACAGTCAAGAAAAGATAGTGGTTAAGTAACCACAAATAAGGGGCAGCTAGGATTAAAATTTAAGTCAATTGGATACAAAAGCCTATGTTTTTAGTTATGTGCACCTGTGCCTCTCTTCAAGGTCTGGACCTCACTTCCACTCGCTCACTTCCCTTCCCCCCCCCCCCCAACATATCCAACCCTCCATCTATAACCAACTACTTATAGATCTATGAATCTTCCAAGTTCTTTCATACATGTATTCTTTTGCATGTACTATTTCCTGTCTAGGAATGTTCCTTCTTACCTTTTCTATCTGTTTAACTCCCATTCTTCTTCCAATACTTCTTTAAAACTCTATACCCACCTGCCAATCCCATGTCACCTCCCTCTTGCTCAACTAACCACTTCTTCTGCACTCCACAATACATAACACATTGGAAAGTCCCCAGGGACCCTTGAAAGTGAGTTAGTCATCTTTTCACTTTCTGAAACAATAGTGCTTAATACACAGTAGGTGTTCAAAAGTTGTTATTGAATCAAAGAATGAATAATATCAAAATTAGCTATATTAATTTAGAAATTAGAATAATTAAAATATGTTTAGCAAAATGTGAAAAGTTAGTTGACATTTTTCAAAATAAAACAATAATAATCACAATAGAATGGGGGTTACCATGGAGGAAGGGGACTGGGAGAAGGGAAAAATGGGTAAAGGGGATCAGATATATGGTAACAGATGGGAATTAGACTTTTTGGGGTGAGCATGCAATAGAATACACAGATATCGAAGTATAATGCTGTATACCTGAAATTTATATATTGGTATTAACCAATAAAATTAAAAAAAATAAAGTCCACTCAAAATTTGATTTGCTTTATGGTGAACTGAATGTTAAGACTATATTGGGTCAAATTTAGATTATGGTTAAAATATAAAAAAGCAAAATTTATCTTCTGCTGAATTTTAAATAATGTTGTATTAAGCATCTTTTATTGCCAAAGCTGTTAATTTTAAATATATTATGACTGAAAAAAACAATACATAGTAACTTCAAAAGGGTAGAGTACTCCAACACCATGCCTGCTGGACATGTCTTTGTTTGCAGAATATATGATTATAACTTAAAGTAGAGAATGTATAAAACATGTACCTCAGAAGCTGCATGATAAATTACAGAAGGCTGTCTTGGAGATAGCCTTTTAAATATACACTGAGTGGCCAGATTATTATGATCTCTGAACGCATAATAATCTGGCCACTCAGTGTATATCCTATATAATAAAAGGCTAATGTGCAAATTGTCCCCTCGACCAGGAGTTCGACCAGCAGGCAGGCCGGCCAATCGCCCATGTCCCCTCCCCCTGGCCAGGCTGGCCGGACCCCACCCATGCACGAATTCATGCACCGGGCTTCTAATACACACACACACACACACACACACACACACACACTGAGTGGCCAGATTATTATGCGTTCAGAGATCATAATAATCTGGCCATTCAGTGTATAGAGGCTCAGAGTTTGGCTGTGTGTGTTTCTCCATTCTGGATCAACATGGTAAAAATAAAGTTGACATTTCACCCCACTTAGCATATTTCTGACATTTGCAAAAATCTCACTGATGGTTCAGTACAAAATATATATCTTCTTTGTGACTTTGAAAGAGAAATTTATCACAGAAAGAAATAATTACTTATGCTGCTGATTTTATTGAGTTCATTTCAGCTAGTTTCCCAGAATAAGTCATATCACCACAAATATGCTCAAACAAAATACTTCAAACAAGACAGGGCAGGACAACCCCAATCTGCACAGAACAGGGCAATTGCCCAAGTAAAACAAAATGTTATTCCAACAATATAACATTTATTAGTGTTTTTTTGTTTCTCTTGCTAACACACCATTAAGGAAAAGTAATTCACTCCCTCTAGTTACTATATAAAGCAGTTTATAATAAAACTCAATTGTCAATGTTAATTTCCTAAAGGTAACCAAATTAAGGTGAATAGTTATGGTGGTTTTGGCTATAGTGAAAGCACTACCTTTGAAAATAGACTTTCTCTTGATTTAATTCCAGAATTTACTGATGATCCTCTAAAAATAACATGTTCTATCATTAGACTTTGAAAATAATGGTAAGTGCATGTTCTTGAACCAGAGTATTTATATAAATACAATCATGATTTAGCTTCATAATCTTTAAGCTGGCGTAGCTGAACAGAGCTTTCCTTTCCTCCTTTGTAAATTGAGAAGCTTGCATTATGGGATGTTTAACAAAACCCCTGGTCTTTACCCTCTGGATTCCACTAACTTGCCCTTTCCCCTCCTCCTTGGGCACTGGAAGTTTGTACCTTAATTATGAAGAGTGCTATGGTAACCAACAGAGCAAAAGACTAATAAGTATACTAATTCAGGAAATACTACTCTACTAGCTTAAATTGGAAATGGCTGTTAATTTTTTAATTTTAGGGAATAGTATGCATTTATTAATCAATTCACTTCTCAAATAGTGCCTATGACATGGCGGGTTCTGTTCTGGACACATAACCAGTAGATCAGACAAAGTTCCCTGCTCTCATGAAGTTTAAATTCTAGCACAGGAGACATAAAATAAATAATTTCAATTAGTGCTAAAAGCCATGAGGAAAACAAAACTGGATATTGTGAAAGAGAATGAGCACGAATAACAAGACAGGGTAGTCATGGGAGGCTTCTCTAAGATGATATTTGAGCAGAGACCTGAATAATGAGATAAAAACCAGCCATTTGAAGAGGAGGTGAAAGAATTTTCTAGTTAAAAGGAAGGCATGTTCCAAAGAATAGAAAGACATTCATCGTATTTGGCAAAGAGAAAATGGTACATGAGAATGGAGAAGTAAATAAGGCTAATTCCTGTAGGGCCTTGTAGACCATGTGAGGAGGCATAGGGAGGCTTTAAGGAGGGGAGTGATATAATCTGACTTATATTTTTACAGTATTACTCTAGTTGCTATGCAGGAAAAGGGTTTTAGTGGGGAAAAGTGGAAGAAATGAAAAGAGGACTGGAGTCCGGGGAAACTAGTGTGCCAGGGATGAAGAATGAGGGGAGTAGATGGACTCAGAATAGTAATTAGAGCTCACGAGAATTAACTTCTACTTTAAAGAACTGTTACTTATTTATGTTCTATGCTTTTGTTCATTCTTTCATGAGGGGCTTTTTTCTTTTTCTTTTATGTAGAAGCACAGACTCTTACAGCTGGAAGTAGGTATGTCCTAATTCTTACTCAGTGCAGGAATACCAGTCCTGTAACCCAGAGAGACAGCCAGTAGGCTTCTACTGACAGATCCTATCTCACAAAACGACCTTGTGAGATTCATTATTATATTACACAGGTCATTGTAATATTGAAATCAGGCTAGCATTCCATATGTTTAGTCAATTAGTACCTACTTTGTGGTAATTATGTGTCAGGTACTATTATAGACTGGGAATTATGTGGCATCACAGAACTCACCATCTTTTAGGGAGCAAAGCACAGAAACTAAAAATCCAACACAATAAATAAGCCATTTACATTTTATTTTCTAGAGCTACTCACATATATTCCTTCTTCCTCATGACAACCTTTCAAATATCTGAAGACAACTATCATGTCCCAACACCCCAAGCCTTCTCTAATTCTTTTACTAATAATTTATTAAATACTAGTGGCCCGGTGCATGAAATTCATGCTGGGGGAGGGGGAGTTGTCCCTCAGCCTGGCCTGCACCCTCTCCAATCTGGGACCCCTCGGGGGATGTCTGGCTGCCGGTTTAGGCCCGATCCCTGTGGTCTTGCATTCCGGGACCGCTGGCTCCCACTCACCTACCTGCCTGCTTGATTGCCCCTAACCACTCTGCCTGCCAACCTGCTTGCCCTCAACTACCCCCCCCACTGGCCTTCTCGTCCCCAACTGCTCCCCACCAGCCTGCTCGCCCCCAACTGCCCCCCCGCCAGTCGGCTCACCCCCAACTGCCCCCCACTGCCAGCCTGCTCTCCCCTAACTGCCCCCCCCCCACTGGCCTGATCACCCCCAATTGTCCTCCCCTCCTGGCCTGATTGCCCCTAACCGCCTCTGCCTCAGCCCCGCCACCATGGCTTTGTCTGGAATGTCTCCCAGTCTAATTAGCATATTACCCTTTTATTAGTATAGATTTATTGAGCACTCACTATAAGACATTGCTTTAGGTGTTGGGGACACAGTATTAAAACAAACAAATAAAATGTCTGGGTCATGGAGCTTATATTCTAGTGAGGGGAGATATAATAAGCAAACAACAACAACAACAACAAAAAACAACACTAATAAATGGGCAGCATGTCAGGTGGTAAGAAAATAGGTTAAGGAAAAATAGGAAATCTCAGGCAGGTGGGAGGATTGCTATTTGACATTCACTAGTCAGGAAAAGCCTCTCTGATAAGGGGACATGTAAGTAAGGAACTAAAGAACAGTCACCAGGCATTGTACTTGGTCCTGAGTATTCTGTCCACAGGTGGCAGTGGGGTGAGGCTAAAGCATCAGCAAGTCCACCCTGAGCGAGTTATCTCTAAATTGAAACCTCAAGATACATAGGAATCACAGGGATAAATCGTATGGATGAGAAAAAGCAAGTGCAAAAACCAGGAGGTAAAGAGAGAACAAAGAGAATGAGAGGGATGACTAAGCTGCCGTGTAGCAAAGGATAAATATCCCAGATACTTCAACTGTGGTTTTTTTTTAGGACCTGGGTGTCTGATACACTACCAATCTAAGAGAGCCCTCCTCTGGAGGTACTTTAATTTTGTCCATGTTCCCCCATGGCTGTGGCTGTATTTTTTTCAGTGCAACCTCGGACTGCAGGCAGGCATAATCCATTTGATTTGTAATCCATCGGAGCCACTACATTTTTTTCTCTCACATGAAACAGTTGTGAAATAGGTACTTGAGGTTTCCTAGTCCTGATGGAAGCTTATGTTCCAGTTCAAGAGGGTGGGTCAGCTGGAGACAGACGGGTTTGGAAAATGGGCTAATTCCAAGCCTCCCACCTTTTCCTTTTCCCTTCCCTCCCCTGCTGGGGGATATGGCTTCACTGTGTACATACATCCTTGCGTCCTGTTCTAGTAAGCCTGCTGAGAAAATGTGAGAAATTTCTGCAAATTAAGCACATCTATTTTAACACTGTTTGGGGGTTTTGAGGCTATCTGAAGTCACATTATTTCCATTCTTTTGCTAATTACTATAACTGTAACTTTATTATCCTGCAGCCCAAGCATACCCCCCGGGTGAAAAACACAAATCTCAACTGTCTCTATGTAATCTTACTATCTTTTAATCAAGACTTTACTGCTACCTTTAAGTTTATTCTATGTGCCTTCTGTTCTTGGTTTCAATCCCCTTCATTTCACTCTGTGCCTGCCCTGTTTATGGCTGCTGCTTTAAAAATGCATTCGTATCTGTTGGGAAAGTGGCCCCTTTACAGAATATCTTCTTTAACTCAGAAGAATTGACATTCCAGAAAAGTAGGAAATAGTGCCATTTAGGTCCCCAAAGGGCTGTGTATCTTTTTGCTCAACCGCTCACCATGGTTTCCAATGGGCTGAAATACACAACTAATGACTTGATTCTGTTTTGCAGACCTCTCAGCTGCTGACTGGACACCTAAAGGACCTGGCAGTGCTCCGGCAGCACCTGTGAGGAAGGCTATACTCCTCCGGATGCCTGGTAAGTCAAATATTCCACCCCACACAGGCATCTGGGAAGGGTGTGACAGGCAGGTTCTTAAATAAGTTTAGGGTTTACTAGGTTTCACTACTACTAGTAGATATCACATGTTAGTTCTACTTCCTGAAAATTATCATTTTTACTTTTATTCCACAAGAATCAGATATATAATAATGAACACATCAAATAAGGTCCTTGCTTTCATATAGCTTATAGCCTAATGACAAGTGATTCTATAACCACAGATTCAGTTAAACTTACAGTTTCACCTCTAAAGCCTTTGTCACCTCTGGGTCCCTAAAAGAAAAAAAAAAAAAAGAAAGATGTTACTTTAGTGTTATTGATAGTTATTTACCAAACGTAGTTGAGGTTGTTTACAGAAACATAACAATTTGTTTTTGTTTTTAATCTAGCATGACTTGTTTATAAATTTATATAAATTCTAGTTTTCTTTTCCTAAGAATAAAAAGAGTAAGACGAAAACAAAAACAATCTATTGATTTATCTTGCTGTCTGTTTTGCAATCCCTAACTCCACCTTAAAGAAAGACAGGGATAACAGCTACATATTTATTCAAATATTTATTCAAATTGACAGTCCATCCCAACAATTTAGAAAGGAAATTATAGGTTAAATCCTTCTATTTGTTTTCCTCAGGCCTTGAAAACCTTGCTTCTAGGGAGTTTTCCTCTGTTCTCCTCTTCTCATTCTATTCCTCCTTCTGAGATGATTCCCAATGATGTGTTATATACATTTGCATTCAGTTTAAAATACTTTCTAATTTTATTTCAAACTTCCTCTTTGATCCATGCATTATTTACAAGTGTGTCATTTAATTTACAAGTGTTTGAAGATTTTCCTAGTATCTTTCTAGTTTATAGATTTTTAGTTTAGTTCCATTATGGTCAGAGAACACACTTCATTTGACTTCAGTGTTTTTAAGTTTAGTAAAATTTGTTTTATGGCTCAAAATATGATCTATTTTGGTAACGGTTCCATTGCATTTGAAGATAATGCTATTGGGTGGATCTACTGCTTTTTAAACTGTTAATATTTTGGTGTTCAACCTTGTGGAAATTATATATACAATTTTTTAGTAAAAATGAGATCATACTATTCATCTTTTCTGTAACCTGGATTTATACCTTTACAATATAATATGAATGTTCTTCCATACACATTCCTCTAGATAATTATAATTTTAATAAATTATGATAATATTTTATTGAATTTCACAGATTTTTTCTAACTTTTGTCATAATAATGAATACTGTGATAAATATCCTGATGTTTAAGAAAATTCTGATAGAAATTGCCCTGACAGATTGTTTGAAATTGCAGGCACACCTGCAATAAGTGGGAGTGTGTACTGCTTTTGAAATGTGCATGTTCTGTCATTCTTTGTTCATCTTGCAAGCAAAGATACTACCTCATTTATTCACCATTTGTATTACTTCTTTTGTATTTGCTATGCTGCCCTTAACCCATTTAAAACTAGGATGTTAACTTTTAAAAATTGATTTTAAGATACGTTTACATATTTTTTTACACCACCTCCAACCCAGTATGAACAAGTTGGTACATATCTCATTATAGATTATTCTAATCAAATATTGACAAATATGTTTACATATACTAGTATATGGAATGATTGGTCAGGGTTTATAATATTAATATCATATTATATACTCTTCTATGCATCCAATTTTTCATACTTATAATACATCATAAAATAACTGCAAATCAGCCAAACTAGATATAACTAATTTATTTAAATATTTGCATTATCCTACATAATAAAAGGCTAATATGCAAACCAACCGAATGGCAGAACGACCAGTCACTATGATGAGCACTGACTACCAGGGGGCAGATGCTGAATGAAGGAGCTGCCCCCTGGTGGTCAGTGTGCTCCCACAGGGGGAGCACTGCTCAGCCAGAAGCCGGGCTCATGGCTGGCAAGCGCAGTGGCAGTGGTGGGAGCCTCTCCCACCTCCGCAGCAGCGCTAAGTATGTCCAACTCCAGGAATGGGCCTAAGCCAGCAGTCGGACATCCCCTGAGGGTTCCAGGACTGGGAGAGGGCACAGGCCGGGTTGAGGGACCCCCCGAGTGCATGAATTTCATGCACTGGGCCTCTAGTATTTCATAAAATGGTTAGACCACAAGATATTCAGCCATTCTTTTACAGATGAACATTCATGTGATTTCAAGCTTTTTTGCCTATATAAACTGTGCTATGAAAAAAAATCTTGTAAAAATTTCCTTACTGTATTAAGTGTTTTTTATTCCTATGAGACAAATTCCATTAAGTGGAACTGCTTGGTCAAAGGGCATCTATCTATCTATCTTTCTATCTATCTATCTATCTATCTATCTATCTATCTATCTATCTATCTATCTATCTCTATATATCTTTTCCTAAAGGCTGCAATTTACATTTCTACCAATGATAAATGAGAGTACTGTTCTTCCTACATCCCTTTCTGAAAGGTTGGATATAATATTTCATTATTACCTTAGTTTGCATTTTCCTAACTAATAGTTACGTAGCATCTTTTCAAATAATTATTGATCTTTTGAATCTGTTCTTTGTTTTTCTACTGAGTTTTCTATTTTTTTCATACCAATTTCTAAAAGCTCTTTATACATTAGCCCATTAAATGTTGTATACTTTGCAATTACTTTTTCCCAACTTATACAGAGGTGGACAAAAGTAGGTTTATAGTTGTGAGTACATGAAACAGAGTTTACTCTTATATTATTATTTCTTTTACAGTTTTCAGATTTCCTATTTTATATAAAAGGTCTCCCTAACCCTTAAGCTATACTCTAGTTTTCTAGATAATTTTCTAATGATTTTAATTGTTTCACTTTTATTACATTACAGTATTTAAAAGTTCATCTGGGATTTTTTAAAAAATTGGGCAAAATAGGGTTTGAGTTTCTTACACGGTGGTGGGACTAAAAGTAAACGCATCTCCCTTCCATGACACTGGTGTAGGAGTGCATACGTGGTTGAATCCTGGTTGATAGACATAAGAAAAATACAATGGGAGACTTCTGAAAAAAGTTTTATATTTCCCAAGATAGGGTTATAGATCACTTTTCACTTTGGATAATTATGTCTGGAAGTGGCTCCTCAGAAATGATAGCCATCTTGCTATAAATGTAATTATGAAGCCAGCGTTGAGGATGGTAGAGATATGGAAACAGTCTGTTCTTGGATAACATGATTGAGTTATTAAATTAACCAAATCTGAAGTTCCTTCCTACCTCTGGGCTCCCCATAATGTGGCACAAACTTCCTTACTTATAAAGCAGTTTGATTCAGGGTTCCTATTACTTGAGGCCAAAATCATCCTAACTGATATACCATTTTTGTTATAATTAAATTCCTCTATATATTCTGAGATCTAATTCTAGTTTCTAGCCTATTACATGATGTATTTGTGTATTTCTTTGTACTACCATATAGTTGCATTTAAAATAATGTTTTCTCATTTAGAAAAGCAAGTCTCTCACCCCCTACCACTATTTTCTTTCACAAAGTTTTGGCCATTCTCAAGTGCTTATTCTTTCATAATAAACTTTTCTTAGAAGTTTCTTTTTAATATAGAAAAAATAGAATATAGAAAAAATTTGATGTGTATGCTGAATATTATAAGGGCCCTAAGGAACCATTCATAAGCAAAACACTGTTAGGAATTTTAATTGCATCATTTCTTTATCATGTTTTCCTTGACCAATTAATATTTCACATTTTTGACAGAGTTCAACCTTCCACAATCAGAACAGTATGTGTTCCAAAGTTTGCTGAAAAACCACCCACTGAAATATGAGAATTCTCCCTCTTACAATGTCCCACTTAGACTATGAGCTCTGAATGGTAAATGCTGAAAGTCTAGAGAAGTGTCAAGTTATACATTTAATTTTTAAAATTAAAAATCCAGTAAATTTGGCAGTGAATTCTTCTTAAAATTTACCAAAGAGAATAGTATACTTAACACAATAAGTATAACATGGAAGCATCTCATTTTATATTTTAGAACTCTGTGTCTCTATAACACTTTCAAATACTTGAAAACTTTGATTCCCTGCAGGGGAAGCTTTCTTCTCCAAGTCTCAATTTGTCTATTTCTACTGTGCTCTTGCTTTTGTATGTTTAGACTATTATTAGAACTGTAAATCTCTCTCAAGATCATCTCCCCAACATTGTCTTATTTTTATCTTATTTCATAAGGCACTGGCATACATTAACTATCAGTTTCCTCTCCAAACAGCTTGAATGGATGGAAAGAACATCAATCTTAAAATAAGAAACATCAGCTATGTAATTCCCTAGCTTCATCACCCTGAATAACTAAGGGTTATAAACCTTAACTATTTCCTTATGTCTTAAGTGGAAAAAATAATATTCACTCCCAAAGTTTGCTGAAAGAATTTGAGGAAAGCTATCCTATATAATAAAAGGCTAATATGCAAATAGACTGAACGGTGGAACAACTGGAACAACCGAACAACTGGCTGCTATGACGTGTGCTGACCACCAGGGGGTGTGTGTGGATCATGGCTGTCACTGTCCCCAGTGGGATGGTGGAACAGGTGAGCGGGGGCGCCAGACCAAGGCGGGGCGCCAGTTGCTGTCATTGGGGCAAGCCTCTGATGGTTACTAAAAATTTTTTGCTCCCATGCGCCGCGGTCCTGCCCAGCACCTGCACCTGTTGCCAGTGCTGGCCCCGCTCACACCCGCTGCCAGCACCAGAGCCACTGCTCGCACCTGCTGCTGGTCCCTGGTGCCAGTCACAATCACTCAGCGCCATCAGCGGGTGCAAGCGATGGCTATCGGCCCTGATTGTCCCTGAGGGCCTCTCCACCTCCCCCTGCTCCTGAGGGGCGATTGGGGCAGCAGCTGCAGCTCGCACCCGCTGATGGCACCAGTCCTGCTCACACCTGCTGCTGATGCCAGCTCCAATTGCTCCATGCCGTCAGCAGGTGTGAGCGTGGCCAACATGGTCAGCGCATGGGAGCGGCGGCAATGGGAGCGGGGCTGCCAGCAGACTGGGGACCGGGGGCCATGGTGGGAGGGGCTGGGCAGGGGCACAGAGGATGAGCCGAGACCCGCCCCTGTGCCTACTGCAGCCTTGCGGCCCACAGTTCCTTTCAAGGTGCATGAATTCATGCACTGGGCCCCTAGCCTATAATAATAAAAGCATAATATGCTAATTAGACTGGACATCCTTCCTTCCGGACAAAGCCGCAGTGGGCAGGGGCTGCGGCAGAGGCCCCTAGCTGCAGTGGCAGCGGGTGGAGGCCAGGGCCAAGGCCCTTTCACAAATTTCGTGCATTGGGTCTCTAGTTATTAAATATTTTTATCTACTTCCTTCTTCACTGCTATCTGTACCCTATCTTCTACCCCAACTTATTCTCTAAGATGACTGTTAACTACCTTCTTGAAACTCATCTAGCTTAACCTTGTACTTTTCTGGTTTTCTTATTCTTACCAACAATTTCTTTCCTTTATAGTGGGCACTTTACATCTTAGCTGCTTGCTCTTCTTTTGCTTTGCTCTTTCCTTAAGAGCTGACTCTTTTTATTGCTTTAGTGATCACCCACTATGCTTATGATGTTCAACCCCTCCTCCTCAACCCTAGTTCTATTTTCCTTTCTCAATTCCCACTTTAATGGATACCTCACTATAGGCACCTTCTTCATTATACAAATGATTTCTAAGTTCTCAGAGATCACCTGTCAGATGAAAATGTACATGTATTTTGCCCTTTGCTTCTTAAATACCCAGGGTGATCCTTTGTGGATTACTTTAGAAATAAGATTAAAGGGGAAAAAGATGAAAAAATGACCTTTGTTGTGATAAACTTACAGTTCTACCTGTTGGGCCTGTTATACCTTCTCTGCCAAGGGGGCCAGTGTTGCCCTGTAGGAGTAAAAAGAAAACAGTCTCATTGCCATTATAATTCAGAAAAATTCTAGAAAATTTCTTGTGCAATGGTAAAATAATCCATGTCTGCCTAACTTCAGTTTTTATTATAAAATCTTATAGTATTAACAGAAAGCACAGTAATTTTGATTTGTAGTGTGTGACACAATTCTATATCCTATATAATAAAAGGCTAATATGCAAATCGACCAAATGGGGAAACAACTGGTTGCTATGATGCACACTGACCACCAGGGGGCAGATGCTCAATGCAGGAGCTGCCCCCTGGTGGTCAGTGTGCTCCCACAGAAGGAGTGCTGCTCAGCCAGAAGCCAGGGGGAGCTGCGCTCATGGCTGGCAAGCGCAGCGGTGGTGGCGGGAGCCTCTCCCACCTCCACAGCAGCGCCAAGAATGTCCAACTGACGGCTTAGGCCTAAGCCATCAGTCGGGCATCTCTTGAGGGCTCCCAGACTGCGAGAGGGCGCAGTCCGGGCTGAGAGACCACTCCCCCCGAGTGCATTAAAGGGGAAAAAGATGAAAAAATTATAGAGGCCTGGTGCATGACTTTCATGCACCAGGCCTCTATAATATTATAATATTTTCCTATTAGGAGAGTTACATTGGTATAATTCCTAACAAACTGATAAATCAGCATTATAACTTTTATGTATTGGTAACTTGATAACAAAATTTTGCATAAATTACTTTATAGATGTTGAAGGAACAGATGTTTGAGTGACATGTAACATGGAATTGAGAGAAAGTATGAGAATAAATCAGAGAGCATCGTATGTGACAAACTAAACTTCAGTTTCTTCATCTGTAAAATAAGAATGCTTACTTCATAGGGCCACTGTGAGAATTAAATGTGACAAATGATTTTGAAACTGTAAGCTTTTATTTGATTATAATGATAACCTTAAATAAGCTAGATCTTTGTTCTATTTCTCCCAAACTAGGTATAGAATCTATCATTTCTTAATGAGTGCAAACTACTGATTTTAGTTATTTTCCCTCAACCTCCACTTCAACTTCCACTAGCTGCAAATTTCATACTTTCTGGCTCACAGTTGAACTGGAATACATAAATGTAGGTATCTAATAGGCTTTCTCTTTTCCCAACTATTGGTAAGGTACAGAAAATGCTACCAATGCAATCCATCAATAGATAGTAGCTTTAATATTAAGTTGGCCTAGAATGAGAAATTACCCAATACTCTAAAAGTAGTCTAATGGAATCTCTTAAACACAATGATTTTGTGTGGTGAACACACAATTCCATGTACAGATGCTGTATTATAGAACTGTACACTTAAAACCTACATAATTTTATTAACCAATGTTGCACCAGTACATTTAATAAATTTTAATAAAAACCAAAATGGTTGCATTGGCCAGTTTTGGCTCAGTGCATAGAGTGTTGGACTGTGGACTGAAGGATCCTGGGTTAGATTCCAGTCAAGGGCATATAACTTGTTTGCAAGCTCCATTCCTGGCCTTGGTTGGGGCACATGCAGGAAGCAACCAATTGATGCCTCTCTCTGTCTCTGCCATTCCCTTCCACTCTCTCTAAAAGTCAATGGAAAAATATCCTGGAGTGAGAATTAACAAAAAAAACACACAAAACCCCCCCAAAAAGATTGACTTTAAGTAATCAATTGTAAAGATGATACCCAAGTCTCAAAAATCCACAATCAAATCAAGAAAGATGATTTCTTAACCTAATCAAATATATCCTTCAGATTGGCTTATCACTGAGAAAAAAAAAGGAAAGAAAGCTTTCATCTAATAAATGTGACTATGATCTGACTCTCTGAAATAACGATTTATTAAAGGAATGGAGAGGTAGTCCAGCTGGCATGGCTCAGTGGTTGAGCGTCGACCTATGAACAGGAGGGTTGCGGTTGGATTCCCAGTCAGGGCACATGCCCAGGTGGTGGGCCTGCAGGAGGCAGCTGATCAGTGATTCTCTCCCATCATTGATGTTTCTGTCTCTCTCTCCCTCTCCCTTCCTCTCTGAAAAAAATAAAAAAAGAATGGAGAGATAAACATGGACTCTATAAAAAGTAGTCCAAAAGAGCCAAAAACTGACTGTATATCTAAATGTGTCCATGAGGTGCTATGGTTGGTAGCAGTTAACTACTAAATACATATTTGAAATGGTGGACAATTAATCCAGATTTCCTACTTTAATTAATTAAATTTACTTAATTATCAAGTATTTATTGATTATTGAGCAAGAACTATGCACGAGGCCACTTAATAGCCATTTTACTTATGCAATTAATAAGAAACCTTCTAACATATCATTTGCTTAATCAGTTGTGGATTCAAATTCTGGCTCTTCTACATAACAGTCTTTGAGCCACAGACTTAGTTTCAGAGACTTAGTTTTCCCACCTGCAAAATGGGGATAATAGCATCTCTCAAAAGATTTTTATGAGGATTAAATGATATAAGGGACACAACTGTACATCAGTACCTAATAGTCTTTGGCTAAATAATAACTTACCAAGGCTTTTCACTTGACTCTGTAGTGACTTACCAAATGAATATCCACACTTACAAATTAGCATCTGTGAGCTAGTTACCAGAATTTTAATATTGGTGAGCTGATAAAATTTCTGGAGCTGCCAAGCAATATAGGCTCAGACCCTGGCCTACAGATACCTAGTACTTGGTAAGACTCTGCTTAGGACAGATGTTAGGCAAGCAGCCAACTTCTCTTTGATAATACCAAGAAAGAAGTTAATTATTGAGAACTTAATAAAACTAGAATGAATGGATTTTAATTAGTGGGGAACTTAATACATGTAAGAACTTAGAGCAATATTTGTCATAGAGAAGCCTATCGTATACAACCCACTTGTGGATAATCAAGAATTGCACTTTATATAAAAGCACCAACTTTTCATGGTTCTTCAGAAATCATAAAAATAACTAATAAATTTGCACCTGAAGAAATGTTGAGAAGGGTCTTTAAATAAACATTTCCCATGACAACATGGCTCTTGGTATTACTGAAAAGAATTACTGTAAGAGTTAGGAGAGAGGTGCAGAATTTCAAAAATTTGACTTTTCATTTAATATTCTGCACAAGACAATGGTTTTCAATTGTAAAGTTCTTCCCCAAGATTCCTTTCTCCTGCATCCGAATCACTTTCCTTCTTCCTCTCTCTGCTCACTCTATCCACCCTTGCCCTAGCAGCTGCTGTAAGTCATACAGGTATTCTTCTACTGTCAAACCATTGTTTGGCGTTTTATAGCTTTTTTTTTTTTTTCGGTTTTATACATCATCTCATCAATTAGGAGACTATGGTTAATAAAAATAAAACACAAAACCAAAAAAAAAGTAAAAAACCAAACCCCAAACCCAAACAAACCAATAACCAGTAGCTACTAGTGACTTATCTATCCTGTTTATATCCTCTACAGTTTGCAATTCCAGGCACTAAACAGCTAATTTGAGTTTTTCAGACCCTGATCTTTGCAACTCTTTAAGTAATTCCTCATCACTCTCTGGGGACACCCACCCTTGAGCTGGGAAAACATAGCTATTGGGAAATATTTTTCAAAGTGTGGTCTGAGGAGCTCTGGTCATAGGCAGGCCCTTCCAGGTGGTGCATGGGGGTGGTCTTTGGTTGTATTACTGCTTATAACATAACACTGCTTTATGTTTTTGTTCCTAGTGTGAGTTAATAAATACATTATCCAGTATTCACATTAATTCTGATAATTATTTTTTTTAAAGTGAGAACTGGAAAGTGTGGGTGGTCTCAGGAGTCTTTTGCTCAAACTAATATATGAACTGAAAAAGGTTGAGAACCTCTGCATGTGCTCTAGTGAGTTTCTATATTAAAAATAATTTTATTAAGTCATTAATTTGGAGTATATTAATTTTAGAGTTCTTAATCCCAATTCCTTTAATCAGCGAAGAATCACAATTTCTGGGCAGAATGACTTTATACTTACTCTCAGTCCAATAGGGCCTTTAGGACCTGATATTCCAACAACACCAACATCTCCCTCAGGACCCTAGAAATACAATAAAAAACAAAAAATCATGCTTTAGCTTGGTAGAAACATTTTACAAATGAAATCATCTTGTATCAACATACTCAGAATTGCCTTTAAAAAATGGAATGTGATAGTTAATGATGTCTATGCTGAAGTATTTTGGAGGAATCGTACTCAGGTCTGCACTTTACTTTAAAACTAATCAAAAATGGATTGAGAGAGGCAGAGAGAGATGGACAGATGTATAGGTACACGATAAAACAAGTAGAATGAAATGTTAATGGAAAAATGAAGAAGGGACAAAAGCAAATTATTCAATAAAACTGCTGGGAAAATATATAGTTGCATACGTTTTATAATTAGCATATTTAAAACTCAAATATATAACTGTACGAACTGAAATTTGGCAGATTAAAAAATAAAAGCTCAAATCGGAGACTAAATATTGGCATTTCAACACCCTTTTTTCTAGATAGCTAGAAGACTAGCAGAAAATTATGCAAGCATACTTTGGGGCCTGGGAATCCTTGGAAACCTGTCAAACCTTGAACACCATGTTCTCCCTGCAATATAAATAGATATGATAATGATTATTGTGCAGTCATGTTCTAGTCTGTAGAATAAGTGCATGGTAAGTTTCTGAGTTGGTACATACAGGCTGCCCTTTCAGGCCAGGCTCTCCACATGGTCCTTGATCACCTTGGGCTCCTCGGTGACCCCTTTTACCTTGAATTCCAGGTTGACCAGGTAGCCCTTGTTCACCCTATGGACAGAAATAGAAAAGTGATCTTGACTTTAAAAACCTAAAAAAATATTAGATTTTAAATGAAACTCAAATTCAGGCCTACCCATAGGCATAGAACAAGACACTGGGGAAATCAAATTCTGCATGAACATCCTCCCCACCAATATTTTCCACACAAGTAATATTTGATTATTATAAACAAGAAGTGTAGCAGTGGGGAAAGAGAATTCCAGAGACTGTAGTCTTAAGTGTGGAAAGAGGAGGGAAGGGGATTCCTACAAAACAAGGAGGATAGTGGGGCTACAGAGAGAATGCTGAGGGCGTGGTGTATGAGGGTGGGGGTGTTTATATGTGATCAAACTTGTATTTTATTTGAATTGTTATTATTTTTCTGTGTGTTCTTTACCATACATAGATTTCAGCTATCTGATACCACAACGGAGAAGTCTCCTGAAGTGTGAACACTGGTTTTTGCCAAGATAACTGTTTAAATTCCATCATTAAGAAATGTCCACTATCTGTATCCTAAGGTTTCTTTGATATCAATCCTCTTTACCCTCTCAAAGTTCACTTTAAAGACATATTTAATGACAATTATTTTAATTTTAAGTCAGCACTTTTTAAAATATATTTTTATTTTGTTTTTGAAATGAGAGTGGAGATAGCTTTCATACCATTTCTAAAAATAAATTTAGGAATCAGGTGGAGATTAGAGATAGGTTAATGAAAACATGATGCTTGGTAGACTTTGACCAAAGATTCCTTAAGATTAACAAATTATCATTCACTCTCTTGAGTCAAAGGTATAGGGCAGGGACTTGACAAATATGGGTTCAATTTACTGCAGAAACACACATAAGAGGTATGGGTCTTCCTTATTTTCCTACGTTTAGCATTTGCTCAGCTACATTGAGTTATAGTGGAAAGGGATATTTATGGTATAATCATTAACACAGGGTCAAGTTGTAAACAGTAAGCATCTGGCTCATCATTTTCAGTTTACTGGTATAGGTCAGAATATCCAAAAAGTCTTTAGAAGTGGAACTGTGAATATGGAATTAAGAGGTAATAATGATGAGGGCACCAATGTCTTAATCCTAGACTTTTATGAAATAAACTGGATTCAATTCCCAGTCTTCGCTGCCTGGTCAATTCTGCACTGAGATATTTCTAAGAGAAGTTTGTTTGGAAAACCTACTGGCATGTGACATTACTCTCTGCAGTGAATGTTAATACAAGACTTAATGACAGACACTCCGACTGTAAGAAGTAATCTATAGTCTATATTCATTAATTGGTTGGTTAGGTCCAGACTTAGAGAAACAGAAAGTATATCTGAGAAAGTATGTATCTGGAAGTAAATAAGATTTTTATGTTTTAGAGAAGAAGCTGGATGACAGACAGGGAAAACAAACAAACAAACAAAAACAACCAAAATGAGTCAAAGAGCATTTTTAAAAGCATTTCCAGTCCTGGATGAATGAGTTGTTTTGGCAAATTACATGCACTGTAGCTGCCATGGGAGATGGACATGTCAAGGCCACACACGTTCCTGTCTTCCTAACATTTTCTTCTTATTAGCAAAACTTTATTAAAAGCTATTACTCTTCCCATCCTGTAATGTAGCCAATGAACTCAGGGCCGGTAAGGACGGTCAATATTATTCATCCATCAGAACAAGACATTAAAGTACCTTTGGGCCGAGGACTCCTGGGCTTCCTGGCAGGCCTGGTGAACCCTTTGCTCCTCGAGGACCTGGAGACCCAGCCAGTCCTGGTCTTCCTGGGCTGCCTCTGATGCCCTAAATAACATAGATAAGAAATGAAAACTGGGGCAGTTCCTATAAAAACCTGTCCAGAGGCTTCTTCAACGTAGGAGGGGTTGGTCTTGTGAAATGCCGCTGTTAACACACTCCCCGTGTCTGGGAGTCATCCTGGGCTTGTTCCCCAAATAAGTGAAATGTTTAAAAAACATTTTGGCCCACCAAAAAATCTCTAATTAATGTAATGGTCTTGGGTTTTTGAAATGAAAATACCGAGGCAGTACAAATTCCACCAGTATCTTCTGACTTAAGTAGCCTATGTGTGAAGCATGTCTGTTGCATTCTAACTTTTTGTATTATACTCTGGTGTACATGACAAATCTAATAACTGGTTAATATCTCCTTAAAAAGAATATTCTGCCCTGGCTCAGTTGGTTGAGCATCATCCCGAGCAGCAAAAGGTCTCTGGTTTGATTCCCAGTCAGGGCACATGCCCAGGTTGCCAGTTTGATCCCCGGTTGGGGGGGTGAGTCTGGGAGGCATCATTGTGAGTGTTTCTCTCACATGGATGTTTCTCTTTCTTCCTGTCTCTCTGTCTCTCCCACCCCTCTCCTTCCCTCCCACTGTCTCTAAAAATCAATGGGGACTTGGATGCATGCATATTAGCATAACCAATGGACAAGGACACTGGGGCGTTGGGGGCTTGTCCTGGGGGATGGGAATGGCCAGGGAGGGGTTGATGGGGGAAAAGGGAGATATATGCAATACTTTAAATTATAAAAAAAGAAATCATAAAAAATCAGTGGGGGAAAAACCTCTAGTGAGGATTAACAACAACAAAATATAATATACTGTATATCCACATTATTAGACCAAACATTTGGCACAATATTCCTACCTCTCAGGAATGAGACAGAAAAGTTAGGAAATTTAAAATGAAGTATCTTATCACAACAGAATTTCTCTACAAAAAAATAAAAATAAAGTTGCAACTAAAATACGTTTTTGGATGGTTTGTTAGCTCAGCAAGGAAAGTTGCTTCTTGGTTTAATTAGATTGTGCAGCAAAAATAAACTTGCTTAAGATTGCTAGCTTTTTGGTAGAAACTGTTGTTAAAGTTTGAGGACATTAGAGTGGCATCAATAGTCAAGTAAAAAAAAAAAAAAAAACAAAGAAAAAGCTTTTGAGTGGTTTTCTTGCCTCTTGATGAATCCATAGATGTTAGTATAGTAGAGGGGACATTTCAAAACCCTGAGTGGATGCCTGAAACATGGATAGTACTGAACTGTCTATATGTATACCATGTTTTTTCCTATACATACATGCCTATAATGAAGTTTAATGTATAAATGAGGCACAGTAAGAGACTAACAATAACTAATAATAAAATTATAACAATATACTATAATAAAAGTTACATGAGTGTGATCTTTCTCAGTATATCTTAGTGTTTATACTATACTCACTTTTTCTCTTACAGGAAGCACTTTATGACTTCCCTTTGGCACACATGAATTGCCAGCATCACTATTCTTGTGTTTTGGAGCCATTATGAAGTACAATAAGGGTTATTTGCTCATAAGCACTACAACAGTAGATCTGTGGGCTATCTTACAAGATCTTGAGTATCCTATCCCTGGATGTACTGTAGAAGTAATTGATGCCATGGACAGAGGACATGCATCACATGACAGATTATGCTAGATGATTTTAGGATACTTCAAACAGTCCCACTTCACCTCATTTTAATTTTACTTTCAGGTGACTTATGAGACCATTATTCTCCAACAAGGAAAAAAAAAAGTATTTTTTAGGTGATACAGAGACAATGGATATTCAGATACTGTTGAATACTCCTGAAGCCAATAGGTATTTTTAGCTGAGAATAAGGACTTTAGGATTAACGGTATACTAGAAACTTTATTCTAGTTTCAGTGCTATCAGACATTTAATACAACACGATGAATATGCTCCAAGTTTTTTACTGTTCATGTTGGTTTCTTAGAGAGAAATTTGAGGACAGTAGCAGAGTGTTCCGTACAAATTTCCAAACAATGTTTTATACAAGTAGAGAACAAACATTTTTTATTATGGATACACAGATGGATGAGTAATTTTGCTTTCAAGAGAAACAGATGTTAATCCCTAGGCATTCTTTCCAATGTCTTAAAAACGATTTGACTAAAACCCATCAGCAAAGGGTATGCCATTCTGAGCAAATTTAAAAAAGTATACAAAATCACAATTATTAATTTTTTCAGAGATGCTGAAACCAATCAACAATTTACCTAAGTCTTAAAAAAGTTAATAGAATGATAAGAGTATATGATGTCTCATGGCCAGAGATTTTCATTATCCTCAGATATGAGCCAGCCCTAGCAGGTTTGGCTCAGTGGATAGAGTGTTGGCCTGCAGACTGAAGGGTCCCAGGTACGATTTCAGTCAAGGGCACATGCCTGGGTTGTGAGCTTGATCCCCAGTAGGGGGTGTGCAGGAGGCAGCCAATCAATGATTCTCTCTCATTATTGATGTTTCTATCTCTCTCTCCCTCTCCTTTTCTCTCTGAAATCAATGTATATAATTAATTAGAAGAAATATTTTAATATTACTATTTGCCCTTTCTTTATAATAGAAGTGTCAGAGATGAAAAAATATTAGTAAAATGTATGTGAAAATAATATATAAATTGATTAATAAATAAACAATAACAACATGATATAACAACAAAAACATGATATAAAAACAACATTGATAAAACAATAACTGACAAATTGATTAAACTTATTCTAATATCTCCCTGTATACCACATTAAGAGTAAAAACACTTTCAGAGTGCTTGACTAATTTTCCTTGTGATGAAGTATTTACAACTTTAATTTTAATGTCACACGCTCTTCGAATTCTAGAGAAAGCAACCTATAACTGACCATGCCTGAAAATGGGTTCAAGTAGGAATATTCCTACTCTGTCTATATTGGCACCAGGGAGAGCTTTATATGTATTGTGCATTGGCAGTCAACGTTTATTTTTAAATTGCCAGTGCGCGTCATATGTACCGGCCAGTCGGTTGGTTAGACGGATGGTTGGTCACTTAGCCTTTTATACATATAGATAATTGACATATAGTATTGTGTCAATTTAGATTTATAATGTGTTGGTCTGATACATTTATATTTTGCAATATGATTAATATAGTGCTCTAGCTAATATTTTTATCATGTTACATATTCATTATTTCTTTTTTGTTTTTAGAACACTTAAGATTTTATCTTAGAGCATGTTTGAAGTTTATAATAGAGTATTGTTGACTATAATTACTGTGTTGTGCATTAACTCTCCAGAACTTATTCATCTACAAGTTGTAAATGTGTACCCTTAAATTAGTTTTGAACTCTGAAGAAAAGTGTCCATTTTTGATAAGACTGAAACTGATGGCTATTTAAGGCTTGGATTCCAAGGAAACACACATGTGGATCAGTACTGACATCAACAACAACAGCAGTGATGACAACAGCACTATCAACCACAAGAGCTACTTTTTACTGAGTGTCTTCCATATGTTTGAAACTGTAATGGCAATGTGGTTGAATTGTTTTATTTAATCTGATATCAGTTAAAGAAAAAAGATAGAGTTGCCTTTTACTTTGACTTCCCTGTATAGAAAGAAAGAAATAATTTAAGTATAAATCTGCCTTCATTCTGAAAAGATCTGGGAAGGAAAATAGGGCTATGTGCATAAATTTACAGACACAGATTTTGGAACAATGATGACTGGTTTGTGTATTATGGTGAAACATAGTAAAGAGAATGTCTCTGTTATTCTCCAGGCCCCTTGGTTTAGCAGCCTTAATCTCATTAGGACAAACAAATACATTAAGAAATAAGTAAGAAAAAAATGGTTTATTATAGGCAACAATAGAAATCCACAGTTGAGAGGATTAGCAAAGGAAGGCTATCTTAAAAATTGTGTTGAGTGAGATAATAAATATTTGATGTTAATTTGATTGATTTTTCAGCAAATTAACGTCAAAAATCAATTTACCATTTTTTTTAATGATAAATTTAAAATGACATTGAATTTCAAATTAGGTAATATTTTTCTTTAAAATACTACCCTTAAAATTACTAGGGTAAGTTTTTTTCCTTTCCCTCCTGCCAAGCATCATGTTGATATATTTACTATGTAAGAATATAGTAATTAAAAAATTATTTTACTTTCTATAATACAAAAAAATAACTATGATGCCCTGATGTTTTCTTTTACATTATTGAACAACATATATACTGTATTTTTTGTTAAGCCAGCAAACCAATGAGTTATAAAAATAATACTTTGCTTCCTTTACTCCACGCTATTAAAAACACTTCTGTTTAAGTAGGAATTTCTCATTTTATTTGTTTTACTAAATATATCCATCTTAGGAAAGAATTGGCTGTTTAAAATATATGGGATGGTAATTATTAGTTGATTATATGGGAGGCTACATTATATTTAAATAATGTAGCATTCATACATTTTTCTACAGTGCTAATCATAAGTAATGTGGCTGAATGCTAGAAATAAGATTTATGAATGAGCTGTGTACTAAAGTTAGGAGGTAACTTTAATTTTGAATCTCTAAACATATTAAAGCTTATGGAACTCAGAGCAGGACTGAGCCAAGTCTTAAGGCTGTGAAGACAGGTCTGCTTGACTTAGGTCCATTCCCAAGAGAATACAAATGAACTGTTGTTCAGCTTTAATGAATACTGGCATTTCAACATTGTATTACATCACAGAGTGCAAATGGCACTATAATATCGGACAAAATTAGTATATCATATGAAATCTCTTTTACCCGGGTCTCAACTCATAATCACAGGACTACCAGGGACTGAAAGAGGCTATTTTATCTATATTTAGCTTAGACATGTCTAAGCTCACATCACTATGAAAAATTAAATGTCCATATTTTATTTCAAACATAACAAATCTATCTCTATATTATCTTATTTGATCCTCTGATAATCCTGTGACTATGCCAAACTTCCTGACTGCAGGTTTTTTCATCTTAGTTCCTTCCTATGGTATGTTCTTCCTTTATTCTTTATATACCTGGCTTAGCCTTACCTTTAGTCCTCAGCTGAAGTATAACCTTCTCAGTAAGGCCTCCATAGTCTGTTTCATCCATATCAAAACCCTACTTATTTCATTCATAGCACTTACCACAATTCAGAATTAACTAATTTCTTTATTTATAGGCTACTAAACAATTATTTGGTTGATCCATATTCAACTGTAATTTATTTTTTTGGGGCGGGGGGTCAAAAATAGTCAAATGTCAGCAATTTCTTGCTGTTCCATGTATATTCCATGAATTCACTTCTTTGCCCATGAATTCACTTCTTTGTTCACTGCTCTATTCTCTAACTCCTGGCTCAGATTCAGTACTACATAAATATTTATTGAATTAATAAATGTTAGCTTAATCACCAATATTTAATATTATTAAAAGATGATGATTCAATAAGTCCATGCAGTATACTAAGCATTTCACAAACAATATTTTCATTTGATTCTAAAAAACCATACCAATTACGTATTATACTCATTTTATGGATGATGCTTAAGATGTTAAGAAGCTAACACATCTTAATTTTAAACTCAGGTCTCCAAAATCATACTTATGCAAAGAAAATTCATTCCTCAAATATTTATTGAGCTTCCTCTATGGATCTGTCATTGTGCTATGTGCTAGAGATACAGAGAAAACACAATCTCACTTCCACAGGAGTTTACTAGTACAATCTCTTGGGGGAAGAAAGACATGAAGATAAGGAAGAAAAACCCTATTACCCAGGCTCTGACAGAAGCAGTGTACAGAGTGTGCGGAAGTTCAGAGTATGCATGCTTAACTCCGAGTGCAGGGTCAGGGGAGAGCACCTGAAAGTAGCAGTTCCGTTTAGTCTTGGAAGATCAAAAAGTTGTTCATCCTAAAGTTAGAGGGCAAGATGGATGAGCTTTCCAAGCAGAGGGAATAAAATGTATGAACAAAACCATGGAAGAGAGGGAAATGCACAGAATTTGGGGGATGTCTTCGTAATTAAGCATACAGTCTTGGAGTCCAGCATAGTGGTTAAGAACACACGCTCTGAATCTAGATGGCCTGATATTGAATACTGGCTCTATTATTTGTTGTCTGTGTGACCTTAGGCAGGCTATTTATATCTCTGAATCTAAGCTTCCTTTTCTGTAAACTGGAGATAATGGGTTTTCCTACTTCATGAAGTTTTTGTGAGTATTAAGTAACCTCATGCATATTTTACAAGTAGAATACCACCTGACACATAATAAGCCCTTAATAACTGTTTGCTGAAATGCACAGCACACGTGAGGAGAAAGGTAGAATGTAAGACTGGATATATTAACAGAGACCAGATTATGAAAGAACAACATTCCACAAAGAGTATGAACTTGATAGGATTATTGCGAGTCATTGAAGATTCAAGCAGGAAAGTTAATTCTTTAGCAAGTCTTTCATTTTGTTGCTAGTAAGCAGCCAAATACTCTGAGCTTTGGCTGTCCTGGAAGAGTTCCTAATGAGCGGAAAATAAGCCAAAGGAGCAGCAGTGGAAGAGGGAGAAAGCAGTCATCAGGATAAGGCATAACTGATCATCAATCTCTTAGTAATCAAGAGTTGAAAGGATTTGCTGAATGCAGGTATGTTTCTTTCTTCAAAACACTGAGAAGAAATAAATGTATCTTTGTAGAAACAGAAATTTCTTTAGTGTGACTAGCTCATGGACCCGAGAAGGCACAGCCCAGATGGGTGGCAGGGCTGCTGGTGTTTCTAACAGAAGCTCCCACGGTGGTCCTGCTACTCGATGCTTGGATTCTGAGTGGGCTGATGAAGTGTGTGTTTCCTTCTTACACTGGACACTATCCACAAGTGGAAAACTCAAAACATTCCGTGTTCTTTTGGGACAAGCATCTTGTTTGAGACAACCCTGGAGCCTGTATTCACCTGACAAACGGCAAAGTCAAGATGGAAAGGCCCTGATTTGTCCTAAATCAAGTTGTTCATGTTGTTTCTTTCCCTTCTTCCCAATAACCAACTTTATTAGTTGTAGCAATAATAAAAAAGAAAAGACTTGTAAGCCTTCATTTTGATGACAAATGGATTTATGATCTTTGCAGAGAAAAGTTGTTTTCCTTTTTCATAAATGATTGAGGCACTGTGCTTGTACAGAAGTCCAACTCAATGAAAACAGCATGTAGATTCACTTACTACAGATGTGCTCAGTTGACTAGTCTCAAAACTCATTTCTACAGAAGGAAATTCACACAGGCAACTGTGAACCTCCCCAACACTGGCTTTCAGTGAGTCACATGACCTTGAAAAAAAAACCCACATTGAAACTGCAGAGTGAGTATGCCAGGAATTCTTTAACTCCTTGGCCACATTAAAAACATCAAAAAACCCTCAACAAAATAAAACAAAATGAAAAAACCAAAGAACATTGTTTAGGAAAATCAGGCAGTTGCATAATGCTAGAAATCCCTGAATAAATATTTTTCTCAGTGGAAAAATTCAGCTGTCTTTATAGGTAAGCCAAAAGACACCACAATGCCATGATTGGGAAAAAATAAAAGACAAATGGAAAGATGTTCTTATCCTTTATTTAAAATATTCCAGGGAATTTGCTAATATTTAGAAACTCTATTGCTCTCTGAAATACTTTCTCTATCAACATAGTAGGTTTAGAAGTAATTATCTTAGAAATCATATTCCCTAATGACCAGTTTAGCTATTGCTACCTAATTTCATTGGACAGACATTCTCATTATACTTTAAAAGCAAATATTCTATAGGGAACAGAGACATCAGTAGAAAATATTTCCATATTCATCAATACCAAAGTAAACTTTAGGATTAAAAGGAGAATTCCTCAAGGAAAAATTACTTTGTTTTTGTTTTGATGAATATAAAACACTTAAGTACTTAATGACATCCTGTTATCCTAAGTATGCATGTAAAATTTCTCTAATTTAATTCTTACAAAAAGCTAAAAAGATGATTTATGATCTGATAAATCATTGCTTAGTAATTGCAATACCAGACCGCATTCAACTTCATGGCCATGAGAGGTATTCAATATTATTGTAATTCATTCCAATTTCTTTCATCATAAAATTCAATGAGTTTTTTATACTAGCCATATGTAAAGGGACATGTGTTTCAGAATCTGATTTCTAAAAATAATCCCCAACTAGGAGGAGAATCACTTAAGAAATGGAGATAGAATATACAGGTTTGTTGTCTTACCAATTCATACTCAGAGTCTTCTTTCCTTTGATAAGGTTTTCAGTCTCTCCAATTCCACTAGGTACTTCTAGCATTTAAATAGGGCTGAGGTTCTCTCATTTAAAAATACGTTCAACTTGGTATTTCAGTTTTTTCTCTAGTTATTGCCCTACTTTCTCCTTCAGGGCCAAATTTTTCCACTGAATTTTCTGAATATCTTGATTCTATCTTTGGTCTCTCCTGAAGCACCCCAATCCTGTTTCTGCCCTCACTCATCAACCAAATGGTTATTTGCTAAAGTTATGAATGACCTCCATATACTAAAGCACAATAGTTATAATTTCATCTTACTAGCTTTCGATATTACTCAAGGTTCTTCCTTGCACACACCAGAAATCAGCCCTATATAATTTAAGCATAAATTTACTGAAAAGACAACAAGTAGCTCATATAATCACTGGTAAACCTGGAAAAGCAGGTTTGAAAAATGGATAGAATTAAAGGGAGATGAGGCAGCCCGAATTTGGACACTACAGTGTGTGCCAGCCCTGGGTACTGAATGCTACTGATGTTACTGCCATTGCCCACAGAGCAGAATCTCCATTGTTACTGCTTCTATGTATCACCAACTCCCCCAAATGAAGGCCTAGGTATATAGAACTGATTGGTTATATTTAGGTCCTGGGCCTCCATCCTTGTTTCAAGGAGGGACTGGAAAGTGAGAGTCTGAATAAAAAAAAAAGTTTATATTGATTTTATAGAGAGGGGAAGGGAAAGATACATAGAAACATCAATGATTGGCTGCCTCCCATTGGGGTTGGAGCCCACAACCCAGGCATGTGCCCTGACCGTGTTCTAGAATTAAACCAGTAACATCTTGGTTCATGGGTTGACACTCAACTGCAGAGCCACCCTGGCTGAGCAGAAATTTTTGACTTCTGTAGTAGAAGCTAGTCTCCCACCAAGACTAAAAAAGTGTAAACATAAACATTTCTAAACATAAAAATGGGCTTAAAATGCTGAGTAGTCAAAACGAAACCAAAATTTATTTTTAAAATGTCCAACAAACTCTCTCAGGATTATTAAATATAATTGATTACTTTCTCCTTCTTGGACTATTGTTTTTTAAGTTTTCATGACATTACATTCTTTTTCTCCTATCTATTATGATCACTCCATCTCAGTTTCCTTTGTAGTCTCCTCTTCCTCCTGTATCTGACTTCTAAATGATAGAATTCCTCACAGCTTGAGTCTGGACTATCTTTCCATTGTTTACGTTATATTTGTGTTGGTTTGTTTTTTCATTTGCTCCCCTACTCTGCTCACTGCCCCTTCTCTATCTCACCATTTGTTCTGGGAATCTGACCTTCATGACTGCCTCACCTGGGTTCTCTTGTCCTCTGAATTCCAGGTAGGGTTGGCCAATGGGATGTACCACTAGGATATGGAAAAGTGGGATGAGAGAGAGGTAATATATTGATTTCTTCCATTGCCTCCCAGTTTTGCTATTCTGCCAGTGGCTGGATTACTTTCAACTATGGCTCCTGTGAGGTGCCCCCTTTCCAACAACTCCACGTGACTCTTGACTTGACATTATTCCCTTTAACCTTTCCGGTATAAGGGTGATAACCACTTCCTACTGTTGATAGTCTCTAAGTTCCCCAAACATTCTTTACTGGCAGTCTTAACCCTGTCTACATTTCTCTAAATAATCTCTTCAAAATTCCAATTGAGTGTTCCACATACTTCCTTACAGGACTCTGATTGGAGCATTTTTCTATGTTGATGACTCTCAAATTAATATTTGACCTCCTCTCTAAGCTCTAGCCTAGAATACTTAATTACCAACTTATCTCCACTTGAATATCATAACCTTACCCATAAGATTTGGGCCTCCTTCAATCTTGGCTTTTTTAGTGATAAGTATTACAGTGCACTGAGTTAGAAACTTGCAAAAGTTAAAAATATGGAAGTTATCCTTGACACCTCCCCCCTGCCCTTACCTCTTATAATCAAATATCAAGTCCTGTTAAAGCTACCTCCTAAATAATACCTAAATCCATCCACTTCTTTCCATTTCCACTTCACAAGTGTAGTCTAAGCCATGAACATATGTAGCCTGGAATATGCAATAAACAGTCTTCTTATTGTCTCCTGCATCTAACCTTTCTTCCTTCCAACCCATTTGGCATACTGGAGCCATAGGGAATCCTTTAAAAATGTAAAATTGGATAATGTTGCTCCTAAGCTTAAACCTCAATGGGTTCTTACTGTCTAAATTATATCCTTTGTTCAATATCCTTAATATGACCTTCAATATCCACCATGATGTGTCCCTTGTATACCTGAACAGAATCAAACTCTATAACTTGTTTACTAAACTTTAGCCCCTAATTGGTCTTATTATGGTTCTTCAAACACAATGTTCTTCCTAGCTTTGTATATGCTGTTTTCTCTACCTAGAATGTTTCTTTCCTGCTCCCCAACACAATGATTATTCCTAATTTCCTAACTCTTACTTATTATTCAGTGTCATCTCTCCTTGCCTCCTCCCTCATATAACACCACTTTACACAATTGTAAATTATGTAAGGTATAATTGACATAAAGTAAGTTGAAATAAAGAATCAACCTGTGGCCCTGACCTAACTCAGTTGCTTAGAGCATCATCCTGATGTGCCAAAGTTGCCAGTTTGATCCCCAATCAGGGCACATACAAAAAAACAACCAATGAATGCATAAATAAGTGGAACAACAAATCGATGTTTCTCTCTCTCTCAAATCAATTTAAAAAGAACACACCTGTGAAATCATTATCACAAGCAAGATAACATATTCACCCTCCCAAAGTGTTCCCTATCCCTTTGTAAGCCATCCTTCCCATGCCTCCCAACATGCACTCCCATCTCCAGGAAAACACTAATTTGCTTCTGGTCACTACAGATGAGCTTACAATTCCTACAATTTGCGTTAAGTAGATTCACACAGTATGTGCCCCTTTTTGTCTGCTCTTTAAAGAAAACTCAGTATATCTATATTGAGATTGATTCATGTGGTAGCATGTATCAATAGCTCATTCCTTTTATTGCAGACTAACATTTATTTATACATGTGTACCCCAATTTGTTTAGCAATTCATCTTTTGATGGACATTTGGGTTGCTTCCAGTTTGGGGTGATTACAAAGAAAGCTGCTATGAATATTCATGTGCGAGTTTTTGTGTGGACATAAGCTCTCATTTCTCTTGGCTAGGAGTTAAATGGCTGGGTCATATAATAGTTATATGCTTAATGTTTTAAGATACTGCCAACATACAGGACAATTGACATCTTAATAGTATTGAGTCTTCTGATCCATTAACATGGAATGCATATCACTTATTTAGGTCTTCTTTAATTTCTGTCAGCAATGTTATATAGTTTTCAGTATACAGGTTTGCATATTGTGTTTGTGGGTCAGATTATGCCATTTTAATGCTATTTTAAGAAATGCTCTTTAAATGTCAATTTCTGATTGTTCATTGTTAGTATATATTGTCAGTATACAGAAATACAATTCAGTTTTGTATATTCATCTTGCATCTTAGTAACCTTCCTAAATTTACGTATTAATTATTTTGTTTTGTGCTTTATTTTTTTTTTAGATTTGAGCTCCTTTTAAGACTGAGATATCAAATGAAAGTCCTTTTTTAACCCAACTGATGTTAATAACATCCTGTATAATAAAACCATAATATGCAAATTGACAGAATGTTCCACCGGTTGCTATGACTCACACTGACCACCAGGGGGCAGATATTCAATTCAGGAGCTGCTCCTGGTCTGGGCCGGTCAGCCAGCAACGCCAGGCCACCAGCCAAGTTGGGTGCCAGCAGGGGCCCCCCAATTGCCCTGCCTGTCGCCCCACAGATCGGCCCTGGTCGCTGGCCAGGCCTAGGGACCCCACCCTATATATTGGGAACAGTCTCTTAGATTTAAAAATTAAAACCTGGCAAGGCTACTCTAACACTGAAGAGACAGGATGATGCAGCAATGACATGCATGGACTCTGGCTCGCACATTTTGTGGTCAGCCCTGATTCTGACACTTATAACTGTGTGACAAAGCCAATGACTTAACTTCTCTTTGCTTCAGTTTTTCCACCCATAAGATGGGGAAGATGGTACTACTGCCTCAGAAGGATCATGTTATGTACTACTTTTTATAATCAGGGCAAAAAAATGTAGCTGCCCACAATTACTTAACTTCTCTCTGCTTCAGTTTTTCCACTCATAAGATGGGGAAAATGGTACTACTGCCTCAGAAGGACCATGTTGTGTATTACGTTTTATAATCAAGGCAAAAAAATGTAGCTGCCCATACAACAGCAAGATGCCTTTCACCTGTATGAAAAGTATGGTCACTGATGCATGCAGCATCCCAGATTGCGAGAGGGATCCTGGTTTAGGCCCAACATCCCCTGAGGGGTCCCGGATCGCGAGAGGGCTCTGGCCAGACTGAGGGACCCTGCCCCCCCCGCCCCCCCGTGCATGAATTTCGTACACCAGGCCTCTAGAAGTCTTTAAGATAACTACTTTAATTAAGAACATTAGTCTGGCTGTCAAAGTTTTCTAGAGCTTAACCTGATGATGCTCTGATGTTCTGACATATTGCCCCTAAATAAATAGAAACCATGTTAAGACTCTTTTTAATAACATTCACCTTTTCAGATAGAATCTGAGCAGATATTTATTTCTAAAATAAAGTTAAGTTGGTTACATCATAGTTCCATAGTTGTTGTTTTTTTAAACAATGAGATAATTCATTATAGTAAATGAAGACTATTAATTTGGGTTTGGTACAGCATCATGCTACATTTGATAAACAACTAGGATTAATTGATTATTTAAGAAGAGAAAACAGATAAACATGTATAAATAACAGAAATGTACACGGGTAAATTTTACTTGGTTCTTGAAAATATGTGGTTAATGGCCCTGACTGGGTGGCTCAGTTGGTTGGAGCATCATCCTGGAAACCAAAAGGTTGAGGATTTGATTGCACATACTTAGGCTGCATGTTCCATGTCTCCTGGGGGCACATACAGGAGGCAACCAATTGATCTCTCTCTCTCTCTCTCTCTCTCTCTCTCTCTCTCTCTGTCTCAAATCAATAAAAACATATCCTCAGATGAAAACAACAAATATTTTTATTATGATGACATGAGGGAAGGAAAGAAGAGAAATGGCTAAATGAAGATAAAATATGATTTTTAAATTTCTGATAAAATAAGATAGAACTTCTATAGAAAAATAAGAGAGAATCTATGTCATTGCATCACCAGATATATAGAGAAAAAATACTCACACATTTTTTGTCAAGTAAAATACTGACAAAAGTAGAGGAAAAATAATTTTTGGCAGAACCTACCTTGAGGTACTGCCAAGGCTTAAATGTTCCAAAGATGGCTTTTGATGAACTCAAAACATAGCCAGTTTGGATAGCCGCTAAAACTGCTTCTTTATGGTCCTTATTTACAAGATTTTATATGTGTAAAATGGCATAAATGAAAAATATGTGTTATTCAATATAAAATATCCAAGCGAATGTACCCATTGACACTCTCTGGAAATCATAAACACAATTCCAAAATAAGTATTAAAGAAATGATTAGCTTAATTCGAGCCAATGTCAAAGCTAAGAAAGATAGCCAAAATATCTATGGTTTAGCAAGGAGACACTATACATAAAGAATGAAAAACAAAGAAATATTCAATCTACTTACAGGAAGTCCCTGTTTTCCTGGTAGTCCCACTTTTCCAGGGTTTCCTGAAATGCCATCTGTTCCTTGGTATCCTTGCAAGCCCTTTGGCCCAGGTAGGCCTGGAAACCCCTTGGTAATTAAAAATGACTTGAATTATAGAGAGGTACTGTACAGGTGATTTAATAACAAATTATATTTATGGGTGGGAGGAATGTTTATATTTTTAATACCCTGCCCAGGATAAATTTTCCTATTTCTTGGATGCCTTAATGGTTTACTATTTGTTTTCAAAAGATCAGGCCACTGTCTTTAAGTTCCCTAAACAAAAATGCCAAGCTAATCAGCAATGTACTGTGTATCCTTTTCAGTTTTAGTGTAATTCTCTGGTATTTCTCATTGTGCAGCTCAGGCTTTACCCAGCTGTGAAGAAAAGGTCAGCTATGTGCATCTGTCCGCTTGGGATATAGGCTGCCGTTCACCATCTACAAAACCTCCTATTGCCTTATTTTCCAAAGGAACAAATTATGGCTCTTTTTGTTGCCACTTTGAATTAGGTAATTATATGACTGAATCTGAACAATTTCTTTCTACTCTTGGGCAATTGGATTTTATCTGTACGAATCGCGTACCTGAACATGTTACGATTTATGTTTATTTTCTACTTTTTTGAACCAACACAGGTCACACCCAAAGCAGGTGGCTGGGGAAGACCAGCAGAAAATCTTTGCTAATACGTCAGTCAACACATATTTGCCTGGTCAGAGGAGGAAGCTGGTGGCTAAGATAAAATTAATTTTTGTTCTCTGATGAAAGACTTGGTTTGTTCCCCCGTAAGACGTTTTGTTCTTTTACCAGGAACACGAGAGGTTGAGTGCCTTAATTAAAATCCAGCTCATGTCTTTCTATTCACACTTGACGATCTCTGACCTTTGTCACCAATCACTTAGTCATGATTTCAATTTTCCTGTTTTTTAGTGGTTCACCATCAGAGAGTAGCATGAGTCCACAGAGAGGGCTCCGTAGCACGGAAAATAGCATCCTTCAGTTACAGAGACTTAACATTTAAACAGCAAGCTTGGTTTTGAGCGAATGGTCATATTTTGTTTCCTCTGTGTTCCTGCAGGGTCTTAAATTTTTTCTTGAAGAAAATCTGATTTATCCAACACTTGTCATAATTGGCCCCAGACTTTTCTGCTTGCTCAAGTTGCCAATTCTATTAAGAAAAGCAAGAAAGATGCCAAAGGCTGGCTACTTACAAGAATCCCAGGTTTTCCAGAAGCACCAGGAGCTCCTTTTTTCCCCATAGGGCCCTAAAAATGTAAATCACAGTTGTTAAGTGATTGCAATAAATTTAATTAAACTTGAAGGCATAGAAAAGAACCCTGAGAGCTGGATGCTACACTACAGCAAGTACTGCCACTAGCTAGCTATATATCACTGGGACTGCCATTTAAATGACCTGGGAGTCATTTTCTTCAACCTTAACTGGGAGAATTTGACCAGATCATCTATCAATTTTCATTTAGCTCCAAATTCATAGTTTAAAAATTTAAATCTTAAATCTAAGAAGGAACTGAATGGATTATTTAATAAATAACTTTCAGGCAGGGCCTTTGTCTCTTGATTGAAAGTGGCTAAGTACTTAATTAATTCAGCAGTAAACATTTATTGAGCATTTTGCACCAGGAACTCTGTTATGTGCTGGGAATGCAAAGTAAAGTCTCTGATCACCAAGCCCTGACAGTGTAGTAACAGACATGACCCAATCAGCCTAAAATGTGTTATCTAGAAGCATAGAGAACATACTTGTGAATTAAAGAACTGATATTTATTTTCACGGAACTCTTTGTTTTTCCATGTGCGAGATGTTTTAAATCCTAATTGATTCAGCAGCAACTGGTCTGCCAGGATAGTTAGAAACATTACCCTTGCAAATTATGACATTATTCGGATGACATCCTAAAATTATTTTAAAAAGAAAAATGTGGAATAGAGTGACCTAGTTCATAAATAATAAAAAAAGAGCCTATGATCATTACCACAAATATTTCTCAGAAATCATCAAAACTTCTCACAAACAGGATAATTTCACCAAAATGGAATGTTATTCAAATCTGAAGATAAATTATGCCAAAGATTCAATTTGATAACAATAAGAAAATAAGAAAAAAGATTACATTTTCTGAAAATGAGCTTGAACATTTTAAGAAGAAGTAGTATATCTAGTCACAGAGAAAAAGAGCATTTTATATGAGATAAAAATCTAACATTTTTAGAATTTGATAATGGGGAAATATATGCATCAAGCGTCTACTTCAAACATTGAAACTATTTTACTTGTCTTAAAAAGTCACTAATGTAAACTTTTTCTAAGGGTAAGAAAACAAAAAAATGTGATGGTTGGTGACCCAGGTTTAGTTGAAGTTTCTGGAACATATGATCCCTATGACATATATACAACAACACATATGTTTCAGAACACAATAAAGACTTTAAATATTGAAAACATTCTGATTTCAGTTATCTTAAATAGCACTGATTTGGGACCTGGAGAGTATTATGCTAAGTGAAATAAGCCAGTCAAAGAAAGACAAGTATCATATGATCTCACTCATATGTGGAAAGTGGGGGTGGGTAGGTAGGAGAGAAGAGATCAATCAAAGAACTTATATGCATATATGCATAACCCATGGACACATACAATAGGGTGATGAAGGCCTGAGGTAGGGGGCGTTGCTAGGGGTGGGTTACAAGGGGTCCATGGGGGGGAAAAAGGACATATATAACACTTTCAACAATAAAAATTTTTAAAAAATAGTATATGAGGCATGATTATATTAAAATATGTTAGCCGGTGTGTTTTTTCCTTTATACTTAATATATTTCTTTTTTCTGCAAAGAGATAGATTTGTTCTAGATTTATGATTTTCAAAATAGACTTTTCCCTAGCTTATGAATTTCAAAATAGTCCTCTGAAAGTCATGGCAGGTTATAGCTAGAGAAGAATACATTTATTTCCCTTTAAATTTTTTTGTTTTTTTTTATTGATTAAGGTGTTACATATGGGTCCTTATCCCCCCCTTGTCACCCCCACCCACCCCACTCCCGTTCATGCCCTCACCCCCTGGCATCTATGTCCATTTATGCTTATATGCATGCATACAAGTCCTTTGGTTGATCTCTCCCCCTTACCCCCACCCTCCCCTACCTTCCCTCTGAGGTTTGACGGTCTGATTGATGCTTCTCTGTCTCTGGATCTGTTTTTGTTCATCAGTTTATGTTGTTCATTATAAACCGCAAATGAGTGAGATCCTGTAATACTTATCTTTCTCCAACTGACTTATTTCACTTAGCATAATGCTCTCCAGCTCCATCCATGCTGTTGCAAATGGTAGGAATTCCTTCCTTTTTACAGCAGCATAGTATTCCATTGTGTAGATGTACCATAATTTTCTAATCCACTCATCTGCTGATGGGCACTTAGGCTGTTTCCAAATCTTAGCTATGGTGAATTGTGCTGCTATGAACATAGGGTTGCATATATCCTTTCTGATTGGTGTCTCTAGTTTCTTGGGATATATTCCTAGAAGTGGGATCACAGGGTCAAATGGGAGTTCCATTTTTAGTTTTTTGAGGAAACTTCATACTGTTTTCCACAGTGGCTGCACCAGTCTGCATTCCCACCAGCAGTACACGAGGGTTCCTTTTTCTCCCCATCCTCTCCAGCACTTGTCCTTTGTTGATTTGTTGATGATAGCCATTCTGACAGGTGTGAGATGGTACCTCATTATCGTTTTGATTTGCATATCTCGGGTGATTAGTGACTTTGCGCATGTTTTCATATGTCTCTTGGCCTTCTGTGTGTCCTCTTTCAAAAAGTATCTATTTAGGTCCGTAGCCCATTTTTTGATTGGGTTATCTTTCTTTTGTTAAGTTGTATGAGTTCCCTGTAAATGTTGGAGATTAAACCCTTATCGGAGATAACATTGGCAAATATGTTCTCCCATGCAGTGTGCTTCCTTGTTGTTTTGTTGATGGTTTCTTTTGAAGTTCAGAAGCTTTTTATTTTGATGTAGTCCCATTTGTTTATTTTCTCTTTAGTTTCTATTGCCCTAGGACAGTGATGGCGAACCTATGACATGCGTGTCAGCACTGACACGCGTAGCCATTTCTGATGACACGCGGCCACTGAGGCAGCCGCATGCCGAGGATGAAACATTTGCTGCTCCTGAGGATGAAACATTTGCGAAATAATGTTTTTTCCTCAAAGTGACACACTACCCGAGTTATGCTCAGTTTTTTGGTGAAGTTTGACACACCAAGCTCAAAAGGTTGCCCATCACTGCCCTAGGAGCTATATCGGTGAAGATATTGCTTCGGCATATGTCTGAGATTTTGCTGCCTGTGGATTCCTCTAAGATTTTTATGGTTTCCCATCTTACATTTAAGTCCTGTATCCATTTTGAGTTTATTTTTGTGTATGGTGTAAGTTGGTGATCTAGTTTCATTTTTTTGCATGTATCTGTCCAATTTTCCCAACACCATTTATTGAAGAGACTGTCTTGACTCCATTGTATGCTCTTGCCTCCTTTGTCAAATATTAATTGAGCAGAGTGGTTTGGGTCGATTTCTGGGTTCTCTATTCTATTCCATTGGTCTATATGTCTGTTCTTGTGCCAGTACCAGGCTGTTTTGAGAACAGTGGCTTTATAATACAGCTTGAAATCTGGTATTGAGATCCCTCCTACTTTATTCTTCTTTCTCAGGATTGCTGTGGCTATTCGGGATCTTTTGTAATTCCAGATGAATTTTTGGAGAGTTCATTCTAGGTCTGTGAAATATGCCATTGGTATTTTAATGGGGAGTGCACTGAATCTATAGATTGCTTTGGGTATGGACATTTTAATGATATTGATTCTATCAATCCATGAACATGGTATGCTCTTCCATCTATTTATGTCTTCCTCTAGCTCTTTTTCCAATGTCTTGTAGTTTTCTGAGAAGAGGTCTTTTACCTCCTTAGTTAAGTTTATTCCTAGGTATCTTACTTTTTTTGGTACGATGGTAAATGGGATTGTTCTTTTAGTCTCTCTTTCTGTAAGTTCATTATTGGTGTATAGAAATGCCATAGATTTCTTGGCATTAATTTTGTATCCTGCTACATTGCCAAATTCATTTATTAAGTCTAATAATTTTTTGATGGAGTCTTTAGGGTTTTCTATGTACAGTATCATGTCATCTGCGAATAATGACAATTTTACTTCTTCTTTTCAAATTTGGATGCCCTTTATTTCTTCTTCTTGTCTGATTGCTGTGGCTAGCACTTCCAGGACTATGTCGACTAGGAGTGGTAAGAGTGGGCATCCCTGTCTTGTTCCTGTTCTTAGGGGAAATGGTTTTAGTTTTTGCCCATTGAGTATGATGTTGGCTGTAGGTTTGTCATATAAGGCTTTTATTACGTTGAGGTATGATCCCTCTATTCCCACTTTGCTGAGCATTTTTATCAGAAAAGGGTGTTGGATTTTGTCAAATGCCTTTTCTGCATCAATTGATATGATTATGTGATTTTTGTATCTCAATTTGTTTATGTAATGTATCACGTTTATTGATTTGCAGATATTGAACCAGCCTTGCATTCCTGGAATAAATCCCACTTGGTCATGGTGTATAATCTTTCTAATGTAATGCTGGATCCAGTTTGCTGGAATTTTGTTGAGGATTTTAGCATCTATGTTCATCAGGGATATTGGCCTGTAATTCTCTTTCTTTGTGGTGTCTTTATCTGGTTTTGGGATTAGGGTAATGCTGGCTTCATAGAAAGAGTTTGGGATTGTGCCTTCCTCTTGAATTTTTTGGAATAGTCTGAGAAGGATTGGTTTTAATTCTTCTTTGAATGTTTGGTAAAACTCCCTTGTGAAGCCATCTGGTCCAGGGCTTTGTTTGCTGGAAGCTTTTTGATTACTGTTTCAATTTCATCAGTAGTTATTGGACTATTCAGGTTTTTTTTAATCTTCCTGATTGAGTTTTGGAAGCTTGTATTTTTCTAGGAATGTGTCCATTTCGTCGAGGTTGTCCAGTTTGTTGGAGTAGAGTTGTTTGTAATATTTTTTTTTTACAATCCTTTGTATGTCTGTGGGGTCAGTTGTTACTTCATCTCTTTCACTTCTGATTTTGTTTATTTGGGTCCTCTCTCTTTGTTTCTTGGTGAGCCTGGCTAGAGGTTCATTAATCTTGTTTATCCTTTCAAAGAACCAGCTCTTGATTTCATTAATCTTTTGTATTGTTTTATTTGGTCTCTATGTCATTTATTTCTGCTCTGATCTTTATTATCTCCTTCCTTCTGGTTCCTTCTGGTTTTCTTGTTGCTCTCTTTCTAATTCTTTAAGTTGCAAGTTAGATAATTTATTACCATTTTTTCTTTTCTTTTTCTTTTTTTTTTTTAGGTAGGCCTGTAGAGCTATGAACTTCCCTCTGAGGACTGCTTTCATTGTATCCCATAGATTTTGGATTGTTGTCCTTTCATTGTCATTTGTCTCCTGGATGCTTTTTATATCTTCTTTGATTATTTTGGTAACCCAATCACTGTTTAATAGCATGCTATTTAGCCTCCAAGTGTTTGATTTTTTTTTCATTGTTTTTATTGTAGTTGATTTCTAGTTTTATGCCATTATAATATGAGAAGATGCTTGTTATAATTTATATATTTTTGAATTTGAAGAGACTTTGCCTGTGTCCTAATATGTGGTCTATCTTTGAAAATGTCCTGTGTGCACTTGAGAAGAATGTATATTCTGTAGCTTTGGGGTGAAATGTTCTGAAGATGTCAATTAAGTCCATCTGGTCTAGAGAGTCAATTAGGATTGCTGTTTATTTGCTGATTTTTTGTTTAGAGAATTTGTCCAGTGGTGTCAGTGGGGTATTAAAGTCCCCTACTATGATTGTATTGCTATCGATTTCTCCCTTGATAGCTTCCAGAAGTTGTTTTATGTATTTGGGTGTTCCTGTATTGGGTGCATATATGTTTACCAGAGTTATATCCTCTTGTTGAATTGCTCCTTTTAAGGAATACATTTTTTTAAATACAAGAGCCTGATATTTAAATATTAAAAATCTATCTTTGAGTATTAAAATCCAAAGTTATAAAGGATTCAAGTCATAAAATTGATGCCATAAAGAATAGATTTAGAAGAATTATATTAATGTAACAGAGGATTTTTCCTACCTAAGGGGATATGAGATCTTCAAGTTGGAAAAAAATAAAAAGAGAACCAAGACTATTAAATACTGACAGGTATTTCTCTAAGAAGAACCCTTTATCCCACTCTTCCCTTTAAGACTCATGGTGGGTAGAAACAATAATATCCTTGATAAGTTTGGGGATTTGGGCACAGAGACAATGGCCAGAGAGACGAATGTCCTCATTGAGAGTCCACATAAGCAATAGAATAGACATTTCTGCAGGAGAGGTCCAGGCCAATGGGCTTTAGAGGGTCTGAGTCCTACAAGCACTCAGCTTGGTGTGGGGTTTAGGAGAATGTTATTTTTTTGTGGCTAAGAACACATGCATATGCTCCTTAGAAGCCCACCTAAGGAGACTTTGCACCTGAGACAAGAAAAAAGCTGTACGTGCTAACATGCCTCAAAGAATGTCTGCCAGGAGGGCCAAGGCACATGCCAATATGGTAGGACTATGGCAACTGGGAGCCAAAAGGATGATGTGAGTTTCAGGGGATTCTAGTGTAAACAGATGATGACTGAAGATCAAGGTCACCTTCTATTCTTCTTCCTTACCATCGCCACCCAGAATGTTCCTGCAAACTTGACAAGAGAGCAAGTGGGGAAAACTGTAAATCAAATGCAGGAAATTTGAGTGGATGGAGTTAAAGGCTGTCAACTCACCAAGTTTCTACCAATTAGGTTTTTAACACTAGGTAGGATAGGCATTCAGGACAATTGATAAGTTCTAAATAAGGAACATAAAGTTAATACTTTTAGTATACATAAATTTGTGGCATAAGGTTCAGGTATGCTACACGTTTGTGAGTGTTTTATTCCAAACATTCAAATAAAATAAATCAAAGATATTCATATATCATCATAAACTGATTACATTTTGGGATGACCATTACGTTGGGGATTATTTCAGGAGAGTTAAATATTGTGAACTAAAATCTCCATACATGTGTCTGTCATCATGAAAACTAGAATGTTATTCAGACTTGGATGAGCAACAGGAAGCAGCTTCCAACAGAATAACACTAAAGTAAGACTAAAAATATTATTTTTAAAATGTATTTTCCTACTTGTAATAGGACAATTGTGGCAAAATATCTCCATTGAACATAAGTGTTTAACAAATAACAGGACATAGTTTCTACTCTTTTTATATGTTCAATTTAGGAAAGATTTCTTTATTATAATCATTGTCACCATAACTAAAGGAAGAGGTCAGCTAGAAAAACCACAATCTTAAAATGGTTTTAAATACACAAAGATCAACGAAGTATAGAACATTGGCACTTTTTAAAAAATTGTGCATTTAAAAAAATCTCAAAGTTGAAATTGCTGGATAGTCTTACTACTAAATTAAGAGCCAACCATTACTAAACATTAATCCTACACAGAGGTGGTCTGTTCAGTAAGAAATTATAGATTGGGCCAAACCCAAAAAAATATGTTGTCATATAAGGTGTTAGTAGATGATTGAGTTAGTATCATTAGAAGGAAAAATAAGTCACTTTTCAACCCCCAGGAATCAAATATAATAAAGCTACACATATTCTATGTTACTTTCATACTTAACTTACTTGTATTATTCTTTTTAAATATAAGAACATCATAAATCAATAGACTTTTCTGTTCTTAAGATAGGAAAGGCAAATGAATTTTATATGTAGTCTTAAGAGTGCATGAAAAATGTTGCTTTCTTTTTTTCTGGCTAGCTTTGAAAAACCCATCATCCATTTGAAATCAGATCCATTTACAATAGCTTTCTATTCATTGGGATTGCACCATTTCATAGACCACTAGAGAAGGTAGTCTGATTCTTTGGAAAACAAACATTTTTAAATGTGCCATATAGTCCAAACCCTCACTTGTTTTTATTTAAATGAAGCTAACCAGTTATCTTGATATTTTTCTAGTTCTAACTAGTAAGAGGGTAGCTTTAAAATGCCAACATAAATTTAGTGAGTTAGGCAAGAATTAAAATCTCTCTGTCTTTTTTTAACCAAGAAATTTCAATCCACTAAATCTGGAATTAGTTTTATGAGAAAAATAAGATTTTGGCTTGAATTTAAGTCTTTGAAAGCCATTATAAGACAGTTCACTACATTTGCATTACAAGTCTTTTAAAATATGTAGTGGGTTCTGCAGTTGATTTTGACTTGCCCTAACTTTTTCTTTATCTCAGTCTCATGTCTGAGAGTCCAAATGAGTGAATTACTTGGTTAAGTAAAATGTATCATATTTTACTTAATTTGTAAGTGGTTTTAAAGTAATAGAGGCTTTTATATAATAACACAAGTCAGGAAGTAAAGTTTCTAGTGTTGGTTCTGTTGGTAACTAGTTCTGTGATATTAGGCAACTCATAATCTCTCTGGGACTTAAATTTCTTCATCTGGAAAACGAGCAGCTTGTTCACATGAATTAAAGAGGCCATTTCCTAATCTAAAAAATCCCACCCCCAAACCCATAAATTTAAAGGTTTGCAAAAACAAGATGACAGCAATGGACAGGATCCACTTGGCCAATGAAGGTGTCCTTAAATAAATAATAGTCAATGATTATTCTTGTAACAACTATTACTATTTTAAATTCTAAGATACCTTTTAATGCAACCTTGTACTGCATACAAACATTACCCAAAATAGGAAATAACTAGTTACCCTGGGTTACATAGAATTTAAACCATGGCTCCTTAGCACCTTTTAGCTCTGATACCCAGGAAGAGCTGACCACGTAGGTTGGAGGTGCAGTTGTCTAGTAAGAATATTTGATTTTCATTGGCATAATTTTAACAGATACTAAAAAACATCAAAAAATTTCTTCTTCCTGAGATATGTCAAAAAGAAAACATTGAGAATATGAAAGTGCTAATTGTAAAAGATTAGCAATTTCAAAATCAAACCTTGGTAAAGCAGTTGTATTTGTAGGCACTTAATGCAAATACAGGAAGTCAAGTAAAAATAGTAGCAGAGTTCAAGGTTCACAGATTTTCCCACAACTTTTCCCTTTTTTAAAAATATGTTTTTATTGAATTCAGAGAGAGGAAGGGAGAAGGAGAGTGAGAGAGAAAGAGAGAAAGAGAGAGAGAGAGAGAGGAGAGAGAGAGAGAGAGAGAGAGAGAGAGAGAGCGAGCAACATCAGTTATGATGAGAGAGAATCATTGATCAGCTGCCTTGTGCATGCCCCCTACTGGGGATGGAGCCAGCAACCGGGCATGAGACCTGACCAGGAATTGAATCCTGACCTCCTGGTTCATGGGTTGATGTTCAACCACTGAGCAACACCGGCTGGGCACTTTTCCCATTTGGGGTATTAAAAATTTTAAGTGATTGAGACAAATGTCTTCTTTTTTGTTAAGAGTTGCCTTCAATGGGATACTTATTATTTACTAGTTATTATTTATTAAGGAACCTGACTGGGAGTTACTAGGTAGATGCCAACACTATTCAAAATGGCTTCCAGGTGAGGGAACACCTCTGTAATATCAGATTCAACCCATTTAATTACTTACTCCCACAGGTGGGAAATACAAGTATGGATGAAGGCTTAAAATATTAGGAGAAACAGGGTCTCAATTTCATTACTTTTTTATCTATTCTCCCCTAATTTATTATTAAAATAAAGTACATTTTATTAAGAATTTAATCTAAAATCAGAATGCCATGAAAAGCAGGGCAACAATGACCTGATGGTACAAATTACACAGCCAGTTATTACATATGGTTGAGGCAACATCTATCAGTGCGCAGGGAAAGAGACGGCTAAATTCAATGAGCCAACAGATTTTTACTTTGCTGGACAATAAATAATTGATTTTTCTTATGGAAAAAATATTTTAAGCCAATTGTGAGTCTGTATCACAAGGATGCCCCTAACTTTCTAAAACAAATAGGTGTGACTGATGTGTCTTTGCTCTGCAATGCTGGCTTTAAGGCTTGTATTTCTGCTTGAAATCCCAAGGACAGACAGTAAGTTTGGGACAATCTTAGGCAATTTTCACAAAGCCAGAGTAGGCAGCTGGTAAAGGGAAATTTGGATGGCAGTCAAAACACATAAATTAATCAATAAGTCATGTTTCAATTCAATTACTGACAAATACTCTGTTCAGAACCTGACAGTGATCCTTGCTCTGGAAGGAAGAATAATCATCTAAACTACAATGAATAGCCTCTTCTGCCCCTCTGCTTTCTCAAGTCAACAATACATTTCAGATTGCCTTATACAGTTTCAACTTACTTCAGATCCTCTCTCTCCTTTTAGTCCTTGTTCACCTTGGTCACCCGGCTCACCCTTGAACAGGAACCAAAATAGAAACCACATATGAAGGAAAGACTAAATAAGATATGTTAACATTATTATTTTTTAAATGCCAGATTTACAAAGAATGCTTTCAAAACATACTGGAGGCCCTTGTTGTCCAGTGGCACCTCTTGGTCCTGGTATACCCATATGACCCTAGGAATAGAAAAGGTTATATTATTAGATTAAACAGAGACATGTGACTTAGAGAATACGTTAGTATCATTTCAAATGGTAGCAAAATGTTTTCAAATTTAATTAAATATCAGAGATCATAATTCTTTCTTGTGAATATTATCTCTCTCTCTCTCTCTCTCTCTCTCTCTCTCTCTCGAGGTAATATGCAAATTAGGCTGGGATGCCGTAACGGGTCACAACTGGACAGGAGGAGGTTGCGTGTACAGGGTGAGGCCCGGAGCGGAGACAGAGACAGAGACAGGGGGGCCTGCCCGAGCCGGTGCGGCAGTTTGGGCAGTCCTGGAGCAGACTCAGGCAGGGGGGTCGGGGGATGCTGCGAGTCAGGTGTGGGTCCTGGCCCCGCCACAGGGTGCCTCCTTGCATGGCAGGAGGCAAGGTGCCTCCTTGTGCAATTTCAATTGTGCACTGGCCCTGTAGTAGAACATAATGGCCATTGGGTATGATGGTGACTGAGAAGGAGTGTAGAGTTTTGCTTTGTTTTTTCATGGAGATGAGTGTAATGGGTTGAATGGTGTCCCACCCAAAGATGTCTATGTCCTAATCCCCAGAACTCGTGAATGTGATCACATTTAGAAAAAGGGTTTTTGCAGATACTGTTAAATTAGGATCTGAAAAGGAGATAATTCTGGATTATCCATGTGGGACTAAATCCATTGATAAGTGTCCTTATAAAAAAACTAGAGGCCTGGTGCATGAATTTGCACCAGTGGGGTCCCTCAGCCTGGCCTGCGGGATAGGGCCGAAACTGGCTCTCTGACATTCCCCGAGGGGTCCCAGATTGCAAGAGGGCACAGGCCAGGCCGAGGGACCCCACCGGTGCACGATTGGGGCTGGGGAGGGATGCGGGAGGTTGGCCAGCCAGGGAGGGAATGCAGGAGGGCTCCAGGGTGTGTCCGGCCTGTCTCATTCAGTCCTGATAGGCCAGACCCCAGCAGCAAGCTAACCTACCAGTCAGAGCATCTGCCCCCTGGTGGTCAGTGCATGTCATAGCAAGCAGTTGAGCAGCCTTAGCATATCATTAGCGTATTACACTTTGATTGGTTGAACAGACGATCAGATGACCGGACACTTAGCATATTAGGCTTTTATTATATAGGCTACAGTGAGAGAGCAAAAGTGAGAGTGAGAGCTAGAGCAAGAGAGAGAGACTGAGAGAGAAGCAACAAAGGAGAGGACCATGGGAAGGCAGAGGAGAACTGGAGTGATGTAGCCACAAGGAACACAAGGAACATTGTAAGCCACCAGAAAAAGAGAAAGGCCAGGAAGGATTCTATCCTAGAGCTTCAGGAGGGAGCATGACCCTGCTGACATCTTGATTTCCAATCTCAGGTCTCTGGTACTGTGAAAAAATAAATTTATGTTGTTTTAAGCCACTCAGTTACAATAAGAGGAATAAAGAGCTTGAGAACAAATTTCTGTTTTCAACCTGTTCCCACTGTGGAAGTGTGCTACAGTCACCATATTTACAAACTAAGTTCATTGCTTTTTAGATAGATTTACTGGGTTCAAAGCTGGGAGCCTATATACATCAAGAGACTGACCTTCAGCAATCTGTCATCATCCTAGTTCTCCTAAGAAGGAATGTTGACCTACCACATTGCCCTTTCCAAGTGTGTAAACAGAAACTAGCAACAACCCCAGGCCATTTCAGGTGAGAGTTATGCATAAAGAATTATGCATATAATCTCTTTTAATTCCCTTCCTACTTTCCTCTTCCCTTCAGATTTTTCTTCCTAGTTTTTTATTCAGAAAAAAAAAAATGCCACAGGAAAGACAGCAGGCTCATCTCCCTTTTCTGGGCTAGGAGAAGAAATGACTGCATACATAGGCTAACAATATTTATTCTCACAGAAAGATCAATTGAAGCCTTCTTGTTTGCATTCTGTGAGGCAAATGTTTATGGTTTTAAGATTCAACTTCCTGGTAAAGGAACTGAATCCTGTTTAAGGGTGTAAACAGTGGCAAGAGAGAAAGGCTACTTTGGAAAGCTTTCTATAGCAGATGGTTATAACTACAGAGAAAATCATTGTAACATATGATCCTTACCAGCAAAACATGAGCAGAGTCAGCAAATAACAGAATCAGGGCAATCAAGAGGGAGCTCGGTACAAGTAAATATGACTATTATAGATCACTTACCAAACAGGATTCAGGAGAGAAGTGATTAGTAAAAAGTGATTAGTACAGAGCGACGTGAGAGTGAGCATATGTGCAAACTCCAAAATTCAAACTATGATGGCCAATTATGGCTTTGCCACCGCTCTTGTCTGTATTTTTACACAGAGCTTTTTAGAATGAGCACATAGAACAGCCAACTGTCTCTCTTGGCTTTGAGAAGTCTGGATACAAGTCTCACCCAAAACAAACTTGCTTCTAGGAGTTTCACTGTAATTCTTCTGGTCTTTTCTGTTCTAATAAATATTGACAAAGATCATTTTTTCTAAAATGGTGAACACTAAATATATTAAAGTAAACATTATTATAAAGTTATTGTAGGCAAAGTTATGGGAAGTGATGAATTTTGCCTGATGATATTAGGCGGGAGCTATTTGATGACTGAGGGGAGCTTGGAGAAGATTTTATAAAGGAAGTGATGGAAAACTGAATATTGAAGGATGAGTGTTCCAGACAGTAAAGTAAAAGGATGACATTCTGGCAGAGGAAATCGCACAGGGGAATAAATGAAGATTCATCTGACAGAACATGTTAAACGGAGAATGGATTTGAGATGGCTACAACTAGGGATAGGGAGTCTAGTTAGGAAACTATTAAAATAATTTGGATAAAAAATACTTAAAGCCTAAACTAAAGTAGGGCAAAGTGGCAAAATACAGATGCAAAAACTCCTAAAAAAATACTAACAAATAGAACACAAAAATACTTTTAAAAATAATACATCATGATCAAGTGGGGCATAAAAATGGTTCAAGATATGCATATCCATCAATGTAATATACCACATTAACAAAAGAAAGCATAAAATCATATGATGCAAAAAAATTTTGATAAGATACAGCATCCATATATGATTAAAACACTAAATAAAATGGGTTTAGAAGGAAAGTACCTCAATATAATAAAGGCCATCTATGACAAACCCTCAGCCAATATCATATCCAATGGTGAAAAACTGAAAGCTTTTCCTCTAAAATCAGAATGCCTGCTCTCACAACTCTTATTAAAACATAGTTCTGGAAGTACTAGCTAGATCTATCAGGCAAGAAAAAGAAATAAAAGGCATCAAAACTGGAAATAAAGAAATAAAAGTGTCACTTTTTGCAGATGACATGATTTTGTATCTAGAAAACCCCAAAGACACCACCAAAAATACTAGAAATAATAAACAAATACAGTAAAGTTGCAGGATACAAAAATCAGTGTACAAAAATCCACTGTTTTCCTATATACTAACAATGAAATTTCAGGAAACAAATGGAAAACACACACACAATTCCTTTTGCAATGCAACCAAAAGAATAAAATTCATAGGAATAAATTTAACAAAGAATGTAAAAGACTTATGTACTGAAAACTACAAAGCATTATATTAAAAGAGACAGAAAAGACACAATGAAATGGAAAGATAGTCTGTGTCCATGGATTGGAAGAATAAACATGGTTAAAATGGCCATATTACCCAAAGGAATATACAATTTTAATGCAATTCCCATCAAAATACCAATATCATTTTTTAAAGAAATAGAACAAAAAATTATCAGATTTGTTTGGAACTAAAAAAGATACTGAATGGCCAAAGCAATCCTGAGAAAAAGAACGAAGCTGGAGGTATCATACTACCTGACTTCAAATTATACTATAGAGCTATGATAATCAAAACAGCATAGTACTGGCAGAAGAACAGACACATCGAACAGAACTGATACACCAGAAATAAAACCACATGTATATGGGCAAATAATTTTTGACAAAGGAGCCAAAAACACATGATGGAAAAAAAAAAGCCTCTTTAAGAAATGGTGCTGGGAAAATTAGAAAGCTACACACAAAAGAATAAAACTAGACTACAGTTTGCCCCCATATACAAACATTAATTCAAAATGGATGAAAGACCTAAATATAAAATCTGAAACAATAAATTACATAGAAGAAAACATAGGTACTAAACTCATAGAAAGATTTTAGGAAAGTAAAGGCAAAAATAAATAAATGGGACTATATCAAACTAAAAAGCAAAAGAAACTGCTGACAAAACAAAAAGCAACCAACCAAATGTGAGATTGTATTTGCAAACAACAGTTCTGACAAGGGGTTAATATACAAAATATAAAAAGAACTCATACAACTTAACACCAAACAAACAATTCAATTAAAAAATAGGCAGAGGACCTGAACAAACACCTCTCCCAAGAAGACATACAAATGGCCAATAGATATATAAAAAAAACGTTCAACTTCACAACTATAATGACATACCACCTCATATCTGTTAGAATGGCTATTATCAAGAAGACAGGTAATAACAAGGGTTAGAGAGGTTGTGGAGAAAAACAAACCCTCAGTCACTGCAGGTGGGAATGTAAACTGGAACAGCCACTATGGAAAAGAGTATGGCAGCTCCCAAAAAAATTAAGAATACAGTTACCATATGAGCCAGCAATCCCTCAAACACATTTATTCGCACCCCTATGTTCATTGCAGCATTATTCACAGTGGCCAAGACATGAAGACAACAAAGTATCCTTCGATTTGATAAAAAAAGATGTGGTATGTATACTCTGGAATGCTACTCAGCCATTAGAAAAGATGAAATACTGCCACTGTGACAACATGGATGGACCTTGAGAATATTATGCTAAGTGAAATAAGTCAGAAAAATCTCAGAACCATATGATTTCACTCATGTATGGGATAGAAAACTGAAACTCATAGACACAGACAACAGTATGGTGATTATCAGAGGGAAAGGGAGGGGAGGAATTAGTATAGGGTAAAGGGGGCCAAATATATGGTGATGGAAGATGATTTGACTTTGGATGGTGGGCACACAATGCAATATACAGATCATGTATCACAGAATTGTACACTATGTACACTAATGTCACCCCAATAATTTTAATGAAAAATAAAATAACAAAACTGCTCTGAAGAAAAAAAGAAAAGCAAACATTTAAAAAATATAACCTGCAGCTACAACAGAATAACCTAACTCTAAGTGAAGCATAATTCCCCTAAGTGAATCAAACTAGTGTTTGGGAAAACTTGGCAGGAAACAAGTGTGAATATTCATGAATTTGATATTTCTAAGCAATAAAGTTAATGTGGTCTGGCATGAGACAAATGTTTAGAATAGAACCATCAGCAAATGGTAAAATGATCTCTATAACCTAAGGACAGAATAAGACAGACTAGCATAGAACAACACAGAAAGAAAGATGGGGTTCAAACCAGTATAGGAAACATCCCCAATTGAAAACTTCATCAGCAGTCTTTTTGGAACGAGAAAGGAGAAATAGATTCCAAAGTGAACGGAGGGAAAAGTTTTCCTCTGATGAAGTATTTCTGTAGGATATGTGACTATCTAGAAGAATGGGGCCAGGGTTTTCGCTTCTGCCAGCCAGTGAAGAGACTCTTTCCTTCTCCCAGTAGAATAGTTAACCGTTTGCCAGTAAATATGCTGATTTAACTACCTAATGGTTTGTAGTTGGTAGAGGCCAAAAAAAGATATTGCAAGAACCTGATTTTCCTGAAAATGTTGTGAGAAGTCACAGCAAAAGCTAAGGAAGTTTAACCTTCTCAAATGATGCTGGAAAGCAGTGGGTTGGTGTCACAACCCAAAGAAAAGCTAATTTTAAGTAAACCCACTGGATTCATTGGATTAGGAAACACTTGTAGATACAGATGTTATATAAATTGGAAACAGAAGATAGCCATCACAACAATTTCACAAACATTTAGAGCTACTTTCAACATTTGCTTCAAAGAGAGTTTGAGGAAGTAAAAGTTGTTCTTTCAGATTTCAGGCTTGAGAAAAGTCAGTTCATTAATCATAGTTATTTACATACTAGCTATCCATTCAATCTGGCTAAGTCTTCCTTTCAGATGTGGAGCAAAAGTGGCCACATACTAAACCTGACAAGCTCAGAGGAGGCCTGTGTGGCAGTCTCACAACTCAGAGGCTGAAAGTAACCACAAAGGATGGTTTGAAATTAAAACTTTTTAACTAAAAGCAGTTTATGGTGAGTAGTCATGCCCTAGGCTAGAAATCTTCCCTGACAAAGGTTCACCTTAACGAAGCCTCTCTGTTGTCATTTTGCAACTATAATAAAATACCTTTGGAATGTCAAAATAATGTCCTTTTACCGGACCCCTCAAAGCACAGGCACTGCTCCGCTCCACTGAGGTGACAAATGCCCTCGTGGTTATTGAGTTGGTGACTGCTAACTAACCTGTGCCCGTCTATGGAAAAGAAGTACCTGTCTATCATTTTACTTTTTATCCAATCCCAGAGGCTCCTGCCCTTGCTTTCTCCTGCCTCCACAATCTATCACCAATGGATTTCACGTAACCCACTTACATTTCCTCTTTTGATTAAAATAAGGTGCAAAACTGTCATTCTCTGGAACTTTTCAATCTGTTGAGATTTTGCTTCCAGGCAATTGTCCTCAGTTTGGCTCAAATAAACTCATAGAAATTTTCTACAGGTTTGAATGTTTCTTATGTCGATACAGACAGGATCACACATATTTTTCATGAAAGAGGGGTATGTTGGATAGAATATCCCATTATTTATTATTCAAAATGAATTATGTTTATGTACGTATGATGTACTATTATTTATGGGCTTAGAATAAGGCATTATACAAGAAAAAAAGAAGTCATATTCAAATCGGAAAGCTAAAATACCTACATGTGAAAAGTAGTAAGCAAAAAACTTTGCAGCAGATGGTAAAATTTTTGTGTTGAATGAGTTCTATAAACAATAAATATTCTAGGATTACATAAGAGGGAAAGATTGCTATTAGAGTGGGTCAAGAGAAGAGGGAGTTTGAACTAGATTATAAAAAATAAATAGGATTTATGTAACTAAAGATTATATAATATTGTGAACAAGCAGATAATATTGTGAGCAAAGAAATAAGCAGGAAGTATAAAAAGAGAGTTAGCAGATTTTGTTTAGCAACTGACATTATAAACTGAAAGTGAAAAGATATAGAGCAAGAATACAGAACATCCTCAAAACAACTGTGCTAATAAAAAATGACACTGAATAAATTCCAGTCTAATTTTGGCTGATTAAATTGGTCACATAAAGTCCTTCTAAAAATGGGTGATGGTAAGAATTGAGATAAGGCTTGAGAACATTATGACTTTCACCCATCCATCTGACAACTCTTTATTGAATTCCTACTATATACCAGGAACTTTGTGTTCTAAAAATTGGGGATATAATAATGAAAAAGACAGTGTTATACTCATGGATCTTAAATTTTGGTGGTGTGAGATAGACAATAAACAACCCCCCCAAATATGTAAAATAAGATATTATAGATAGCATTAAGTGTCATGAAGGATAAACAAGGATAATATGATATAAAGTGATGGATAGAAAGAGCAGTTAGAGAAGGCCTCTCAGGAAGTAACATTTCAGCTGACATCTGAAAGATGAGAAGAAAGCAGCAATGGGAGGAGATGACGATGATTCTAGAAAGAAGGAACAGAAAGCACAAAGAGCTGGATTTCTTCTAGGATCAAAAAAACATGACATTACTAATTATCTCAATGATGCTTATTTTCATTTGAAACTGAGCAGAACAACAGAGAACCCTATTCAAACTTAGAAGCAAGGTGTGAAATTTGCAGTGGTTACCTTATATCCCTCTTCTCCAGGCTCTCCTCTCTCTCCTTGTTCCCCCATTGGACCCTACAGAGACCACATGCAAAAACAATCAATTTCACAACTGAATCTAAAAATTTGTAACCAAATGTATAATAAATTTATTAAGTTCCATTAAGTAATTTCAAAGGATTAAATCTCAATGACACAAAGAACATCATAAGCATTGAATTTTAAAAGAGATTCTCATGATTCTGCTAGAAAAAATATTTTAAAAATGAAGTATAAATAAATATAAATTTTCAGAAATGTTGAGAGGAGACTTGACGTTGGGTGGTGAATACAATATAATATACAGATGATGTATTATAAAATTGTACACCTGAAACCTATATAATTTTATTAACCAAAGTCATCCCAATATAGTCAACAAAAAATAAAAAAGTATTCTCCAAATAGTATTTAATTTATATAAATGGTATTAGACTATGAAAAAATATAAATATTCAGATGAATTAAGTATGTTATACATAGTGTCAAAGTTACTTGCATTCTTACTTAATTTAAGATGATTAAAAAAGATTTAAACAGGACCACTCAGCCATTTAATTTCACTTACTATACTTTACAGTTCTTAATCATTAATTATATTATTTATTCTCTAATCTGTGAAATTTAAAAATCTTAAAGACACAAATTAACCTAATAAACACTACACTTATTAATTTTAATCCTTAATGTAAAAATTAATCTAATAAACTCATACTTCTAACTTTTCTTAACATTTTAATATAAAATTTTTGATATGATAAGCTGTTCAAATGATCTAGCTTAAATTGCACTTGAAAAAATCAATTATCACATACCAGGATCTACTTTCTGAAAAGAAACTCAGATTGAAATCAGTTAGGAAAACCATAAAATTTATTCTGAACAATTTGTTGATAAACTTGAACTTATTCCTTTGTGGAAAATAAAGATAATAGACATAATGTAAAACCCATGATCTCTGATTCTGCTTTAATTATTTAGAATCTTGTTTAAGTTTCCCATTTGTCCCATGTATATTAGTTAAAATCACCAGTGTTATGTTAGACTTTTAATATATTTATTAAGTTTCAGTGACATTCTTTGATCCTTGCAAAGCTGAATCTGGAGAAAAGAAGTACTACTATACTCCATTTACCCATACTTTTCCATTTGCTTTTAAATTTCTTCATTATTTCCATATTTTTCCCCCTCAGAGGATTAGAGCCTTCTCTTTTAATAAAGAATCTTATATATTCTTAAAATTTTTTTTAAAAAAATATTTTTATTGATTTCAGAGAAAAAAGGAAAGGGAGATGGAAACATCACTGATGAGAGAGAACCATTGATTGGCTGCCTTCTGCATGGCCCCCACTAAGGATCTAGCCCGAAACCCAGGCATGTACTCTTGACCGGAATCGAACCTGGGACCCTTCAGTCCACAGGCCCATGTTCTATCCATTGAGCCAAACCAGCTAGGGCTTATATATTCTCAAAGACAAGTTTGCCTCTAGGCATTCGAAATGGCTTGATTTAATCAGAAAAATTCTAGAATCTTTCCTTTCTATTTCTATAACAATGTATAACTTTCAACATCCACTAAAAATCCAGTTCAAAATATCTGGAGTGACTACATATTCTGATCTTTCTGCTTGAGCATTCTCTTTTAAAAAATATATACTTTTATTGATTTCAGAGAGGAAGGGAGAAGGAGAGACAGATAGAAACATCAAAGATGAGAGGGAATCATTGATCGGCTGCCTCCTGCATGCCCCCTACTGGGTATGGAGCCCGCAACCCAGGCATGTGCCTTTGACCGGAATCAAACCCGGCACCCTTCAGTCCACAAGCCGATGCTCCATTCACTGAGCCAAACCAGCTAGGCCTTGAGGATTCTTTTATCCTATATAATATCATGTGAAAACTGGAAAATTTAACCAATTATATTTATTTCTGTCAACTAAGCATTCTTATTTATTCACTTAATTTTTTACAATAGCTATTTTTTTTGTTTATTTGTTTAAAGTATTACATATGTCTCCTTTTTCCCCAGATTGGGCCCTCCCCCGCACCACTCCCACCCCTGAGGGCAAGCCCCCACCGCCCCAATGTCTGTGCCCATTGGTTATGCTAATATGCATGCATACAAGTCCTTTGGTTGATCTCTAACCCCACCCCCTTCCCCTGCCTTCTCTCTGAGGTTGGACGGTCTATTCAGTGCTACCTTCTCTCTGGATCTATTTTTGTTCATCAGTTTATGTTGTTCATTATATTCCACAAATGAATGCGATCTTATGATATTTATCTTTCTCCGACTGGCTTATTTTACTTAGTATAATGCTCTCCAGTTCCATCCATGCTGTTGCAAATGGTAAAAGTTCCTTCTTTTTTATAGCAGCATGGTATTCCATTGTGTAGATATACCACAGTTTTGTAATCCACTCATCTGCTGATGGACACTTAGTCTGTTTCCAAATCTTAGCTATTGTAAATTGTGCTGCTATGAACATAGGGGTGCATATGTCCTTTCTGATTGGTGTTTCTGGTTTCTTGGGATATATTCCTATAAGTGGGATTACTGGGTCAAATGGGAGTTCCATTTTTAACTTTTTGAGGAAACTCCATACTGTTCTCCAGTGGCTGCACCAGTCTGCCTTCCCACCAGCAGTGCACGAATACAATAGCTATTTAAAAAAAAACACCATTGTTACAGTCAGCCCTTAAAATGCTT